>NW_026712799.1:2400000-3000000 GCF_030625045.1 Achroia grisella | reverse complement strand
ATTTGAATTTACCACAATGTAAATTTACCACATGCTTGTGTTATTATCCTCCACTGGCGCCCCACCAGCGTAAACCGTTAGTGCAAACGGGTGCGCCATTCTATGATCATCCATAAGGGTATGGTACATTGTTAACAGCAGGGCCTACCAATGCCCTCTCCCAAGGACAGAGATTTATACACACCGAAAACAAAACAATAGGAAAGTTAGTGTCTATACGAGTATGACGTACTTTCTCTTTTGTTGCCAATTGTTACCTCGCATTGATACTTTAATATTTATTTGCTTATTTAATCATTGAATAGGATTAAGGTTTGTATTTGTAGTGTGGCAACCTTAATATATTTTAATGGCACCTTTTGTTTCTGAAGTAGAGCAGTGGGTACAGGTGTAGCCTACTTGTCAAGGGGTTGTCGAGCGCTCAAACGTAGTAAATATACGTGTTTACTTGTTCAATAACTTTCATTACTCAATTGTATTTAGGTTACTATATTATTAGGCTTTAATTGAAATTTTTTAATGTAATTGAAATAGAAATAAGCTGTTGGTTCCCGAATGGTTATTGGCAACCGTCATATATATCTTATTTTAATCATATTTTAAACGCTAAAGTTTGTGAGTATGAATGTTTGATACTTTTTTAAGAAAAAGTACTGAACGGATTTTGATGGAACTTTACTGTGATATAGCTTCACAATAAATCATATAACTTTTATTAGGCTGAAACCGCGGGCACAGCTAGTATTATATATATTCACAGATATATATTGTTGTTAAGTAACTCTCTTGCCTGTTTAAAGCCTCTTTACTCTAAAATTTACTATGTCTCACATATCAAACAGAAAACCTGCTTGTTGATTTCCATAAGCCAAAGAGAAGTGCCTACGTAGTGAATTTTGTACAACCTCAACATTTCAGACAATTTTGTTCTACCTCTATAATTACTACAATATTGTGACTTTATATAAGTACTATAATTTACCATTATTTATTATTAATTGTATAGGTGTTTCTTTAAAAAATAACTCGTCAGTTTCGGTTACTCACATTTTATTTCAATATTACTCAAGTGAAGTTTATTTGAATAAGTAATGTTACTACCTATATTATTGAACAACGTTTTATCATTGATCTTTGGATGCCTACTATATGAAAGATTATTCTTGAAACTTCTAGTATGTTTTTATATAATACTTCCACGTCATCTATGCTTATATTTTGCTGAAGGTTATCAATCGAAGTGAAATAAATTAACTATTGACAAAAAAATGAATTATAATATTTTTAAAGATTTATAAATAAACATCATGTTATCGGTAGCAGACGATACAATAAATAATATTATATTATAACCTACTTATGCAACATCTTATTTAAATAGCATAGATATATGAAGGTTACTCGTAATGGTTGTAGAAGAGCTGTAGGTATTTGGTGTCAATATTTACAAGCCCACGTCAAATAGAGTATCGAGCGTCGTAGGATCAAATGGAAAAATATTATGTTTATCACCTTTGGCCGCTAATACAGACACATTTCTATTTACAACACGTTTTAGAATCTCGTTAGAATCTTCTCGTATATTAGGGGGCTCTTACATTATCACATATACTGGACTTAGCTACAAAAAATAACAATTCATAAAGCTATTGATTAATTGTTGAAGACATATATTGTATCCAAATATCTTGTATAGTTTATAAAAAAATGTAGATTTTTTAAATTTCTATTCTGTATTGTTTATTCTAAATTCCAATTATGATTCAACATTTTAACAGAAATTAGAATTTATTTCCTCCTTAGAATTCGTATGCACGCCTTGTCGATTCTTCATTGTATGTTATTATTACATTGGATACATATAGGAAAAGGCCATAGAAGGGATAAAGCTGGAGATTAATTTCGTTGTAAATCTGTTGACAGGTATTTCGCAGTTTTGCGTGGTTGAATTCGGATACAACGTATTCGGATACAATTGTCTATTGATATAAATATGCCTATACAATATTTATATCAATAGACAATTAAAAAAAATATGTATAAATAATTTGTGTTATAATTTCTTACTTGAATACTAAAATTATTATCCTTTTCATGATGATGTAAAATAGTTACTACTACCTTGATCTATGTATCTGTATACTACTATTTAATCATATCAAATCAGCAACCATTTATTCATGTAGAACATTTTAGCCAAGCGGCTAAAATGTTTATGAATGTCAAATTTTTTGTACTAATATTTGTTCCAGTTCAGTATACAGATTCAATATAACTCTAACTTCTATATATATTACCTAACTTTACTATTACTACTTCTAGGATAAACCTATCATCTTTATATGTAAACACTGTGAAGGAAAAAAACAATGTTTAGAGGATTATTATTAAAAGAAGTCTAGTGGCATTATATTAATATTACAAGCAATGTGCTATACCAAGTTGACCTTTGGGAAATCATATATACATTGAAAGAACAAAATTATCATCGTTGTTGATTCGATTGATTGATTGAATCGCTGATTTGAGGAAATTATGCAAATTCATTTTCTACTATTATCTACCACTGGTGCTATCCTACAGTTTAACTTACAATATAGGTGTGATACACCATTCACTCATCACCAACAAAGTAAAGTAAGTAATCAGTAAGTATATAACTTAACTACTAAAACAAACTACAACTAACTTAACTAAAACTTAGCTTTAAGTTAACTTAAGTATTTGTAAATTATCTATATTTAATGATAATATGTATTTATCAGTATATTTCATAAATCAACCATATGAAGTATAATTGAATATACTACTGCTCGGTATATTGGTGCTTGCTGTACCAATATGTAATAGGTACATCGAGTCTGAATTTAATTAAATAAATAGTTTACCGATTTTCCTCGTTAACTAATTGTTTACAGCATATGTCTCGTTCGCCATTCAAGGGCTGATAAATATTACGCGCAAGGTTGGTAGGGCGGGCCGCTGGCCTACGTGCTTAAAGGAACGCAGACTGGCTCATTTACTGCGCAAGTGCGTAGCTTCTAGTTAACACAATATCATTATACGTCTGGCCTGGTTTTCTACCGATTTCAAAAGAAGGAAATTCTGAAGTTTTTTAAGTTACAGATATTTTCATTAACACTAAATTAATACTATAAAACTACTGAACGTATTTTAATAAATTTTTACAGTAATATAGCATATTCATCAGAATAGGATATAGGGTATAATTTGGCGAAATATGATTATAAATGTCAAGTAAGTGTGAAGTTTCTACATATCTCGATAAAAATCTGTTTTGTTGTTTTTATAATAATTTATTTGAATTCCACTTGTTTATCATGGTGGAAAAATAAACTACATCATTGACCGTCAATGAAAACTCTACCTAATTACTTTATCTGTAAAGTAATTACTAGAAAGTTCCATCCTATTAATAGGTTTAGTTAAGTATACCGTTATCATTACCCTACCTATTTGTGATTTTATAATTTCATTTTAATGTATTTGATCTCCTTTGAGTTGGTAATTTCTTTTATGTAGGTAGATTACTCGAAAATTCAGTGAGATGTAAACATCCCCTGTCCTGGGGTTGGTATTCTACGAGGGTCGTTGCCCCCGTTACAGTGGGTGCATTGACCTCGCTCGGTCGTCAACTGTTGCACACATTGGTAATATTAGACGCGTATCTCGCGTTTGACCCAGTTCGCACACATTGACATTTAACTAATAGCATCGCCAACAAATTGTATTACATAAAATTTTCCACCCTATGTCATTATGTGAAACTATTTTAAATTTGTTAATTATCACCTCAAAGGTCTTGCCAGCTTCGTGGCCGCGAGGCCGCGAGTTCAAATCTGTTCGACTACGAAAAAATCTTTCTATGAAATATATTTAATATTTCTAATTAACTCTCCGGTGACGGAAAAGTCAATGACCAAATTCAATCGCGAAGCAGCTATTGGGTTCAAATATTCCAAGCGAAAAGTGGGTATTTCGAATTTCACTTATGCAATAGTACGTGGACAGTTCTTGTGACTACCACCTCTGGAATTGCCACTTTAAATCACCTGTTTGATATCATTAGATAAAATATTTGTAGTATAGAGGTTTAGTTTAATTACACTCACAAGGCCACGGGTGCCGTTTACTGTTAATAGTTAATAAATATACTAAAAAGAGATATAGATAATAGACAGATAACAATTGTTATAAATATCTATTTCTATTGTATAATAATAGATAATAATAATCAAGATAGTCGTGAATGGGAGCAGCCTTTAGATGGAGGGGGGGGGGGCTTGACAGTATAAGTACTGTGATAGTCTGCATAATTAAATTTAAAGTATATCAGTACTTTCTATGATATCTTAGTTCTTTGGAATGGCAACGCAAAGGATATACGGACGTCATATGATGACATTTGTATAGCGACGGTTAATACTTACCATCACGTGGCTAGTCTGCTTGCTTGGTATTTAATTTATATAAAAGAACAATAAACAACATTTATGGTTTCATAGACAAATATGGTTACGTCACTAATAATTCATGAACTGAATTACTTTAATAAAGTATCCATTGTTTTATCTGATGACCGTATTGATTTTAATAATCGAAAGACCTAGCAAAGATAAAAGATAATATATTTTATTACTATCAATGCAAAATTCGTTTATAATAATATTTTAAGCGATGGAAAGGTTATTTAATTTATATACCTATACCTAGACCTAGACATGCAAATACATTTGGATTATGCTGTTACTATTCTTCATATAATTTAATAAAAGTTACATTATTTAAATTTATTATTATTATTAAAAAATACACAATAATAGCATAAGAATTTAGTCTTTCGGAATCACAATATATGGGCATTGAACGATCATTACAGTACGTATATTATGATGTACGTGATGTTATTCATGTCAGCAGTTCTCAATATGTGGACCGTAAGATTGCTATTCCAATTTTACAGAAAATATAACTATGTACCAAACTGCTTGGTTAGCGTAGTAGTCGCAGAGTATGTCCTTCTCTTCTGTGGAGGTTCTTGTGAGACGTCAATAGTTTATTGTGTTATTGTTTTCATAGTAAATAACTGTAAATTATCAAGTATTCACCCAGAAGATGCCTCTATTATTTCATGTGTGTAAACAACCATGTTTTAAGTATATTAGGCGAGTTATATTCATAATACGAATAAGTTGATATTGTAGTAACTTTTACAGTAAAATAACTGTGTAGAGTAAAGTTTTTAGAGTGAAAATTCAAATGTATCACATATTAATGTCTTCCTACAATATTTTGTCGAGTTTAACATATTAATTTGTTTCTTTCGCTGTTTCCTTTACGGTTAGTCAGAAATACAAAATACAGGTTTCATGTGAAGGCCAGATTCGAATTTTGGGATATTAACTCCAGCTGTAAACCACTAATAGTAATAATAATATCCTTGGAAAATTCACGCGGTGCCTAGTCTCAAGCTAATCAAAGTTTGGGTTATGGTGCCAAGTTTGAAGCTAAACAAGCATGGATGCCGTTACAGAGGCAATAATGAGGCGCATCTATGTTCTTAGTAACAATAACTTAATCTATTTATATAAAGAAATGTGGGATATCATTTCAGTGTCTGTCCCACCCTGTGTATCAGATTGAGACAGTCCATTCAAATACAATTGCTTTTAGAGACTCTACCCCATACTGCTGTTAATCGTTTGTACTACATACCCCTTAGGTAACAAGGTACATTATCAAATATATTTTATCCTATCTTATCATTCATGAATCGCAAACAAATTGTCTGAGTGTAAACTAATATTTTTCACATCGTTTCTTTATTCATTATGTAACTAACTATCATGTTTTGCAAAAGCCATTATCAAGGTTGTGTAAATTTTGCATTAGCCTGCTAGTAATTCGTTCGACAAGTGCGTATGTTTACATGTCACTTGTTGGTGATTAATTTTTTATTTTTATAACCGACTTCAAAAAGAATGATGCATCAATTTGAACGTATTTTTTAAACTTTTTCTGTGCGTATTCATCAGTATCATCATGCCTTTCCTTTATCCCTTTATTTGAGGTCGGTCACAGTATGCCATATTCGTCTATGACTATCTGTTATATATTCTCCTTTTATATGTAGATATAATACCCGTTAAACGATATTGTGGCTAATCCAAAACTTTCGTGTTTAATATATATTATTTAAATTATGAACCGGGTCTTAACACTAATAATTTTATGGCAAATAAAGGTATTCGTCGGTAAACGTCGAGAGAGGTAAATACCTTTATTTGCCATAAAACTATTAGTGTTAAGACCTGGTTCATAATTTAAATTATTCAAAACTGTTACCAAAATTAAAGACGCGTTTTTTTTGTAACATAAATTAATGAGTCAGCTGAACAATATCTGATGAAATATTACCTATTAATTACTAAGATGTTATCTTAATCGGTAGGCAACTAAAGATGATTAATAAGTAACCTTGACGGGCTCTATATTCATTGAATGAATAGTAGATTAGTGCTATTGTTTAGAAAATTTTAATAGTGAATCAGACATCGTCTTTACGAACGTAAATTGTCGTTATGTAGATGGAGATTGATTGAAGTATTTTTTTGCTGTAGGTTTTGGACTATCGTCGAGGTTTGGGCGATTTTGAGATCGCAGTTTGGTCATAGTTCTATTTTTTTTTATGGATGATAATGGAATGGTGCATCCTCCTACACTAACGGTTTACGATGCAAAATACAAATTTATCACGATGTTTTCCAGGGGGAATCGCGTGGAGGTCAATCTGATATGGTGCATTGCTAGCAATATGATCATCAGTTCAAATTACTAACAATCCCCTTTTCCCCCTGCATAGTTCTATTGTGGTCGCCCATTTCCGCTAGAACTGTCAGAGACAAGAATAGAAGGATATTCTTAGAAGTGATAGTTTTTATCTCCTCAGGATAGAGTATATACTTTCCAAAGGAGATATTTCGTTTATGCATGAGTAAGCTACAATTATATTGGACGTGTAGTAATTGGTGTATAAATGGTATAGTAAACCAGGACGCTCTACAAAGTTATCAAATAGTAATAAACCTATTAGGATATTATATAGGCCTTGGAAGCCAGACAAGCGTAGATCTCTGTCTTTATTGAAGCAATAATAATGCTTTATACAACCTCTATATTGATTCAATACCGACTTTAAATAAGCATACCTTCCACGCGTCTGCATAATAATGTAGCAAATTTATTTTAGTTGGCGCTAACAAAGACGTGTAATTTCATTGCGGTATAGCTGACAGTTCTACACAAAGATATTTATAGAATATTAACGTCTCGCCCCGGCTTTACATGTGTACTATTGTGATGCACTCCATTTTGTATTTAAATAGTGTCTATGTATATAAGCCAAGGCTCTATGTAATCCATCCAAACATTGTGTAATAAGTAAATTTTTTTGTACTGATAAGAAAAAACATTACAGATTAGGAAGAAAAACATTAATGCTTGTTTACAAATATATTTCGCAAATATATCAATTGTTTGTTTATAAATATACACTTCGCTACCGTATCGAAGTGTTGCACAAATTCCATTATATTTACTCTAGTTTTGTTTTTGTAGCTTTTTTTCAAAGTCGTCTATGTTTAATTTTCCTGTGTCATTCTTTTTATGTGTGTGTGTGTTATTTTGTGTCCCATTCTGGAAGTCAAGCAGCTTGTTTTCTAAGCTATATTTCTATTGACGGTAAGATATGGTAGTAAATTGCAGCGTTATAGCGTACAGAGGCAAAAAATTTTAGTCCACCACAGATGTCACGTAATGACTTAATATAATTATATGAAGGGAACACATGTCAGGTGCTCCATCGGTATATTTGTTTGTAACTGGAATAGTTACACAAATGTAGATACATGTATTACTTCTAATTGGCTTTGACTTTAGGGCAGTGTAAAGTTACTTGTTTTCTAACAGTTAGGTAAATATAGCAAATAAATTTGTGTTTTTTTATCTACCAGTAGTTTTAATTTCCTGGAGATTACAAATATTGCTTGCTGTTTGTAGTAGTTTGAATATTTACCTCAATTGTTAACTATTATGATTGGAAACAGTTATTAATTGTTAGTTTTACGATTCATGGTCCATCTTTAGTTTTTTAGGGTTTAATTTCGTCATAATAGAGACAATTATATTGTAGCACCTAGTTATCAATCGTTAGACTGTATGACCGCGGCGATATATAGTATATGTATGTATTATATAACGGGCATAAATAAATTTATTTATTATTATGGCTCGTTATCGATTTTATTATAATTACGTATTATTTTTTAAAGGTATAGGTAATTCGGAATATCTCTCTATGATCTCATTATATTGTAGACTGTATGATAAAGAACTCACGCCATTTACGTCTAGATTAGAACTGATTAATCACACATGTATTAAAATATTGAAAAACAACGAGATTTTTCTACTATATCTCCAATCCAGAACCTTACTGATACGTACGTGTTTCTTTCTGATAAGAAAGTATTAAATTACGTGAACAGCAGGAAAATTAATAACTTTCCTCAAAGATAATTTTTATATTGTGTGATATGGTATCAGTATGATGTTCCACATCATGGAAAGTTGCAACCCTCGTCTTGACACATAAACAGCCTCGTAAAACTGTTGATGTCATGCATTTCCATTCCTGAAGAGTAAAGTCTCATGCCTATGTACGCTATTACTGCATCTTTCACTCTTCAAACCTGAACATAACTTACAATTAAGTAACTTGGTGCCAGAAATGTTAGCTATTACTGCCGCATCTCAACCTTCGAAGCGTTATACGTTTCAAGTGAACTGGCTGCAGAAAGAAACAGATATTCGCAGATAACTTTAACTTTGTTGATTTATTGGATTTCCGAAACAACAATTTTTTGCATGATCAACAGATACAAAAAGTAGTTGTTTAATAAAGAAAGGTGTATATTAAGTATCAATATAATTTCATAAAAATAATTTTATTAAAATGACAACGGACAATTATTTGTTGTCTGTGAAGAAGAAATGGCAAAATGTCTTATACAAATAATAATGATCTGAAAAACCATATATAACGTACCACAACAGTTATAGATAGTCTACGTCAATACTATTTTCTTTTTTTTATTGTTACAGGATATGGAGGCAGGACTTCTTAGTCCTATAGAATGGTGACGCAAGAGTGATATTTACTGTGTGTGTGTGTGTGTACGCAAGAGTGACACAGACTTTACTGTCATGAGAGTTACATGACAGTAATGTCTATGTTCCTATTCATGTTTATGGGCGACGGTTACCCCTTACAATCAAGTGGACTATTTCATTTATATAAAAAAACGAGAATCCTTAACCTTCCGGTTATTTGGTACCAACATATTATTCTTGTTATATAACATTGTTATTGTTTTGCTACAATTTTATCATTACGATTATTTAAGTATAGTAAACCTCAGGTTATCAGCTAGTCATATTGCGATAGGGCGTGGACAATGTGGCGATATATTTGACAACGTGGCGGTATTGCGCATTTAACTTGTCTCCATCTGATATTGATGTTGTTGATATAGCACTGAATTTTCACATACTGATATTAATTTTATCAATAAACGATTATTTTTAATAAATATCAAAAGTAAGGGCAGTGTCGAATTAAGTCAACCCGAGGCCTGTAGCTAATACTTTTAAGAGGCCCATGGTTTGGTTTGGAGTTTTAGATCTTTTTTTGGTTTAGAATTTGTATAAACAGAAACATATATTTAAAAATTAAATAAACTATTTTTATAAGCTATTTTCTGTATTATTTTTAAAGAGTATATATAGTCCTTGCTTTCATTTGCTACTCTTGATACTAGGTTAATACGGCGCTGGGGAAGAGCAATTGGCCCTAATTAAACTAGGAGGATTGTTGACGCAATAAAATTAGAATGTAGGTCTTTCTATCTCTATTCAGAGACTTTGCGTCTCTCCTCGCCCAAGCACAATAGCAATGCTTTCAATCCAAATTTTGCAGTAACTATCTACGTTCTGCTCTACTCGTTTTACTCTATTACTACCGTAAATATAGAGGTATTTTATTCATTATTTTGATTTTTTTTATAATTGACTTGAATTGTTTCTACTAATGAGATAAAGATAAGTCCTTGTTTGGTGAAAATCGAGTTTTTAATTACATGTAATTCAAAAACAATAAGAAACATAATCCGTTTTTTTTTTTCAAAATTTGAAGAAAATCCGACTAGCGTGAAACGTTTATATTAGTTATCTTATCCTATGGACAAAGTTTCATCGAGTTTTATTTGTTATTATAGAAAAATTTCGTAGACGTGCAACTTTGAGTCATATAACCTATATTATATACTAGTTTAGTTCGCGATTTTGTATTTGTGGAATTATAAATAACAATAGTTTATAACTACTGTTTGCAAACTGATTAGAATAAAACAAACACAACATATATAATGCACCACTTCCAAAACCTACAGACAAAATTCTAACAATCGTTGTTTTGGTTGATAAAGTTCGCAATTATAATTTTTCTTGTATATTATATCGTCCATGTTCAGATAGCGACAGTAACATTTTAATTATGTATTTAGATGTATATTATTACCAAGTACAATGACAGTTGTTAGTATAAATATTTTAATAATAGGAATAGTATTATAACAATTCTTTATCGACCCACTTCTGGGCACGGATATATTTACATATTTTGCCTGTACCACTATATAAACAGTGTGTAGATATCTCATATATGGAATTGTGTTGAAGGCAGCACATAACAGGTCAATATTTTGCTGAGACTTTAAATCTAACGTAGCAGAGGATGCACATATCGCGTATATCTGATATAGTATCTATGTTTCCCATTACCAGAGAGTTATCCGAAAAATTCACAGATGTTTATGGTATCGCGCTCTACCAACTCTAGATCTATATGTCGAGGTATTATCATAAGGCGCATAGTCCAACCTAAATATTATATATACTTACTATGAAATAACAATAATGTAGAGGGAGACTTTGTATTTAAATTCGTCTGCGTGGGTGTCTCTGTCATTATTATTCCTGCCGCTAAGTAAGTTAGCTTTTTAGCTATGTTTCGGTTTTGTCACTGAGATATGACAGGGTATTTACTAGTTGAAGACATAATTTTATAGTACTACTCATCTTTGACCACGAGGGATGACCTATCTTCATTTCCAGTCTAACATCTTTCACTGGTGCCCCACTAGCTTATGACCGTTAGCACAGATGGGAGCCATTCCATCATTTTCCATAAAAAAGCAATCGCTTCCTCGCAATTCGCTCAGCCTCATTTAAACGCGCGTTCATCCTTGACCGAAATCGAAACGTGATCAACCAAGAAACGAATTGTATCACTTTTTATTGGATGTACCTTATAAAAACTTGTTTACAACACAAAACTAATGTTTTCCGTGGATAACTGGATTCTTGTTCGGCGCTATTTAATTTCCTTTTATAATAGACGCGATCTGTTCAAAAGTCAGTATGGAACCTGATAACAAGGGTCGATTTGAAATTTAAAAGCATACAGGTAAATACCATGGAACTTTCCATATGACTATGGAACTAATGCGTCGAACTGGGTACAAAACAGGTACTTATAGACATAGAAAACAGGTACTTATGTCTATGTGGGTTTAAGTATGTTGAGAATATGACATCACCGCCGTGTATCTGGCCAAACTAGTTGCGAGGCCCGTTCGAAATTAATAACTTGACGAAACGTAACCACTCATCCTGTTTATCGGTGTTCTGGGATAGATATACTTTTGATAAACATTTTACTACCTATTTAATGACCAGGATGATTACGGAATGGTGTGCCCAAAACCTGTAGATGCTTATTTACCATTATGCTTTTCAGAGGGGGTTGCTTAGAGAACAACCTATTGGGGTACCATGCTATGAATAAAAAATCGCTTGCCACTCCTTCGTATTACTAAAAAATTCTACGTCCTTAACAAATATTACATTAAACTATTCTTTAACTACATGCGGTTTCCATCAGTTTGTTTGTTACCTAAATTTATGACTAAAATTAAATTTATTTAATGTACATTTTTTATCACAATCAATCAGTGGGATTTTTTACTTTTTTCCATATGTAAAATATGGACATGTAAACATTTAGTTATTACCCGGTGTCTTGTGCATTGCTATCACCAGTTTTCCGGTTTAAGATAAGCCGTCCCTGACCCTGAGAGACATAACACATTCAAGTACCTATTAAGACTTGCTAATATGTCACGTTACCTATTACTAGTGCAAGAAGCGAAATGCAAAACTTATATATACCTACCTATTATAACCATTGTATTGTGATACATACAAGGAAAAAATGACGAAAATTTCACACTTATATACACACATATTATTTATTTATATAATAATATTTACACGGAGATAATGGGAACGAGCAAAATGAAACTGGTATAATAGTAATGAGAAATGAAATTAAAATAAACGGTTTCTTCCCCAGTTATTGGAATGACAGCGATAATAATCACATGTTCTTCTCCACCCCAAATACTATTTTTAGGTTGTATTTTTAAAATATTTATTTGATACGACGATGGTGACGAAATGCTGACAATTGTAGATCTTAATATTATCACTCAAATATCAATTAATGGCTAGAAACTTCAAAAGTAAGGTAAAGAATTGGTCGTACGAAGAATACGCAGCCCCATTCTCCTTGCCAAACATATTCGAAGGGTGACAGGATCCCGACCGCGTTGCATGCAATATGTTGTAACTAAGGAGTCAATTAATAAAAACAAATAAAAACCAAGAAATTTCCTTTTACATTGTAATTATAATTGATAGCAATAAGGGTTCAGTCGGTAAGCATGCGATTTGTATTGTAGTGGCAGTGAAATTATTGGAGCAGAATTTTACAATAGGGTATTGTAACGTATGTCTATTTTAGAATAAAATAAAATATAATATATGAATGTATAATAAATATAAATAATAAACACATTCCGCACGGAACTGTTAAATGATTAATGCGATGCTGTCAATCACTTTACAGAAGTTCGTTGTTATCGTATCATTGCCGCAGAGTGCAGCGACCTTTTGATAAATTTCGCTCGAGCAGATAGAATTGGAGATTTTCGTGAATCTGACTTTCTGATGACGCCGTCCTTGACCATAGGCCTCGTGGATCGGCCCGGCCAACTGTGGAGCGTGCAGGTGTTAATGCTCCGGTATAAACAGACAGATACAAACATGATACATCACATTATACATATTGGACATCACAAAACAACGTACAGTTATATATATACCTAATTATATTAAGTCGAAATTTATATACCTTCTGTGGTATTGTATTGAGTGATGTGAAAGCTTAGAGAAGCTTGTTCGAAGTTCGCAATGTTGAAAGTTCAAGAATATCAGCGTAATTAAATAAACTTTTGGATTCTTGTATTATATGCAGAGTTATGTTTACAAAAATAATAATCGATATCTAATATCTTAGGAAGAAGTTACACATATGTGTTTAGCTATGTAGTTTCCGGCTATATGTATGTTACGTGAACGCTATGTTCGACGCTAGTAATACTTTATATATAAATATATAGTAAGATACATATATTAGAAAGAATAACTTATTTCATTATCTTAGAGTATCGAATATCACAGAATACATAAGGCTTGAGAATAAAGTTTAATATCAATGTATGTCTATTATCATATATAATCAATATTCTATGGATGAAACATTGTGGAGAATTTTAAACGTTAGTCATCATACTTGAATGGTAAACTGGTAGTTTGAATGGGTCGAATGTAATTAGATATTTAGAAACAGACTGACTGCAAATCCCATCTTAGTTGAATATATAGGGTGCTAGACATATTAGATAACTCATAGATAGTTTTTTATGCAACATGAATTACAAATAAGCTGGCCAGCAACGTAATAGGAAGTTGTTACTAACAACTGTATAATACATGAACAGCATCAAGGATATAACTAACATGGGATACCTTATGCATTCCGAAGGATTGAGGTATCATGCCTTCATACCTGTAATTTATTTTTTTAATAGATGATAATAGAATGATGATCCCGCCTGCGCTAATTTATGCTGGCGGGGCACCAGTGGAGGAAGATTAATTGAGCATAAATTCAGGTTTGTTAGCCCATATTGGCAAATGGTAATTTACGATGGTTTCCAGGAACCGCTTGCATATTAACCTGACATGGTACATTGCTAGTAGTGGGATTATTAATCTACATTACTGCCAATCTCTTTCCTCCATAAATGTAATTTCTTTATCCTATTCCCAACTGGAACTTAGCTTATACCTACAGTAGCTGTTTGGTGGTTGAAAAAATAAGGCAGACACAGAGGTGCCCACGCAGACGATTTTGTACAAAATTATATAGATAATAGACTTTATTTAGCTTTGCATAAGTATCTAGTTATGTTGTCCTGCAAAATCTCAGAAACGTTTCATGTGTCAATTGTTTTGCTAACGTCATACTCTAAGTATTATGTATGTACGCGGTGATTTAGGTTAATAGATATTAAATATCTTTTTAAGTGTCTTATTCGAATTACAGCGAAATGCGGACAAGTGTAGTAATATTTTCATAACACAGGCGTTGTTTTATTTTTCATAATAATATGCATGATTCTACCTATTTCTCCTGCACGATTGCTTTTATATAGGTACATGTTCGGTCACAAAGTGCCAAGCTGAAAGTCAAGTGATATCTAGTATTTTTGTCTCTATAATTCCAAAGAAACGAAGTGGAAGATTTAGATTGTAAATAAATGATAAGAATTTATTTCCAGAATTCCACTTTACTGTAATTGGTTCAGTTTTATGAGTATTCCCAATGGCTTTGTGTGGCATAAAGTGAAAACCTACAGTTGGTCACCAAGTGTGGTTGGCGATTATTTTTTTATAATTATATTTGTATTTAAAACTGTAGAGAAGGGGTAATTCAGTGAGAGAGGTAGTCGACTTTATTCGCTATAACTCTGGGCCTCCCATGTTTTAAACATCACCGTGGAACAGCGCAAAAAGTCCATATCAGAATTGCAAATATACATATTTTCCGTAACCTTGGTTTGAGTGACCGTATAATACATACGGTGGCACTCAGTAAATATATACTCATATAATGGTGTCGCTTTTGTTTTGCAACGAAACTATGCTAATCTAAATAATAATTATCTACTAGATATAAATATAAAAAGCTACCATAGATATAATAGAGGAAGACTCTGTACAATATCATATCCAAACCTATCTCACAAATTAGTTCTGTAATTTTCTTCTTGAACTATGCTAATGCTGAACCCTTTACAGCTTTATCGGATCAAAATAGAGACAAATGCACAAAGCTCTTTGAACCTACGGAAGAACTGATGGAGCAGCTGAAGACCAACTTCTGCTTGAAGATTACGACTAATTGAACCGCTAGGGGTTCGAACTTCGTCTCAGGCCTTCGTAATTTCATTTCGCATTAGAATGAAGCAGGGGAACTTGATTGCTATCTGCTTATCGATGTGAAGTGTGATATAGGTGCAGACATATTATGGTATATTTAATTACTGTTTCTATTTTATGTATGTGAAGTTACCCACCAAATACAGCATCGTGACACCACATCACGGCGTGTTCCACATATAGTTTGTTCGGTTAGCAAATAAAAATAACTTCTTGATTATTTTATTTATAAAATTACTACGCAACCCAGGATTATCACGTATTAAGGGTTGGTAATGCTTGAATCATACATCTGATGATGTAAGTTAAGGTAAGTGGTTTTTTCACATTTAGGTTTAGGTTTAGTTTAGGTGGGCAGTATACTTAATTGATCGATGTTATTGTTTCTATAAAATCGTCCATATATTACATTTTGTTTTTGTTTGTCTCGTATTGTACAAAAATCTAATGTACTCTCCTAGTATAGGAAATTCTTATTGGATGAGTGAAATTAAATAATATTGCCTACTCTTAACTACAGTTTTTCGAAACGAAACGAGAACAATTTTTCAATTTGTGTTTGGAGTTTTCAATATGATAATCATATGTATAATTTCACAATATATTTGGTTCCTTTATTAAATATAGAAACATATATATTTCGCAAACGATTGTCAAAACAATGTGCTGGCCAAAACTCTACGCAAAACGATGATTCGGTGTCCTTTAAGCGACTCGATAGTGTGCTCTGAAAAGATGTTATTAAATAATTGAATTTTTGTCGAACAAATTTTACTTTCTTAAATTACACATAAATAATAGATTTGCATCTGAATCTCTATTATATAAAATATCTCTTAATGAACTTAGTTCCTACTATAAAGTATGGTGGTTCGACAAACAGTCGAGTGTGACCTGTTTGCTATTTGTTTTTGTTTTAGTGTTTGAACGCTAAGCGTGTACAAACAAAATTACGTAAGCTTGTTGACTCTCCTTACCATTTCGCAGAAATTTCCAACTTATTCTTACAAGATACGAAGTCATTTAGGGGTAACTATTTATCATTATAAATAGCTGATGATTGTGCGCGCTGTTTATTTATTTATTGTATGAAGTGTTTTTACCTTTAGAGGTTTACTTCTGCTATGTTACAGGTATATTACAAAATTACATTAATGCTGTTACATATATCTAAATTAGATCAACTTGGTTGATATTGATATTTAATTTATTTTTTAGTGATGTGAAAAAGAACGCTATATTAAAGTTTGGTCATGAACTAAAAGTGAGAGTCAAATTGAATATCAAATTCCAGATTTTTCTCTGCATGATCGTTGTATAAACAACAGATTTTATATTACGCATGTATTAAAAATATTAACAAATGGTTATTATAGTGTTCACTTATTTGTTATTTATGTCTTCTTGTATGTAAGTTGTTATCGACGTAATATCGGCTCGTTAGCCATAGTCCAAATAAATGATAATAAACTGCTAGTGTTTCCACATACACTACATCTCTCTCCTTTTTAAGTTTATTTTCTTTTCAAGCATGAATCAATCCACTCTATTAGGTATTTGTTCCTTGGAGGCATGTGTGCTACGTTACAACGATGGTGGACTCATTTTGACACTATACTGCCACACATAAGCCGATGCCTCTATTTTGGCCTTTCCATAACCAGCACCGTGATTTTTCCTCCTCTTTTGAATATAAATTACATTTATATATTAACTCCAATTTACTCTGTGTTTCACATACTTCACCTTTCTTCTTTTATATTTGTTTTCATATAATCGTTATTCCACTTTGTTATTGTGTAATATTATGTAAGATTAGTATAAAGCACTTCTGAAAAAATGTTGTATGTTTATGACCAGAATATCTTTATCATAGTAGTCACTACTTTATATTTTGTAGGTTTACGGTAAATACTTATATATTTTTTTCCATTCTATCTGTCTCATGCAATGTGTTATTTACATGTAGTATTTTTCTTTATCATGTACATTTGAATACTGATTATCTAAACATAATCTGGAATTTCTTCAAAACTCCCCACTATTTATTATTATCATTCCATACAATATTGATGGGTCCTGTGGTGGTATACCAGAATATTATTATTATATCAAGAGTTGCATCAACAATTGCAAACGACTTTCCACTATATTCTGTCTACACATCTGATATCAGTCCATGTAGTATTAATTGGGTATAACTATAACCATTCTTCATCGTACAAAATTATCTCTCTTATCACCTGCATTAATTCAGTGCTAAAATATTAGGAAAGGTTGTCAGACCAGTCTTTGAGCGATCGACATATACCACATATATCACCACAGACTCTACGTACTCCAGTCAATTATATTAGTTATAGAAATTATATTTTAGACCCAAATTAATTTGTGTACTATGACTTTTGATTTATTATATTTTACTGAATGCTCCATTTCACTCCGATAATTAATATGCATTAAAACTGGCAATTTTTTATTACTTATATTCACCCGCAATTTAATGCAACATTCTATCAATTTACCTTTAATGAATAGGACACCATTCATTAATACACAATACAATGCTTGATGACCCCGCCAAAGACAATTTAACACGAACTGGACGTTAATACGCAATTTAATGCTTAACGACCCAGCCAACGTTTAATGCAACCTGTCCGCCAATACGCAATTTAATGCTTGACGGCCCAAAAATTTAATGCAATCTGTCCATCAGTTCGCAATTTAATGCCTGATGGCCCAGCCAACGCAATTTAATGCAATCTGTCCATCAGTTCGCAATTTAATGCCTGATGGCCCAGCCAACGCAATTTAATGCAATCTGTCCATCAGTTCGCAATTTAATGCCTGATGGCCCAGCCAACGCAATTTAATGCAATCTGTCCATCAGTTCGCAATTTAATGCCTGATGGCCCAAACGCAATTTAATGAACCTGTCCGTCAATACGCAATTTAATGCTTGACGGCCCAGTCTACCTTACCTCTGTAGCTCCTTTTTTAGAATATCAATGCCATTGTCACCGTCATTATAATCCATTGAACTTCTTAATTCATCCTCTTTAAGTATTGGTTATTAGTATTATGCTCATTGTTTTTCTTCCTTTGCTAATTTCTTTAAGGTCATCTGAGCCAATAGTCACTTTATAAGCAAATCATGAACTCCTGCAAAACACCAAATTTTATAATTATAGCACAATTAAACGCCACTCTTATCCATTTAATTTTCACAATATATACATTTATGACTACTAATATTAAACATATTTCAGATTTATGTGAATGTCCAGTAAATAATTCTAATCTAAAGTATGGGAATACTAATAGTATCCTCAGAACTATTTTTTTCCAATAATGTATCGTTAGTAATTGTTACTATCATGCATCATGGTTTACATTATTATCTAGTAATAATAATAATAATTGTGCAGCCATAATATAACGCACCTCATTCACAATAATATACCTCGTATATAACGACTTTCTTGATTTAACTAATTCTTTGTAATCCCTTGGATTTTCCATAAAAATCGATGTAAAATATACCTTTACATTGCGACATTATTATTATTATTTTTTTTTTTTTAATTTGGAAAAACACCTCTTTCTAAGGAATTTTCTTAACCCAAAACCTTTATCTAATGTTCCCACCAATGGTATGACTCTAACTCTACTTATCTCTTATCTCATAAAATGTGATTCATGTCAGGACATGTTTCGACGTACTTTTGTTCGTAGAACAATAATTGTTGTTCGATGGAAAGTAATGTAAAGTTTTGTAAACACTGCTGCTCGTCACTATTGTTAAAGATTCAAGTGAAATGAAATGGCTTAGACAGGTTTTTTTTTTACCTTTTTATAACGAAGTTTAGACCAACGTACCTATATTACTTGATATACTATATATATATATATATATATTTTCGATTTGTTTTATCGAGGTTGCATAAAAAGTTAAAACACGCTAATTTGTCTAAGCTACCCTGCAATGCGGCCAAAGTATTTAGAGAGCGACCAACACCAGTACTATGACGATAAACAAATACATGTATATATTTTACAACTACTACAATGAAGCAGGTATCATTTCCTATTAGCTATCTCAAAACTCAAAACCACATTAATACACTTATTTCGCGTATCGCGACACTACACAATTCCAGCCGCAACTGGATTAACTGTCAATTAAAAATGACTCCCCATCGCTCCAACATCCCTGTCACATTCATATAAAACAGCTGTCAGCGCTGTCTGCATGTGATCACAAAACAAATTCTAACTCCATTCCACAGCTACTAAATGCGGTACATTAATGCAATTATGGCTATTATTCCTATTATTTATTCAAGCTTCTTTAAATAAAGAATATTCATATTCTATTCCATGTTCCCGAAACTTCAAAGAATATAAAAACATTTTTTTTTTTTTCCACTCTAATAACCCCTTTACTCATCCGCATAATGCATTAGGCGGGTAGGTACAATAATTCAGAACTTAATAGTAGTTCTATTTCATGTAACCATTATTGTGCAATTTCTAATTTACTGGTATTTTTAAATTAGAGAGAATCTTAAATATGATTCCATAAAGACATACTCACCACCACTGTACTATACTATAGCTTATTATTAAAAGTTAATCACTGTCCTTTCTGTAAAATAATAGAATAATTCTATATACATAATTAGGTATCCTTTTTCTCGTTCCAGTGTTACTGACTATAGAAACCACACACCGCATACAGAAACAGCACTCCTGTACCTTACATCCGGCCATAACTAGCGACACACTTCCTCGCAATATAATAGTCGGCATCTCAACCTCTTGACTACGTTGTTTTTTGTTTTTCTTCAACAAATTCATTAGACACTAAATTCACCAAACCAAAAGATTGCCTTCTAGGTCGCAAGTTGTAGATGCGCGCTTCATTTTAACACAAAGCACAAATTGTTAAAAATATGCCATACAAGTAGATAGGCACCTTGCACTACACAACCTGTATAGTAGACCCCAACATAATATATCAAACTAATAATTAATCTACATTTAAAACCTTCCTATGTAAAACAATTGCAATTCCCACCGGCATCCATTGGAATGCTCACTAATAATTATTATTTATAAATTACATAATCCAAAAGCCAAATCCAATCCAAATAAAAACATTTTAACCACACTACTTCGCGGCTCTGCTCGAATACCAGAATAAAATAGTCTGCATATTCCGAACAACTCATCCGCATCGAAATGTATGGGACACTGTTACCCAGATACTTCAACACTTGCAATCAATTAAGGCAAATATAAATATTGTCCACCAAGCACTGCTCAAACCGTGTGTCACCCCACCTTAGATTTTACTATTGTTGTACAAAACAATATACATATACAAATATAATACCCAACATCAGTACTATAATGCAGGTACAATTGTCAGCTCACCATCATTTGTAATAATATCGTATCACCCGACAACATCGTAATATTATGCCGTACAAAATGTAATATTTGGTTATCATGTGATCATTACAGTTAGAAAGAGGAACTTTAGACCACTTTCATTTGCAGCAATACCCTAAAAGAAAATAGTGACATTTGAACACTAGTCACCACATCTGTATAAATACAATAAGGCGACCCTATTGCCAAAAGTAATTAAAGTGCATCGACACCTAGAAAAGATAAAGCAACACAAACGTGTCGTCCGCACAGTGCTCTATTTTATTTCATATCCACAGGTCTATTGCATCACGTAATATGATGTCCCACTAAACATCTCACCGTCACCGTCCCCTCATGAAACGAACATGCAGCGGCAACTACAATCATTACCGATTTTTATTTCAACACGGAAATACGGAAGGAGGAATGGGATTGTTAAAATATATAATGTATCACGCCAGAGGGACCTCCACGCGGTTCCCCTCAGAAACAATCGCGACAAATTAACACGAACCCACCACGACGGGCCAACCGATCCTATCCCCCCCGCTCATTCTACCATACTCCATCAGTGCCACGCCAGCGCAGGCAGTACACCATTATCATACATTAAAAATAATAAATCACGGATATACGTAAACATATTACTACAATGATTATTAATACGACTATTCCTTAGAGACACTATAGGTATAGCAAGTACAATTTATAATTAGGTACCTACTTACTTGGCGCAAATCGATCGTAAACCGATGTTACCCAGCTATTGTTTTTTCTGTATAGGTCTATATAATTCGCTCCCCGTGCGGCCCCACCATAATCCTTCTAAATTTGTAATTATTCCGTACCCGTAGGTATATGTATATCTTATTAAATGATTTTGTACTTATCTTTGTTTATATCCATTTTGCCTCGTCGCCACATATAGTGTTCACTTATTTGTTATTTATGTCTTCTTGTATGTAAGTTGTTATCGACGTAATATCGGCTCGTTAGCCATATCCATCTTTACTCCGCGGCGCTTGCGCAGGGACTCCCTTCCCTCTTGCGCACGGCGGTCCGTGTACGCTCGGCTCGAGACGATAGATAATAAACTGCTAGTGTTTCCACATACACTACAGTTATCAACTGTTGAGATGTCTAAGTAAATAAATGAGTATTATTTTATATACGATTGTCACTTGAACTTTTACTTACCAATTTATTTTGATACTGTGTTTATTAGTCAGGTATTAGTTACAAACAATTTTAGGTCAAATCTCAACATGCAACTACGCAACCCGAGCAGCACTGAGAAACGATCAAAAATTATCAGACCAAATATAAAACTCTACCCACACGTGTAATCGGATTTGACCTTTAAAATAAAATTGAATGCTTTGGTTAAAAATTCTAACGTCACAGGGTCTTTACTTACTGAGCAGGTATAATCGCTGAACGTGTGCGTATATGATTGGATTCAAACATTGGGCCCAACAATTGAAAATTTCTCATCATAAAAAACGAACGTAAAAGTGTAGAGAAAAAATGTGCTCCACGGAAATACCCTGGTGCGGCTCGAGTTTTGAGCGTGTTACTACGCAGTTACAAGTCATCCCATAGGAAATGAATCTTAAAGTTAGGGCGTTTAGTATCAACTTCAAACAACAATGCAATAAGAGGGTCCAACAAAACTTTCAATGAGCAAATTTATAGCTAGCTATAGAAGGCCCAAATAGGATGGTGTGAGTCGCTTGGTCGTTATAATTGTTTTGTGAAATAGTCAAATGGTTGAATTGGGTTTTGTGAACCCTCTACATTGTAATTATGCCTAAGCATTGTATGGGAAGCGAATGTTCTGGAATGGGAATCCTTTAGATGTTCTTATGCATATTAAGCATAGATACCCGTTTAAATTCTAGTAAGAATATATAATATGTAGCTCTATAAAATATAGTCTTTTAGTCGAAAAGCTCAATAGTATTTTAGTCGAAAAGCTACACTATATTTAAGATTATCTATAAAAATTGAATGGAGATTCTGAAATCAACCAAATGTGAAAAAACCAATGTTTTTAAAACAAGAATTGACAAAATAAAGTCACAGACTAGTTATGCATAATTTCATCGTATTCTTGTATATATAGACTCTGAAATATTTTTGTCAGAATTATAAACTTAATATACCTAAATCACAATAACATATTGATCCCAGAAAGGTAGGCAAGCCAAGTGTTGGTGTTTACCATTACTAAAGAAATAATTAATCAGATAACAAATTGACATACATTTTTCTTGTATCAGTTGGATCGAATTGATGACCTCAGTCTGGTTTATCAGAATAATAAAATAAACACCTAAGTATCTACTAGGTCACGGCTTTATTATTAATAAAATATATTAATTAAAGTCTGTTGTTATAAGTTATTTATCCTGTACCAGTCTATCAAGTTCACAAATATAAATATATAACTCAGAATAGTAGAGTTTTTAATATTGAAAGTCCTTTTGTAATCCATTCAGAATTCGCAGTGTAAATATCATATATATTTACACTGCGAATTCTGAATGGATATTAGTGTTATTAGCATTGAACATATTGTGAACAATTAGTCATCTATATTTAAACGTCTTTTTAAAAATATTTATTATATAGTTGCCCGAATTTTATCTTTGGCCTCACGTTGTTACTTTGTGACGTATAGCGTCGTCCTTATTGATTTTTCCTTTGACGTCATTTGGTTTAGGTCTAAGATACATTGACTTAGTCTAAGGTGGGTAAATAATATCATCGTCATCATCACTTTAGTCATATATAGGTTTGTAGTACTATTTTTTATCATAAAAATATACATCATTTGATTTACTTGCTACCTGTAATAACATTGTGTCGTATGTTTTTTTAATAGCTCTCCATATTACTAAGATTATTTATTCTGTCTGCTTTCTAAGGTTCCAATACATTCATTGCCTGATAATATATCATTAAGTTATAGTATTTTTTATAATAGTCATATATTATATACTTACAAGTGATTATAAATTGATTTTAACTAAGTTTTAACTAAGGATAAATCTGGGACTCTTACTGGTAGAGTATGGTTCTCCAGGCTAGAAATTTGAATACCATTCAAATTTCAATTAATTTAATTTAGCACTTATTGAACTAGACTTATATATATATATATATAATATAGTATAATATATAATACTAGAAAATTCATTCTATAAAATGTAATCATTTGAATCTATTACAAAACTATTTGTTATGATAATATTGTTCTTCCATTCATATTCAATATCTAAGAGCGGGTGTGTAAAACAGCCTAAACACTGTGGAAGCCTATATTCGTATACTTTTATTTAGCTTCAGGGACAAAGGAAATCGCCTGATTTTGATAACGTTTCCTCCTGAATATTTGGCGCATAAAAATCTGCCCTCATTGTAATAATGCCAAGAGAGTATTGATTTTAAGGACCCGGTATTCTTGGAAATTTCTATATTAAGGGTAGAGATCTCCTTAGATTTACATTGACGATATCCACAAAGAAAAAGTATAATAAGAAACTACGTATAATAAAAGTAATGAATTTGTTATTATACATCTTCGTGTAAAGATAAAGAATAGATAGAAAATCTTGTTTTACGATTGTGATTTGTAATAATGATTTTTTAAATAGCACGTAGGCACTAGTATCTAGTATATTTTTGTTAGAAGTTTTTGAACCCATATTTTGTTAAATATTAATGTTACTAATTTTAATTTGTATTTATCTTCAATCTCATTTTCACCCACATATTTTGAAAACAGCTTCTGGAGTCTATTTTGTAGAAATAATAACATATCTTATCTTCATATGGTATGATAAGATATTGTCATTCCTTTAAAATTTTATTTATTTTCTATGATACGTAAAACATACCATTTTATCATCATCATCTACCTAATGCACGAATTTCTGAATATCTGATTTCAATTTGAATAAGAATGTTAGAATTAATTTTACACGACTGACATTTGTTGTAACAATTCTTAGCATTATCGATTATTCATAATTTAATTTGGGTCCATGACCTCACATTGTTATAGTTATCAGCTCAAATTGTGTCATATTTTGCGCTTGTTGGATACTGTATATCTACTCTCATATCTGCTGTAGATACTGACGCAAGTTCTTGTCTAAGAAAATATATTTAAAATCTTTTGACATGTTTGGTTGAGATAAGCAACTTGCTTGTGTGATCTTAGTAGTTTACATATCACCTGATATTGATATCTTTAAACAGCTGTTTCAACCCTCTCCAGCTTAAAGTTTCATTGATTAAAATTAATGTGTTGACATAGTCGTAATACTAATCAAATTGAGCATCAACTATACCGTCTGACTTGATTGCAATAATACCAAGTTAAGACGTATACATTTTATAACTGGATCCACTACTATTATGATAGAGGCTCAATTTATGAGGGTTATGTTATTGTTATTGTCAGTCACGTAGGCCCGCCTGAGAAAGATATGCTGTGCGAAAGAGATAGTGTTGGAATAGTCGAGAATGCTGTGTGAGCAGGATAACGATATGGCGTGACAACAAACATGGCGGCGCCGGCTGCCGGTTGGACCGGTTTCCGTGCCCATACCACGTGCGATCTGCGCCGTGCATTTGCTCCCGCATTTTGTTTGTCAACAAACGCCCTGTGAAGGTCATTCATAGGAGGGTTAGGACAAAGGAGTTCTCGTTACGTAACATCTTAAACAAAGAAATAATCCTACAAGAATATTATATGTTGTTAACCAATTGAATTGCGGCAAACAAATATGAACTTTATGTCAGTATTTTTAGGAGGTGATGTAATGAACTGTGCTCGGTACTATTCATATTAACTTTTCTTTGTTCCCTTCACCTTGTGTAAGGAGGTACGAAATCGGTTTCCAGTTAGAATCCTATCTAAATTCTAAAATTATTTAAAGGTTACTTTAAGTGCACCTGCTACTTATTTAGATTCTATAATATACTACGAAATTATATTGTAAGTAGGTTAGTAACAAACACTATATGAGGCGTTGTTTTGATCGTCGTATGTAGTATGTACATAGTTCAATATTACGTACATATTATAAGATATAAAAACATACTTTTTATTTACTGTAGCTGTAACTGTAGTAATTTTCAAAATTCAATTAATAATTAATATATATCTAATAATTAATATTATAAGTACGGATCCGTACATAGGAATTTGTTTATTATAAATAGATCGAGTATGGCAACGTAAGTAGATAGATAGAAATGATGCAATGCATTGCATGAATGAGTGCTAAATTGCATAGGTTTACCTAGCTACGTATAATTAGAAAAAACGCACGACTATTCTGATGTAATAATTAACCAATAATATAGTCTATCTAGAAATTAACCGAATCGACTATTTTTTGTTTAGATAGATATATACTTCTACAGGAAAACGTCTTTTTATTTTTAGAAAAGTGTGTATATATACTATACTACGTATTTTGTAATATTATTCCACCGATGGTCTAAACGACAGTGAGAAAAAATAAACTAAGTACAAAAAACATAAACACGTCAGCGGTGTGAGTGAGTACGCATGCGTCGGTGTGAGAGGCCACAACGACGCACCAGGCAGGCAGTTGCCGGCGGGGATAAAGGTGGGGTACGGGAGCGGGGAAGCCTGTTAGAGCCGGCTCCGCTGCGGCCAAAACTCTTCAGTTGGATTTCAGAACATCAGACGGGCGGGCGTGTGTAGGATGGATCGTTAATAACATCAGCAGTTTTTTTCATTCCGCCTTCTAGCAGTGTTTGTTTATTACCTTCCGGCACACTTTCCGTGAATCCTTCTCGACGGTGGTGCTTTGTAAATTTTAATTTAGACGTTCATTTTCTATCTTTATAACGTTGTTCCGATTTCACGTCGAGAAGGCGGCCGTACAACTTTGAAAGCGGCTTTTCAAGAGTAGAACACCTACTCGTAATATTTCAATATCGCTGTATCACCGCATCAGGCAATTATCAAGATGGTGAAGAAGGTTTCAGAAGAGAGTGTAGATAGCGGTAAGTTAATTTATAATATTGTTATGTTATTATAGTTTTGCGGAAGTATATTATACATTACTTCATCATTTAATTATTATTATTACTATAAATCTTTTTCTTATAAGATTCCACTAGGGTTTATCTGTTGCTAGTATTGTTAAGCAAATAGAGAATGTCTATTATATATACGACATCAAAAACTACTGCAAAACTATAATATTTTAAAAATCATTTTTATTAATCAGCTTTTACTCTAAAATAGCTTGTTTTTATCTTTTATCCCAGAATGAATATTTTATGATTACCTTCTTTCAATGAATAAAAATTGTACAGGTTTCGTTACGTACGGACAGTAGATAGCAGTAATTTAACGTCTTCAGTCTTTCGAGGTCATTTGTCCATCAGTGCAATATTTGATTTTAATATTACATATATAATAATTTAAGTTATCCAATAGGGTTGAAGAGGCGTACTTATCTGAAAGTTACGAGAGTGAAATAACTGCTGTCTTATGGCAGGTGACGATCTTTTTGCTACATTATTTTTATTAAATAAGACTTACTTGTAGTCGCTAGATACCCTCGATATTTAATATTTTAATGCCCTGTAAAAAACAGTTATCATATGTAGCTACTAGAAACTATCCATAGAATGCTAATAGTATTTATTAATTGCTGATTTATCATAATATGTAGACGATAAAAATATTTAGCGTTAAAGTCAATAGCTATAATGTTTCTTTATTTATGACTAGATTTGCCCGCGGTTTCACCCGTATTAAATTTGTAGCTCATTATTTATTTTCATATATAAATTATATATTACTGTAAAGTTTCATCAAAATACGTTCAGTAGTTTTTGCGTGAAAGAGTAACAAACATCCATCTATCCATCCATACTCACAAACTTTCACGTTTATAGTTTATATAGTACTTAGTAAGATTAGCTACCTACCAATTTTATAACTAAAATTTTTCACTCAAATGAAATATTATTAAAAAAAGTTAAATACAAATTCTTGTCAGTTTTATTTCTATATTTTCTAATAAAATAGAACTTATATTCGATCTGACTTAATTATATAAGTATGAACTAAACCTACAGAAAAAAGAAACCACTTGGAGATTTTGTGCATAAATTCAATTTCTCCTTTTAAATGTCAAAGTTGAAGATAAGCGTTGTCGTTACATTGATGCAGTACTTACTGGGTAATGATTAAGAAACGTACACAAAATGCGACATATAGGATGTATTACGACCTACCTACGGTTATGTGACATCCTGTAATGTCGCAATACAAATTAATATTGCCGTTTGAGGAAATTTGATCTTTCTTCGCTTTGTTTATGCTCGTTTTTCAGTATGTAAATGTTTTGGTTCCTATTACCAATATTTTGCAACTGTGTAAAGCATACTCTATTTTTATTGTCAGTGAAATGTTCTTTTATAGTAAATTTTCCAAAAGTTGTGATATTTATTAGTGTCATTAAACATATTGTATTATGTTACGTACCGTCCTAAATTACACTTCCAACAAGTATTTCATGTACCGTGTAGGTATTAATTTTGTCTGTCACAGCAAATTGATGTTATGTTCACATCCTGTGTTCTGCAATGTTTGCTTATATTGAGCACTTTCAATGATTAGCGTAATATGTACAACCTAAGAGTTATTTTACTCCAAATTATATTATGTACACCTACGCATTATAATACAGTCTGTTTACAAATTTAACTCGTATATTAATAGATTCCTATTCAGGAAGTATAAAATCTGCGGTTTTTTCATTATCTTTTATTGAGATTGAAGTGTGAATATTAATTGAAACATTTGGTTTCGCATACTTTATGGATATTCTGCAATGTACATTGTACAGCAAATTGACTATTTTAGTCTGGAAACTGAGATATGTAAGCAACTATATACATAACTTCGACCTATTACACGGTTTCTTTCTCTGGTGTTAATGTGGAATGCATATAAAATTGAATGTAATTTCATTACGTTACCCCGATAAGTTTATTTTCAACATGGCCGCTGAAGCGCGACGCCCCACGTTCATTGTCAAGGTCAACCTTACCAACTAAAACAAAACACTCAACTTACCGCATTAAGGCGTGTTCACATTATTCTGCCCAGCACAATTACCAAGCTTTGTATAATGAGCAGTCAGTTAGCAACACATCAACAACCCAAATTAATATTAGCGTTTCATTGTTGGGTCATACATTGCTTTGATGATTCGGATTACGCACTGTGCTCATCTGAACCTGAAACTGATGTAAACACACCTTTAGACCTTGAAGAGCACATACCTACAGATAGTGTTTTGATACCATTATGTAACTGAAGTGCGTAGTGCCTGTGCCTAAGTATAAATAATTCCAACATTAGATAGTGTATCTCATGATACAATCTACCATAAGCATATCTTTTATCAATTATTATGATTTTTCAAAAAGATCTAAGTAAATATCCTAAATTCTATACCACTCATAAGTAACTAGTAGGTTAAAATGTTGATTTTATTGTATTATGTACATATTTATGAAAACTTTTTATTTAAGAAAATAAAGTCTATTTTTATTTTTTCTTTATTGGGCTATTCTATTACAAACATTATATTGTTTTTTTTCACAAATTCACACAATACTAATGTGTCTAAAATCTAGGCTAGCACAAGGTCTTCGCTTATTAACAAAATAATAGAAAATATTGATTGACTATTCATCAAACTCCATAATTAAGGAGTGCATACTTAGTTAGTTAATGAGATATACCCTTTTTCATTACGATATCACTTGGAATTCTAATTCTATGTCGATTAATAGTCATTCATTCGTGTCTATCAGTTGAATAAAACGGAGTAACCTTGACCGAGACTATATGCCTGTACAGCGTAATATCAAAGCCCCTTCCCCACTCCCTATTGCGCCTTACTTTTGCAAAATCGATTTCTGTACTGGCGCGGCCAGCTGCATACACCCTCTAACATACCCAGGATCGTAGTTTCACTAGTACTACTTTTCGTTTACATGTCTTTATATCTGAATATAAACCAGTATATACTAGTATGTGTGGATCATATATATACAACATGCCTATATTGGCTAACTTTGGTTTACATGCGTCAGACAGGCTCGTGGTTCTTCTAAATATGGACTACCTAAATTGCCCGAGTTACCAAGTCGTTACGTATATAGTAATGTTATTATCTATATTCGGCATGAGGGTTAGATCACTGAACAGTGAAAGTGCTTTCGTATTACAGTACCTACCTATAGTTCGAAACGCCCTCGTTGAAGTTTCACTAACTGTTATCTCTGTGTAGTTTAGTTTTGGTAGCCGTGCCAGACCGCCTTGGCAGTTTGTTTAACATTGCGGTTCTACTTCTAGCCGACTCGACTTTGCTCTTTGAATATACAATAAATATATATTTTATTCCATTTATTTAGTTACTGATTTAGAGATGACATGTCATTATGCAACTACACGTAACTCACCATACAATGGTTAAAGTTAATTACCATGAACTGATCTTTTCATCGTTGTGAGTGCATTAAACATCAATTGAGAGTAAAGAGTTAAGGGCACTTGTGTGCAATTAGAAAGTAAGTATGCTTGAATCTTAGTTGCTTAGGGTATAAAACAAAGGTGCCTGCAAAGTACTTGCAATCTGGTTAGAGAGCGAATTTGCGGCATTAATACCAATTGATTAGATTAGAAAGCAGAACCCTCTGGGCTTAGGACAGATATTGGTATTATATGAACATTGTAAGAAGCAAGCGTAGGTTGATGATTAAATATTATCTAAGCAGTTTTTAATCATGCGCATAATAGTGTTAATTAGAATATTTTATATTTAGTTCTTTTAAGAGCATCAAAGAATGAGTAAAAATAAGCCTGGAGAAATCCAGATGTTTTTGCTTTCTTGCGTGACTTGGTAACGCTGAGTATGCATAACGATTGTAAATATTTAATTAAATTCACTTTTGATTGAATAATCAATGTAATTCAACTGTTTCCATCGATTTGCATCTTATTAGGTTAATTTGTTAAAAGTGAGTTAATGAAATTAATCATTTTGTTTTAATTTAATTTAAAAAAAATTATGTTGAATTTTAAATATAGTGTTACATATTCAATAACAAGGTAATAATTAATTAAATGAAACATATTGTTTGGACAGTTGATTTATATTCTAATGATCTCATTTCATAATGAATTTAGACAATTTGCACATCCGGATGGTACGATTTTGCATAACAGTCCACGTTGGCGAGCCGAGTGTCTTGTGTAAATCCACGTGGCGAGGTTGTCACGCGAAGCAGTACATGTGGTACTCTGGTTACATGCCATGTGTTTGGTTACATCGTTATAACAGTGAACGCCTGTTGTTTTTATTTTCATATCGAATTATTTGCGTGATTGCAGTTACTCGTGGTAGTGCTTTCCGCACCTATCCAATTTCATGATTATTATCCATTGTGATTATGCATCCGAAACGGAATCATCATTATGGTAAGAGTTAGTGTTTCCTAAACAGATTTTCTGTTTGAACTCTTTAAGCTTATTATATATTTTGGTTATTTTTTTTTTAACTTCTTGACTCGCTTATTTCTGCGAGAGTTTCAGGAACAATTCTTAGCTTGAAATTATATTATGAGAATACGAGTTCGAACTTCTAATTCAATTTAGTAATGTGCGTCGTTATGTTAGCCAGTGAGGTCGGTCACTAGAAATAATTTGTAAACACTTAAGTAGTTATGTTTTCAGAATGATATTTTTGAGGAATATAAACATCTTTACAAATTAACAATAAATAGTTATTGTGACGAGATACAAACAGTTGACATATTCCTCTTGACCCAGCATAATTCAGTTACCTTGTTTACACAATATTCAACAGATTAATATAGTTGTACTAGACATCTATGTACTTGTGTTAATTAAACTCATTAATAGCTCGATATTTATTTTTACTTCGTTTACATAAGCGATGTTTATAAACAAAACATAGAGATATTGCTGTTTTACTTTATCAATTTCTATTCTCATTTAGCATATTTGTATGTGTGTAAACAGGAAATTTATTTGTCGAAACGGATGATTGTATGCGTGGGTGTGGCTCGATTGCTACAATAGTTCACTTATTGCGCATTTGCCAGTTGCTATTTGCTATATAGGTGTATTTACATAGTCTACGTCCCAAAGTGAGGTCATCGAGTGCTGTTAATTGTTAAGTTTCGCTTTTGTTATCTCCATTCCACAGCCGTTGAATGAAACGTGTTCGTTACATACATTAAACAAACAAAATGTGGATTTTATACGAAACGCAATCTAATCTTATGTACGCTAAGTTGAGCATTACAATATACAAGGAAGATACTACGTGAAGCAAATACATTCTTGTGATAAACAATATGGTCAGTTTCCTCGGTGTTTGATTGAAAAACACTTGTATGAAATTAAAATTCAACGGATTCTAATTGAATTTAACAGATGCAGCAAGAGTTGCATTAGTACTGAAATAAAAAATAACTTTAAATTTATATTTCTTAACTGTGTTGACTTCAGATCTAATGCTAGGTAGACAGAGAAAGCTGAGACAAAATAGTTCAATATTTTTGTATAGAGAACAGTTTGAATTGCAAATAATTGCAATTTTGCTTGGTGTAGCTACATTTGAAATATCCACGTCAGTTCGGTTTCAGATATTTTGCTATCTAAATGAGAATGCCACTAAGAATGGTCGTCCGCTTTGTTCATAAGACCGATTGATAATGTTATATGCTTGTATGTATTTGTGACTGATTGGTGTTCGCATGCACCAAAAGCCGAACGGTCGCGTAACGTAGGCGCGTACGCAGCGGCAGTGGGTGCGGCCATCTGGGTCGTTGAACCGGCTTTGTTTGCCAACTCAGCTTGCACAGTCACGTCTCACGTCACAACACAACCACATTATAGATGACAACCGTGATGTTCTCACTAACAGAACACACATCAGTATTCCTTAGAGCTCTCTTCCGCGATATGCCTGATTGATTCTAAAAGTGCCAAGTTACTAGCTGACCCGCGCATCTTCGTCTGCGTCGCATTTTTCATCTTTTTGCTCTGCTCCTAGAAGTCGTAGTGTGATGTTTTGTAGTCTATATTCTTCCTTGATTAATGGCCAATCTAACACTAAAAAAAAATTACAATCTGATCTGTTCTATTGGAGATTTCCCCGAACATTCTAACTCATAATCGTAATCGTAGTAACATCTAATTTATAGCAAATAAAAATATAGCGATTATTACTCGCTGGTGATTGTAGCTTTGTATACCAGTAAAAGATACAAATAGGCTAAATATTTTTTGAGTGCATCCATTGCAAACAAACAATCAATCTTTATAATAATACTGGCTGTGTCCTGCGTCGACGTTCGCGTGAACATCGATCATCCTATAGTACTCGTAAATAGTCTGATTAGTTTTTTTTACTTTATCCATGACTAATAACCATAAACAAAAATCTACAATTTCCTTTTCATAATTAAGATTAGCACAGATAACATAATATTGTCTTAAAGAAATATAGGTATACACATTTGATATAAAAAAAATTACATGTTTCGAATATAAAATGGAGTATTGTAGTAATGTACTGGGTAAGTCATTATTTATTCTTGTGTATTATGGCACACATACACACAGCGTCTCAATTTGTAAACCAAACATGGTGAAAACATTTTAACAATGGGCTGGCTATGAATACGAGAGAGAGTTGGTCGAGCTCTACAGAATGTATTGTGGCATATTAACATCCATTAAGTCATACCAAATTCATATAATGCATTTAAGTATCTACCTATCCTAATGTTAATATCATAAATCGCAAATAAAAAACCTTTCTCTATGCAAATTGTGCAAAATGTTATAGCCATTTCAAGTACCACAATTTTTCATAAACAATAATAATAGGTGTTACTACAAGTTTCTATCTTTTTGTTTGTGTTTATATTTGTGGACCGATTTTTTAAATTACTTTTTTTATCTAATATTTTATTAGTATTCATCTGATAATATTTTAGACTTGGTGTTTATTGTTTTCATTTCATTTAATAAGTTAATTAATATGAGTCATATCGTTTCTTTTCTGTAATTGAGTACGTCTAAATTATCTAAATAAACTTACTTAGCAATTGATAAGAATTATGCTATTTACACAAAGGGTATTGCACTTGGTTAATGATAATAGCCACGATATATCAAATACTATCATATGATTGATGAATTTATATAATCGTCTTTCACTCTATCCATCCATCTTACTTCAGTCCGACTTAACCTTTATATACATTCAAGTTCATATTAATTACGACTTTTAACATGTCTATATGTATATATATTATAATATACACATATACATGTAATTTGCGACTTAAAATAAAAGATATCCAAAACGGAATATGATATTACAACCAATTAGGATGCGATAACTGATGAATAAAAAAAAGGTAATTGTAAACGCAAAACGATCCGGTCAAAAATAAATAGTAACGTAACAAGAAACTAGTACCAAATACTACTTACTCTAGTAACTAGTATGTATAGGTGATATATTTGTCGTTACATTTACAATTCTATTAATCAGACATGTTTCTTTGTTAAAAGGCGTCGGACGCTGCAGCAGCCAGTCGGGCAGTGAGCGAGAATTGGACGAGAACCCACGTGGTTCTGAACCCTCGGCTCCGGTGTCCATTCCCGACAGTGATGATCTGCAGCGACGCAAAGAAGAGGCGCGCAGGAAGCGCCGAAGGAAGAAGCGCTCCGGTAGCTCTGTCGTCACGTCATGTTTCCAAGGTGAGAGAGATGGAAATAGTTTCCTAATTAACGTAGATTTGCTGTAAGCTGTGGTCCGTTTGTTATTATTATTATTAACATCGCTATCCTTCAGCCTTATCGCTGAACAATTCACACAGCGCCATGTAAGTCAAAAGCTAAGTAGAGTTTGTGTTATAGGTACTACATTTTTTGTAAATATATAAGTACATAAAAACGCCTAGACCGTTACAAATAATCTCATTAATAAATACAGAACCCGCGACCATCGGAAGTAAAGCAGTGCCCTAAATCACTAGACCACCGACGCCGTCAAAATATTACCCTGTAATTTTACACTATATTTCACCCCTCAAACTGCCCGGGCCGGTGAGCACCTTGATTGCCATTTCAGTTATATAGTCACGATTCAAATAATGACTATGATTGATGGAAAGCATACATGTAATGGATATGTAATGATTAGGTGCCATCGATTGCCTTTTCCGTATACATACAGCTATTTTGCCTTGAGGCTTATTTACCTCACTGAGTTTTGTAGATCATTTCTGCGATATTGAATAAAAAACCTATATATTTAATACCACTTATTTTTCAAATCTTTGAGGTACCTATTAATATTTATTCTTGGAACTAGTAATGTAAAACTCTGGAGTTTTAATTGAAAACAGTCCCATAGTTCTTATGACCGAAACGAGTTGGTTTCTATGACTATTTACCCACTTTAAAACCTTAAACTAACCATTCTAATCTAAGTATGGAATGTTTTCTTCATTAAATATCTTGAAACTTGTTGCAGATCTTTACAAGCTGACAGGCGAGGTACTGGGCGAGGGCGCATACGCATCTGTTCAGACATGTGTGAACATCTATACGGGCCAGGAATTCGCAGTGAAGATCATCGATAAAGTGCCAGGCCACGCCCGCGCCCGGGTGTTCCGCGAAGTGGAGACTTTCCACTATTGCCAGGGGCACCCCAACATAATCCAGCTCATTGAATTCTTTGAGGACACAGACAAGTTTTATCTTGTCTTCGAGAAGGTGAGCACAGTTTTATTTGTAACTGTATTCTTCTATTTCTGAATGATAGTTACAGAGAATATAGTAGGGCATTAGTACAAAACTTAACGTATATAAGCAGCTCAAATGTGACATGAATAAATGATTTTGGATGTTTTCTATTACCGCGTTAAAAAAACAAACTCTTCAGTAAGGATACTAGATTGTTTTCGCAATTTTCGTCCGTAAACATGTCAAAAATTATAATTGTTTAGTTAGGATTTGGATAGGATGTAAAGTTATATAGGACCATTATACTATTTTTACCTACGAACTACTAGATAATTGACGTTATGAAATCATACCATTTAAAAAAAATTAACGCAAAGATTCATATTCGTTTTACATAAGTGCCTCCTATTATTTCATCATCAACAATTTGTATTTTAATCTATAATATTGGTATCACGCAATACACTGTTTTCCACTGTTATGCGCGAATGCTCCGGCATGCGATGTAAATGAATTCTTGCATTGAATATTGTTTGAATAACTTCATTCACAATTCAAGACAATTATTTCTGCTACGCTAAATTAGACTCAGTTGATTTGATTTGCGAGCTATTGGTATTTGAAATAAATTTAAATGGCATTTTTATTAGTCATATTCCGGTTATGCCTTACTGTAAATACATACTCTTATTATATGAAATACTCACATGAAGTTATACAAAAATAATTCAGTATTGTATTAAGACGACTATTTGTTAATTTTCAGTGAATGGAATTCGTAGAAATAGTATCTGATAAGGTATCTCAATACATAATATGAATACCCTTCTGCCGATTACTCTTTCTAAATTTTATTGCTAAACAATAGTTGCCAGTGATAATATGATATTTATTTAAATTAGGTAGGTATTCATATTACTTAGAGAGATTTTTTTCCCTTATAAAATACTAGCTGTTACTTAGCTATAGCTAACACTGTCTGCGGTTTCATCCGCATGAAATGTATAACCTATGTATTATTCTGATATATAAACTATATTACTGTAAAGTTCTATTAATATACGTTCAGTAGTTTTTGCGTGAAAGAGTTACAAATGTCATTAAAACTTTCTGTATCCATCCATCCGAACTCACAAACTTTCGCGTTTATAATATTAATAGGATGAATGTGTATATCATCCATAAAAATATTGACGCTGGTAGAGAGTTCCACTCCTTAGCTGGAAAGATGATGCAAATCGGTTGCTATGAACAGCAGGCATGTTTTGATTTTGCAATATAATGTTTACTAAAAAATTACAATTATGCAAGTTTTCCTGATTGACTATAGTTAATTAAAAATTCAAATTCCGAATGTGGTTTCCTTTCATCACATAGACAATCAAGTCCACGGAAATTTAATCCTAATTAATGAACTCTTGTTTGTCTATATGTATATTCTCTCATTGTCTACTCTGTAAAGTCTGAAGATTATGTATAAAGTTATGGAAAGATACAATATGTACATTATGTAAACAATAGTCATTGTACATATGTTTTACTTTAAGTTGCTATGTCATTAGTCATCCGAAAGCTGAAAATATTTTTCCCAACAATAATATATTTCGGGTGATTGAAGTCATCAGTCTTATTGATCGTTGACTCATATACCATAATAAATTATAAGAAAATAGGTATACAATAATATAATAAGCGTTACATTTTCCATTTATCAAGAATGCTCTTATTACGGTTTCTTTCATTTTACCATATTCTGGTTTTGTATAGACTTTGTTTCCATTTATTGATAAATATTACTCATTCTATTGTTTGTTACAATTATAAGAATAATATCAGCATAATATTACTGAATACCTAATAATTAGAAATAAAACCGCAATTTAAGCGCTGTCTAATTTAAAAAAAATGCAGGTCGCTCACCTTCAGTTACGAACTGCATCTCGAATCGCGTGTTTCTTCTCTTAGCATTTCTTCTAATCACCTTAAACTATGGTATATCCGGTAGTATTTGTACAGATATGTCTTATATTATGGCTACTACACTCTATCTCTCTTCCAGTCTCACTCCATCTTACTTAGAGGTCTTCTAATCGTGCACCCTTCAAAGAATCCTCTGTTCTTGTATATTGTCATTGGTCTACATCTATATCATTCGATCAATTTTTCTACGGCAGCTGTTCATTTATGTGTAGATCCCGCGAGAATTTTGCTATATTTGATATTTAGCGTAGGGAAAGAAATATTAAAACACACACACGCGACTAAAAGGCCCTGTATGAATGAATTGCTTTTGGTTTGATTAGACGTGATTATAAAACGTTTGTTCGTTACAGATCAACGGCGGTCAGCTCCTATCTCGCATCCAGGAGCACCACTACTTCTCAGAACCGCAAGCGGCCGAAATCGTGCGCGAGATAGCCAACGCGCTGCATTTCTTGCACGGCAAGGGTGTCGCCCACCGTGACCTGAAGCCGGAGAACATTCTGTGCGTGCACCGTGACCGGCTGTGCCCCGTCAAGATCTGTGACTTTGATCTTGGCAGCGGCATCAGCTTTACTTCGAGCCTCGCCAGTCCGCTAGCAACGCCGCAACTGATGACCCCTGTAAGTTCGGCTTAATATTTTATCAACTACTAAAATAGTGGTTTAGTTGAATTATTTATTGAAACTTCAATGCACAAATAAACGTGTACACGGCGGACATAGCAGTTTGAGGCATTTTCCTCCAATCACAACCATAGGGCAAATTTCAGAGATTCATGTAGGCGGTGTATTATCAAAATTTTGGAATTTCTGTGGTTTCAACATTAATTTATGCAAGTAATTTAAAAAAATAAGATCCTAATTAGCATTTGTGTGTGTATACATCTTCACCATTTTTGTACTAATTTATCTCTAGATATCTATTTTGATCGACAAGAAGGTACACTGTTTGACTCAAAATAAAATAATGTCTAAAGCTTGTATCTAATAATTTGTTGTGGCATGTAATAATGGTGGTCGAATAAGAATTAATACACTTTTTACCTCTTTTTTTATAAGGCACAAAATATAGGCAACTAGTTAAAAAACCTTTTATGTGAATGTTGGTATTATCTATTGTATTTTAGCACCGAAGCTGTACGTGCAAACAATACTAAGATTATATCACTTGAAAGTAAAAGAAATATCTTGTAAATATTTTTGTAGAATTTACATACACATTCCGATACTGAATGACCTAGTATTTCTCAGTTATTTACTTATTCAGGAGCCTATATTTGAGGAGGTTTATTTAGGCGTGTCTAGTTTTTTTAGGGTGAAAAGGTAGGGCGGGTGGAAAGTAGGGTGGCTCTAAATATGGGCTAAGAATTGGGGCTAGGGAGGCGTATAGTACCAATGTACATACGTGTAACCTGAAAAAGTTTTGTTTCTATTTTCATTTAAGGTTTAAGTGAATATTGAAGGAAAATGTTGTATCATTATACGTATCTATACTGTATGTATATTTATAACCTCGTTATAGTATGTAAGTACTATTTGTTAATAATAATTCTATAGGACATAGGTGTGACCTAATTAAATTCATAAAATGAGTTTATTAATAAGTTAATATTAAGTGCAATGTTACAGTTGTTAGTGGTTTAGGACACAGACATTTAAGTTTTATTTATTTAATAGATAGTAGCATAGTTACATTAAAAATACATACTTACATGGGCAGTGACTGGTTGCTTATTAAAAATTAATTATAACAATTTATGTTTCTTAACGACAATGCAAAATGGTGCGAGACTGTAAATAATTTTGGGTTAACTGGAAGATTTGTCTTAGAAGGACAAGTACACCTTTGCTCACATTATCTCTTAAAGTATATTACTACTGTATTATCTGTGCAATAAAGACCATAATAAATAATTGTCAACAGGTGGGCAGTGCCGAGTTCATGGCTCCCGAAGTGGTGTCCCTGTTCGCGGGGTCGGCGGCGACGCACTACGACAAGCGCTGCGACCTGTGGTCGCTCGGCGTCATCGCGTACATCCTGCTGTGCGGGTACCCGCCGTTCCGCGCCGACTGCGGCGCTGACTGCGGCTGGGAGCGCGGCGACAACTGTCGCGCTTGTCAGGACCTCCTCTTCACTTCTATACAGGTTCGCTTATATACATCATTGTTATTATTCCATACTAGCTGACCAGTGAAACTTCGACTGCATCACACATATTATATTACGCTCAATTTACCTAATATCTTGTTAAATTATAGCTTATATGTTATTCTGATATATAAGCTCTATTACTGTAAAGTTTCATCAAAATCCGTTCAGTAACTTTCGCGTGAAAGAGTAACAAACATCCATCCATACTCACAAATTCGCGTTTATAATATTTGTAAGATAGTTACTGTTGGTCGTGGCTCTTTCTCAATGACTGTTAAAATTAATATCTGTGATTTGTAAATGTAACAATTTGTCTATTGTCAACCAGGAGGGTCGGTATTCGTTCCCGGAAGAGGAGTGGTCTCACATCTCGTGTGAGGCCAAAGATCTGATCGGGCAACTGCTGGTGCGCGAGGCGTCGCACCGGCTGAGTGCCGAGCGAGTGTTGCAGCATCCCTGGCTGCGACGCGCCGACCCTCATGCACATTTCCCGCCGCTGCAGACGCCGATTAATATTAAACGGTTAGTTACATACTAATTTCTGCTTGATTATATTATTTTTCAGTTCATAATTGTAAATCCGAATGTGAGGGTATTCTTATTTTGAAGAAAAATAGTGGCAGTGAAATTACAGGGTACGACACGGTAAGATACGACAACTTAGACCTTAGGAACGGTTTTGAATAAGGGTTACCGTGGAGATTACATACCAATGTGATGTCAGTGGTGTTTGTGTATGTGTGTAGATCAGTGTCACTTTTCGTTAGGTATAGTGTTAGTTTGTTTCCCGTTGTATAAGCAAAAACGTTGTCTTTCTGATCATATTAGTTTTCACGTATTTAGCTATAGGTATATGTTGTCTTTTCTTTTCTTTCTTTTTCTGGACTATTAGGTAATACAGCGCAATCTAGTCCCACGGTAAGCAGAGCTTGTATTATAGGCAGACAACTGATACAAAATACTAAGATATTTTTTTGTAAATACATAATATACGAGTATGTAAATATATAATATACATAGAAAGCACCCAGACCGATACAAACAATCATACAAATGTTTGCACCGTGCGAGGAATCAAACTTGCGTCTATCACAAGTAAAGCAATGTACTAAACCGCTATACCACCGAGGCCTTTAAATCGAGGTTGTCTCATAATACTTCCCTACAAAAATGTTGTGTTAACAATTCGTAAATGTCTTTACTAACAGGAATATGTCGGCGCGCAATCTGTCCAACTTCGCCGAATCCGCGATGGCCGTGAATCGAGTGATCCAGCAGCACTTCTCTATGAACTACTCGTACATGGAGCGGCCGGCGGCGGCGCTGCGCTGCAGCAAGTCGTGCTACCCGAGCCCGGACTCGGTGCGGCTGGAGCTCTCCCCGGACAGCATCCTGGAGGCCGACGAGCTCGGCCAGTACTGCGCGCCGCCGCTCGGGCTGTCGCCGCCGGCCGACTCGGAGCTGCTGCGCCGCCGGCTGCAGGCGCTCGACAAGCCGCTGCCCGTGCACTAGTCCCTCGGGCCCCCGCCGCGACCTCCACCCAGTGTCCGATCATAACGCTAAGCCCGCCGCCGAGGTCTGCGTCTCCCGTCAGTTTGCCAATAATTATAAAAGCGTGTGAGAAGTTAGCCACCCGTGCTTTGTGCTGTGAGCGATATCTAAAACATAGTTTCGACCGGGGCTTAAACGTAGTCTATGCAGTAGTACGACAGAAAACACATTTGTATAAGGAAAAATCATTATTTTCTGTATTGTTTGATAATTTCGCCATCGAGCCGTATTTTCGACGTGGAGATTGGACAGTATTGGAGTTTTAGAGTTGGCAAATCTGGCGGTGGTGTCCTGCGCCGGGCCGGCGGAGCGACCCCCCGCGGCCGCCACATTCCAGCGAGCGCCCGAGCCGGCCCGCGCACCGCCGACGTCGGTTCAGACTGTGCCAACGGAAATATTCCACCAGTGATACGTGATAACGTGACCGATCGCTCCCCGGCGACCGGATCTTATACATAGAGCTGTAACAGTTTTATTTGAGCCTTTTAAAGATATATTTTTATGAATAAACAAAAAACGACTGAATAGTTTTATCGATATGTAGATATGATGATGTATTTGTGTGGAGGCGGTGCCACCCGCACGCCTACGACCGACGACGGTCGTTAAAAATCGTATTATATTGAGATAGTTGTGCTGATCTACATAATAATTATTATATCGATTACAGTTATTATTTTTGGATTTATGAAATCCGCAGATTGAGCTTATGTATTTGTGTAAATCGCCTTTCGTTTGTGGCCTATCCATTGCAATAATTAAAAATTACTATATCATTTTCTATGGAGTTTTTGGATACTAGTCTGTTTATGTGATCGTTATTTGCATTTTTACCAACGATGAAAAACCACATCTCATTAATTAAGAACGAATCAAATGTTTTATATAAGATTGTTAAGATGTACAAAATATGTGACATTTTTCTATTAGGTGCAAGTGTTATTTTTGCTTCGCAAATTTGTTTTATCTCTACAAGTAGAGTGTCGTACATATCGTATGTACTTATGCGATTGTTCGTGATCGATGGAGAGGAAAAGATCTATTTGTGAGCTGATTGATTGAAATGTCATATATTGGAATCGAGCTGTGTTGGTTGGTACGATGTGTTGCATGGGGTTCCGTAGAGCTGCCATTAACATTGTGATCAGTTTGAATACTTTTATATTGCGAAGTGTGAAGCGTTGAAGTAAGTTAAGTGTAGACCTGCTAGTAGCCCGCGTACAGCGTTGATTGGAGAAAGGTCCAGACAGCCTCCCTATTGGCAGTTATTGTTTTATATTCACAAATTTTATATTTCAATTGAGTAATTTAAGATTTATTAATTCTATACTTTTTAGTCAGGTGGCTTATCCAATCAATATTTAACTGTAATTGCGCAGAAAAATTGTTAAAAATTTGTTTTCGACTAAATCATTGATTTGAACTGTCACTGAAATACAGATGTTTGAATTTTTATATGTTTTGTTTTATTTATTATAAAACCTACTCAAAACAATAATTAAAACAATCGGATTCACATACATATAGGTAGGCTCCGCACGAGCCCCATATTTGTTTAACTTTTAATTTCACTTATGAAAATGTATCCACAGTCAGTAAGACTGGATACATTTTAATAAGTGAAAACATCTTCGCACATAATGCATAATTTTCGAAGAAATTTTATTACCATACAAAAGTCCTAGTGAGTTAACATGAAAAGATCGATATATATAGTGGCAGACTTTTTTTAGAACTTAACATTTGAGAATAATCCTGTCAGACATATTTATCGTTTAACGTTAACCATTTATGCAGTGCACGCTGTGGAGGCACTCAAAAATAATATTTTTGGCCACATTTTTCATTGCTGTTCCGCTCCTACTGGTCGTAGCGTGATGGTATATAGCCGGATGGTATATAGGACTCAATATATAAATATATAATTAATAAGAGTGAAAGAATTTTTAAAATAGGAGATTATCCCAAACAAAGATAAATTACCACAAACTTTACCTCTTTGTAATATTAGTATAAATACATGAACGTATGCAGGTTTTTTTTAAAGATGTGTATAAATTAGAGAGGTTTTATGGTAACGGGATTGATCAATCTACATTGCTGTGTATTGTACGTCGCTTTATTAAAAAAGAAGCGAGAGGACTCGACAAGATTATAGTCAGACTAGTCTTTAGAATAATTATTATTTTCTATATTGGCATACAATGTGTTTACCACAAAATAGTGTCGAAGCAACTCTATTGATGAAGTAAAGCAATTAATTTTTTTCATATGGTTTAATACTAGGAAGCATTGGCTATTCCTAGCATTAAACCATATGAAAAACACGCCTTCAGGCTGTTCATTACAATAGATATACTCTACTCTGGTATACTTATTTTACTCTTTGGATATACCAATCTATACATCTATACATAAAAATAAAATTGAAGTGCCTGTTTGTAATTTTGAAAATCTCGTTCTTTACTACAGAAAGTCGAAGAAGTCGAAGTCGAAGTCAGGTAGTAAAAAATAAAAACAAATTTATTTATTTTACTTATTGTGTAGTTAAAGTAAATAAAAGTTAACAAAGGAAACGTATTTAAACGGCAACCAGTGTCACAAGCAGGTGGCAGGTGTCATCACAAATGTTTGTGATCAAACTAACATAATTTAGTTACGGTTCGAAAGGTCAACCCGCCGACCTTTACAGAAGCAAGGTACATACACAAAAATAACATTTTTTACAATTTTTGTCTGTCTGTCTGTCTGTCTGTTTGTTCCGGCTAATCTCGGAAATGGCTGGACCGATTTTGACGGGACTTTTATTGGCAGGTGGCTGATGTAATAAGGAGTAAGTAACTTAGGCTACTATTATTTTAGAATAAAGTTAAATTCCACGGGGACGAAGTCGCAAGTGCAGCTAGTATGGGTATATAAATAGAATTCATTTTTATTGCTACAGATTAAAATGCGAATCAATTGTTACCCCTATGATAGACCAATTCAAACGGGGATTGGAATTATAACGATCTGAGCACAGGAACGAACCCCCTTTTTTCTTTTTTTAAATTTTAAAAATGCCTCATCATTGCCTCACAGAACATAAGTACCGCAGACCGGGCCCTTATTGCTTACCTTACACTTACAACTTTTGGCAATCTGCGTTGCATAGCATTAGAATCTTTACAAAAAATCTATTATTAGGTTGAAATTATAAAAATATAATTACAGTTACACGTCTACAATTATTAATGATAAGTTATATGTACCAAAATATTCTTTATAGCATTTTGTTCAAAAATATAGTCATTCTGTTAAACTTATATTCTCTTTTATGGCAATGTTATTTATACATACACTTACAAATTGTGCGAAAGGGACAAGTCTCTGTATCACGGTGTCTCAAACTTATTGAAGAAAATACTTAATTTGTGGAAGAGACTGCTGGAATAAATTCTTCTTATTGAAAAATATGTTGCCATCTCTTTTATTCATTGCTAGTGTTTTATTTGCGTGATATGCTTGGCAATGTAAAATATATGCCGGATATTCATACAATTTTTTTTTGTTTATTCAATTAATCTGTTCATTTTTGGTTCGGTTATTCATTAATCTGTATAAGTCGTCCATCGTTAGAAACGTCAGTATTTTTGACATATAATGTCAAAAAGTCAATCTGCAGAGGGCGCTGTTAATAGCTCAGCCACGTAAGTCAGGGTTGTATTTTTGTTCCCAAGAATATTAAAAAGACAAGAAGACAATTGAGAAGAGAAGATTTGTGAGGATGGTTTAATACTTTAAAAGTGTGTTTAAAGTTCTCTTGTGTATATATTTCATCTTTATTGCGGTAAGTTTATATTTCATTCTTGTTGGTTTCTGCCCTATTATGAGTGAATTAGCATGTTTTAATTAATCTATGACAATAATTATCAGATAAGATATTGTATTGGAGTTGTTGGACAAGCATCACATTACTATATTTGTAATATATTGTAAATAAAGGAATAACATTGTTTTCAGATTCATCAGCAATGTCGAATTTACCACCTAATCCTTACAATAGTAACACTGGGGCACCGTTTACGAACGCAAACCCAGGTCCTTCATTGTTTAGTCACAGCCAGCAGTTTAATCAGGCACCGATAAGCCAATTACCACCAGGTCAACTGCCACCTGGATATTCTGGAATAAAACAAGATACAAACTCAAATAGCCCTCTCCATGCTTATCAGAACAGTGGTCTGCAGAATATGAACAATTATAACCAAAGTGCAAGCAGTTCTCCTGCGTTTAATAATCCAGGGGCGGTAATGCCCCAGACAAGTCTGCAGTCATCACCAATGAGGCCACCTATAAAGCAAACTTCTATGGCTCCTAGTCCCAATTTTCAATCGGCAAGTCCAAGACCAGTTTCTAATGCTAACCCTTCACCATTACCTCCTCCAACTAATTTTCAAGCACAGTCAAGACAAATTAATGACAATGCACCACCTCTCAATCCTTCTAGTCAATATAATCAGCCTTTTGTGAATGGACCATCTATTGTTTCATCTCAGCGCCCTGTATCTCAGTCTCAGATCCCATATTCTGCACCATCAAGTACCTTTAATACTGCACCTAATGGTAATAGATCTCCCGCCAATTTTGGGCCACCCCCTATAAATTCAGCTTATGGGCCGCCTACATCAATACCTCCAGCATCATTAGCAAATCAACCAATTTCGGGACCACCAAGAAATGGCCCTCAGTTAACTGGACCTAATACAACAAGACCTCCACAATTAGCTACTTCAACTGGTCCTTCTCTACAACCTGGCTGGCCAGTGGGATTTAATGGTCCTAATTTTGGTCCACAACCAGGACCTCCTTCTGGGCCTCCAAGTGTTGTACCTGGAGGTGATCTGGGAAAAATGGCTCCTGTTAGCGGTCCCCTCACAGGACCTCTGATGAGTGCTGGTTCTATACAATCAAATCCTGGCCCTTATAAAAATGGACCTTCAGGTCTTAGTCAACCAGTGGGCTTTCCTGTTCCTCCTAGTAGTCAGGCCATATCACAACATAACTCTACTGGTCCATTAAATTTACCACCAAGATCCCAAGGTCTACCTTCTGGCCCCCATAGTTTGCCACCAATGGGAAATCCAATGGTTCCTCCGTCAATTGGACCACCAGGTTTCCCAAGTATTCCACCTGGTTTCTCGGGAGGACCACCTGGTCTCCCTACTGGACCGCCTGGTCCCCTTAATGGACCACCTGGTCTTCCTACTGGACCGCCAGGTCCCCCAACAGGACCTTCAGGTCTCCCAAGTGGACCTACAGGTCTCCCAAGTGGACCTCCAAGTCTTCCCACTGGACCTCCGGGTCTTCCATGTGGACCTACTGGTCTCCCAAGTGGACCTCCCAGTCTCCCCACTGGACCTCCCGGTCTCCCAAGTGGACCTACTGGTCTCCCAAGTGGACTAGCCAAGGGTAATATGCAGAGTCGGTATCCTCAGATGCAACAGACTAATTATATCAATCAGCAACCAATGCCAGCACAACATAACATAGGACGACAACCAATACAACAATATGGCGCACAAGGATTAACCCAGCAAATGGGTCAGTTGAGTGTGACAAAACAGGGTTATGATCAACTATGGGGCCACCAGATGATAGATCTCCTACAGTGCAGACAAGTTTTACCTGATTATCCAGAGGATCCACCAGAGATACGACTTGGGCCTCAGTTTGCTGAATCATCTAACTGCAGTCCAGAGTGAGTATATTTTTCTGTTGTAACTGCCTTAAGTTACTGCTTATAGGGAAGTGAAATTTATCTTTATTGATCACAGTGTGTAAACATCTGATGATAGCCTAAATCTAAACAAAATATGTAGGCTGTGTGTAGTATAGTGTATAGGATCTGATAAAAACCAGGAGCCATTAGTACATGAGTTTAAAATTGTGTTATAATAATTATTAGACTATGATTTTCTTGTAGAACTTCCCTGTTTTGAACTAACTTGATATTCTCCGAAGAGACTACAGTATGAAAAAGTTAATATAGGTAGTGTGTCTACATTTATTTATGCATATTGTTTATCTTTTATACTATACTACATTATACATTTCATAGATTAGTCTAGGGTCTAGTCTGAATTTAGATTGGACTTGTATTGGATTAGAATTGGACAATCAATCGGATACTCCGTTTGGTCCAAGATATCTAAATTTATGTCCTTCACAGATCTTCAAGACTTCCCTATATTCTAAGACTGTGAAATAGTATTTTCATGTCAACTGTGCATATTACTTACCAGATTACTTGTAGGATAATCAGTAACCAAGTCCAATATCCAATGAGTGCTAGGCATTGAACTTTGTGCACTCTACTGAGCTCTGATAAATCTGGCAAATTCTAGAGATATGGAGCGTTGGATTGTTTGAATATGTAACTTTACTTAATCCTGGAGTTGAATGAAAATTATTTGGTTTTCATATTAGAATGAGCTAGTTTGTATGTGTGATATCTGCAAGAAAATATTAAAATGATTAATTATAATAATAATAATAATCTCAGGATAATTCATACAGCGTCATCTAAAACCAAGTTAAGCTAAAGCTTGTGTTATGGGTACTAGACAAGTGATACAAATACATAGATATTTTATTTTTGTAAATACATACATGTTATAAATAGAAAACACCCAGACCAATACAAAAAATCATACTCATGAATATAAATGTTTGTGCCTTGCGAGGAATCGAACCCGCGACCATCGGACGCAAAGCGGTTGCTAGACCGCTAGACCGCCGAGGTCGTCAAATAATGAACGCTTATTGTACCTGGATATTTATCTTTATATTTGCTCAAACAAGTTACAATTTTTTATCAGTAATTAACTAGATACATATATAATATTACATTACAGAATTATTTTAAGGTAGTATTTATAAAGTATTAGAGTTGTTAAAATTATGCCTAAAATGAAAAAATAAATGCTTTACAACTTTACAATACTCCATCTGTATTATCTAAACGATTTTATACTTATAATGATTTTATGTTATTGTTAAATGAGTATTAAGATTTGTGCAGCTGTTGTCACAAAAGAAGTAATCATATCAGTATTTTTATGTAATGGCAGACAATGGTTGTAGTTATCAGAGAGATGATAATATCGTGTCCGATTGCATCATTGATAAAATGTAGTTGGGATTCAGAGTATAAATGTCCTGAATGAGATGACATCCAGCTGATAGAAAAATAATGTATTATTTGACATGTTTTATTGTATTTTATGGCTTCAGTATATATTAAAAAAGTCTCTTAAAATGATCTATAATAGATACTAGTTGAGCGGTTTTGGCGCTCATCCCGCCTTAATATCGGAGATGTTAAAACTGAGTTTGATAAATATCCAGTTGTTATTAAAAAAACAGTATGTCATATAGTACATAAAAATGTGTTCTTATCTCCTATAAGCAATCTCTTACAGACAACCCAGATAGATATTACCATTTCTAGAAATCTTTTTATGGAGAATATTCTTTACATTATCGTCAATCAAATAATATACTTTACAATTAACAACCATGCTATATAAAAGTACCTTGTATCGGTAGAAATAACATTGTTGTAGGCTACATTGTGTAATATAATAATAATAATTTAAATATTTCTTCTCACAAACATGATATTAAATACATATAGTATTTTTGTATAACACAATCCAAAAATTTACTATTACAATTACCGCTAGAAGCTGGTGTCTGAAATAGGTATAATATGTAATACATATTACCAGGCTCAGAATATGCATGTAATATAATTAACATTCAATAAAATATAATGCTAATTTTACACCATTTATTATTATTGTATAGATTGTGTTTTAATAATTATTTGTCTATGTCATTTACAGCATCTTCAGGTGTACGATAAACCGTATACCTGAAACAAATAAACTATTGGAAAAGTCGCGGTTGCCACTAGGAATATTGATTCATCCCTTCAAAGATTTGAATGTGAGTATTTTTGTTGAAATGATATTATGTTTATATCACACTTTAATTAATTGTAACTTTTTATTATCTCTGATAACCCATTGGTAATCACGAAGGAATGTAATATAAAAAAAAAACAATTGTAACAAGCATCAAAAATATTAATTTTTGTCAATCTGTCATACATTTTTTAATAGTCTGTATAGATCTGAAGTATACTGTAAAATGTTGTCTGTGTCTCATCTCAGTCTCACCAATTTCAGCCTATGATTAGAGTTAGAGAGATGCAGATGATTTTGTGTCAACTCTATGTGGCTGAAGTAAATCCATGTAACAATTATTTATTTGATTTGTATTATTTTAATTCTTATTACCATCAATCAATGTGAAAATCTTAGTTTAGTCGCTGAACGGAATACTAGGATTCCAAGCGACATCCTAGCTCTAGCTCTATTCATTGCTTGATGAAGCCTTATCGTCAGAGGCGAAATGTAGCGTAAATGTAGCTTACATGGGTGGAGATTCAATATCAGTGTAAAGTTGATCACCAATAGTGAAGATGGTTAGTTTGTGGTCTGACATGTTAACAGTAGCAGAATAAAACAAAATGATATTAAGCAATTACCAAATGACATCGCAAAACAACACCTAATTAGATAAAATATTCTTATAATAATATACAAAAAACCTGCGATGACACTAGGAGGCTTCTGCGCTTCTGGGAAGAGTTTGGCTGGCAACTTTAGTAGTAGTCTCGGCTGTTTTTTTTTGTGAATAATAGTGGAATGGTGCACCCGCCTGAGGTAGCGGTTTACGCTGGCGGTGCACCAGTGGAGGATGACAAGATGAGTATGAAGTCAGGTCAGTTAGCCCATTAGTTTAAATTCATGGCGAATTTACCACGATGGTTTTCACGGGGAATCGAGTGGAGGTCAACTTGACATAGTACATTGCTAGATGAGGTCATGAGTCCACATTACTAACGATCCCCTTCCCCCCTAGTCTCGGCTGTACAACACGGCACAAATGAGAGGCTGAGTACGGATAACGGAATCCGACTAACTTTACCAATATATAAAAGAGAAAGCTGTAATAATATTTATTTATTTGCAGCACTTGCCTGTGATTCAGTGTTCTACAATAGTTCGGTGTCGCGCGTGCCGCACCTATATCAACCCCTTCGTGTATTTTGTTGATTCGAAACGATGGAAGTGCAACCTCTGCTATAGAGTCAATGATTGTAAGTTTTTCACTCAAATATAATTCATTATATGAAGTTATACATAAACCAGTTGTTCATACTAAATATTATAAATATATAAATGACGGCCACCGTGGTCCTCGTAGTTTAGCACACTGCCTTACTTGAGACGGTTAACGGTCTGGATATTTTCTATGCATATTATGTATGTATTTACAAAAAGAAATGTATCCAGTATTTATATCAGTTGTCTAGTACCCAATACACAAAATCTGTTGAAAATGGGACTACATAGCGCTGTGTATATTGTCCAGGGTTATTGTTATAAAATTAGATGTAGATGTACATATTTAATTAGTAATTGTCTCACGTAAATTTCTCACAATTAATAATGTTTTTTACTTATATATACGATGGTTTATGGTTGTTTTATTTATTTTAGGTTCTAGACATGTAACATTTAATATATTTAAATCATTGTTAACTTTGTAGTGCCCGAAGAATTCCAATACGATCCAGTGAGTAAATCATATGGGGACCCGTGTCGGCGTCCGGAGATCAAGTCCGCCACGATAGAGTTCATAGCGCCCAGCGAGTACATGCTGAGGCCGCCGCAGCCTGCCGTCTACCTGTTCCTCTTGGACGTGTCTCAACTTGCACGAGAATCAGGCTACCTGCAGGTCAGTGGGCAATGAATGCTATTTGAAATGCAAGCCATGTATATAATAAAACCACCGTTTTTTATGTATCTATGTTTATATTATATATTTATATCCTCGCCTAGTAGTTTACCCTAAAAGTAAGGAGGTCCAATTTGCTTAACATATATTGGTACAGTAATAAAACTAGTATCTCATGTACCAGATATCTTCAGTAAACTTGATAGTATTTTTTAAAATTCATTCACTCTGTTCACTCAGTCTCATCATAAGAAGAATGAGCAATCGGAAGTAAAGCGGTGTGCTAAACTGCTAGACCACCGATACTGTCTGATCTGATAATATTTTCAGCATTATAAGATTTAGGTTAGTCTTTTTTTTTATACAAAAACATTCCTATGATTTATTAGATTTCCTATTCGTCATTTCCAGGTAGTATGTGACACGCTGAAGAATAACTTAGAGCAGCTGCCCGGCGATGCCCGCACACAAGTAGGCTTCATCTGTTTCGACGCACACATACACTTTTACTTCATGAGCGACGGCCTCACGCGGCCCAAGGAGATGACTGTTTTAGACATTGATGGTAAGAGATTCAAGGTTTATAATTTTGCGAATGTATTACTGTCTGTTGGACCACAAACAAGAATTTTAATTGAGGTTGTGGTTACTCTTTTGTCATTGGCAAAAGTTGAATGTATGAAACTGTTTGTTGAGGTGGTCCATCTATACTAATGAATCACATTTCCCTCCCGGTTTGCCAACTTGTTCCGCAAGATACCTTTCTAGAAGGAGATTGCCAATGCACTTGGACCATGTAGTTGATAGTAGTATGTTAAGAGTTTTTTTTATTGATTATAATGGAATGGTGCACCCGCCTGCGCTAACAGTTTACGCTCGTGGGGCACCAGTGGAGGATAAGTATGGTGTCCGTTCAGTTAGCCCATCATGACATATTCAACAGGAGCTTATCACATGGAAGTCAACTTGACACAGTATATTGCTAGCAATGGGTTTGTAGCATCATACGCTAACTGCTAGTTTAACGCGAGCGCCTTGCTTATATAATCTTGGTGCGACCGGGAGCGCGCTTGTATTGCTGTCTCACTTTCTCACTCTCTGCATTACCTGATTAGATGTCCACAAATACGATCAAGATAGTGGTTTCATTACTATGTATATTGAGCCACTATACTATAGTCTACATTACTAATAATCCCATCGCCTCCTATGTTAAAAGATTGTTATGATATTTAAATGATGAATTGTATTGTTAAGACGTGTTCCTGCCGTCTCCCGAGTCGCTGCTGGTGAACTTGGGCGAGCGGCGTGAGCTCATCAAGGAGTTGCTGACTGTACTACCACAGCGGCACTCCACTCCTGGAGTGGCAGCTTCAGCGCTCGGTGCAGCGCTGCAGGCAGCCTACAAGCTGATGGTGAGTGATACTGGATCTATTCAGCATTTGTAAATTTAATAGAACGGCCTCAGTGGTACAGCGGTTTTGGAAAGAAAAAATATGTATAATAAAATATTCGTGTAAAACACACTTAGGTATCCGTGTTATAATATAATGTTATATGATCAATACCCAAGATTTATGTGATCTTTTTGTTCTAGGCTCCAACTGGAGGTCGCATCACTGTATTCCAAACTTGTCTTCCTAACATTGGACCTGGAGCATTACAATCACGGTAAGTTTATTTTATTGCACGCAACTTAATATTGTTTCATTATTCACCCATATTATACTTTTGCTTTAAAGTCTCACATACAACAAAGTAAAAACTACGGAATCGGAAATTCATATTTTTAGTACATGCTTTAAATTCGATAGTCATGGGTTCGATTTTATATCGTCGATGTTAGTTAGATACTTACACATCTACTCATGAGCATGATTGTTGTATTTTCTGTTTCTATGTATATTTGGTCTTGTTGTCACTTCACAGACACTATATCGTGTACATCGTATTTCATAATGAACTTAAGAGTATATTATCCAAAGTGCTTTAAAACATTAGTATTTGATATTTTGTTTCTTTGTCATTTTCAGTAATAAAATATTTATTGATAGATAAGTTATTACTTATTATTTAATTGATTGATTAATATTGTTCCGTTTCTTTACTCCCAGCTTGTACTTTTTGAACTGTGTTAAGATCTTTCCATCTTGGTCTTTCTTTTGTTGTTTGTTAGAGACACGAAAATGAACCCAAAAAACCCAATAGGAAGATGACGCAAAAAGAACAACAGGAAAATTATGGTACAGAATAACAAAAGATAGACCGAAATGGAGAGATCTTAAAAATAAATCGTGTGAGATTTAGTAGAACGATCTGTAGTATAAAGAAAATGAATTCCCTCATCTTATTTTCCTTGTCTTGCTACTACGATACCGGTCTCTCAGGTACTGTGGTATAAACAAAAGTAATTGTTCGCAGCGAGGATCCGAACGCGCGGTCCGCGAAGGAGGTGGCGCACTTGAGTCCGGCGACCGACTTCTACAAGCGACTGGCGCTCGACTGCAGCGGCGCGCAGGTGGCCGTCGATCTCTTCCTCCTCAACTCGCAGTATGCGGACCTTGCCACGCTTAGTGAGTATCCTTTTTTTAAAGGTTAACTTTTAGTGTTTATATCTGTTTATGAGTTACAATCTCGTGTCCTACTCTCAAAAAACGACAAGTGCTAACAGGTGGACTGGTAGTATAAATGTATTGTGTTGTTCGCAGGCGGCATGAGCAAATTCAGCGCGGGCTCGGTGTACCAGGTGGCGATGTTCCGGGGCGACCGCACGTGGCAGGCGGCCGGGCTGGTGCGACAACTCACGCGCTACCTCACCAGAAAGATCGGCTTCGAGGCCGTCATGAGGGTCCGCTGCACCAGGTACACTATACACTACCACACTCATTACTTCATTTTTTTTTATTACTTTCATCACACATAGATTGATTTTTATTTTATTTACATGAACATTCATTAGGTTACTGGAACCCTATGATTATAAATGTTTGTAGCATGCGAGGAATCAAACTGGCGACCATCGGAGGTAAGGCGGTGTGCTAAGCCGTTAGACAACCGAATTCACCACCACCGAAGAAATTAAATATATAGTAATATGTATATGTTATAATAATATTAGAGATTATTTTATGGAAGGTGGTACATATGACATATGAATGTGTATTTACATGGATTGAATGTGGTTATCATCATAGGCAGAGGTAGGTCCAAAAAGAGATGGGTGGACTGTATGAGAGATGTAATGGCATGAATGGGAGTAATTAATGAGATGACTGTGAACAGGGATGAATGAAGAGAAAAACATATTACATCAACCCTAAATAAGGGGGATAAGGAAGAAGCAGATGATGAATTGATGATGATGATGGTGATGATAATCTATACATATAAATAAAATTAGAGTGTCTGTTTGTAATATTGAAATAACCTGTTGTTACTACATCCATATGAATATAAATACGGTACATACACCATAATAACATTTTTACAATTTCGGTCTGTCTGTTTTTCCGGCTAATCTCTGAAATGGCCGGACCAATTTTGACGGGACTTTTTTTGGCAGGTAGCTGATGTAATAAGGCGTAACTTAGGCTAATTTTATTTTTGAAAAATAAAATAAAATTCCACGTAGACTATGTCGCGGTAACAGCTATTATTATAATAATAATATACTATATTAACCAACAGGGGTATATCGATCCACACATTCCATGGCAATTTCTTCGTGCGCTCAACGGATCTGTTATCTCTACCGAATGTATCACCTGACGCCGGCTTTGGAATGCAGCTCAGTATTGAGGAGTCACTTGCTGATCTCCAACAGGTCTGCTTTCAGGCTGCCCTACTGTATACTAGTAGTAAAGGTCAGTATAACCACATCAAAGAATGCTAATATATTAAATAGCCTATTTTGCTTTAGTATTAATTGTATTATGGCTATTAGTGGGTTTCTTTTCAGTTTTTCTCAGTTCGAATGTACTCCGAACTGACGGTAGATTTGACATATCATAAGAGTCTGTAATAGACCTACATGAATAAACATATTTTGATATGAATGATTGATTAAAGTTTTTACTAATGTTATAGGAAAGGCAAACAGCCGACTGCTCACTTGATAGTAAGCTAAACCTGTATCATGTAGGTCCTACATGCACGATGAACTATGAAGCACTATGCACATCACATTATCACGTGACATCCTTAATACAACTCATGCGTTGCCATGCCAGAGAACTAAGATGTCATAAGATGCCTCTCATTCTCAGTAAATTTACTGAAAAGAAAAGGCAGTAACACAGCTTTCAAAGCAAGCTGCTTGGCGGCTGAAGTAGGTAACACAGAGTTTGTATGCGTGGGTGCAGACGATTCTTTACAGTTTACTGATTGGAATTGTTGTTTAAAGAAATATTTTTTTTATCACCTATGAGGCGATTTAACGGGCATGAGTGAAACCAAATGATGTGTTATTATAGGAGAGAGACGTATTCGCGTGCATACCCTGGCGTTGCCGCTAGCGAGTAATCTACCCGATGTGTTGCACTCTGCCGACCAGGCCTGCATCATAGGTCTACTGGCCAAGATGGGTAAGTACACAAATTTTTATTCTGTGTTTAATCTTGTATAAATTCAGTTGTTTATTTTTGTCACTAGATGTCGTTGTTAAATTTTTACAAGGTGCTAATTTTTCGTTTTCGACTAAGGTATAAATTGTGGCATGTTGTTAATTTCCCTTCGAATCGATCCTCGTCCAGTTTATTACGACTACGAATTCGAACGTCGAATTTCGACAGGCGGGAGTAGGCTTTCAACCGCTTCATAAGTTCTTCCGCGGGTTAGATTAGAGTAGTCCGAAAAGAAATATATTGATTTTACTTGTGGACATTGATAACGTGTCGTGGTAATCGCACTCCCATGGTCTCGGTCCTCGGCGTCCGAGTAGAGTACAAAAGAATCGGTGTATTGCAGCCGTGGACCGGTGCGTGAGCGCGAGCATGTCGGAGGCGAAGGAGGCGCTCATCAACGTGGCCGTGGACGCGCTGTCGGCGCACCGCCTCGCGCAGAACCTGCCGCCCGGCGCCGCCAGCCCCGCCCTGCACGCGCCCGCCGCGCTGCGCCTGCTGCCGCTGTACCTGCTGGCGCTGCTCAAGCGGGTACGCCCCCGTCTGTACTCTAGTGCTGGTCTCCAGCCCCGCCCTGCACGCGCCCGCCGCGCTGCGCCTGCTGCCGCTGTACCTGCTGGCGCTGCTCAAGCGGGTACGCCCCCGTCTGTACTCTAGTGCTGGTCTCCAGCCCCGCCCTGCACGCGCCCGCCGCGCTGCGCCTGCTGCCGCTGTACCTGCTGGCGCTGCTCAAGCGGGTACGCCCCCGTCTGTACTCTAGTGCTGGTCTCCAGCCCCGCCCTGCACGCGCCCGCCGCGCTGCGCCTGCTGCCGCTGTACCTGCTGGCGCTGCTCAAGCGGGTACGCCCCCGTCTGTACTCTAGTGCTGGTCTCCAGCCCCGCCCTGCACGCGCCCGCCGCGCTGCGCCTGCTGCCGCTGTACCTGCTGGCGCTGCTCAAGCGGGTACGCCCCCGTCTGTACTCTAGTGCTGGTCTCCAGCCCCGCCCTGCACGCGCCCGCCGCGCTGCGCCTGCTGCCGCTGTACCTGCTGTACTGGCGTTCCTAAATTAAATACAAGGATATATTTATTTCCTTATTTCTGTCATTTGAACGAATGACTGGACATCCATTACTCAAGTTGTAGTGACTAGTCCGCTGTGACTGATAAATTTTGCTACTAAATTGAATATTTAATATAGTCCTTGAAAAAAATTGTGCACTTGTAAGACTATTTCTATTGCATTAAACTCTGTATGTATTGTTAGTATCCGTAAATAATAAGTATTTCTTTTATACAGAAAGCATTCCGCACGGGCGTCTCGACAAGGCTGGACGAGCGCGTGTCGGACATGTGCGACATGAAAACGATGCCGTTGTCGCAGCTGCTGCGCGCTGTGTACCCCGACCTGTATGCGCTGCATACGCTACACGAGTACTTGGACCCCAAAGATCCCTACGACCCTCACGACATCTGCGATATGCCAGCTGTGGATGAAGATCCAGCACCGGATCCGCCGCGGATGCATCTCACCGCTGAAAGGTTTTCGATTCATATCCGTTTTAACAACTTAATTAAACATTCAAAAGTGTTTGGAATTGATTTGATCATTGATTTTCCCGTAGGAGTTGTTGTAATAATTAATTATTAAAAAAAGATGCTATAGCAGTCACGATTGACACATGAATGTGCGCGCGGTGTTTCGCGTTCTCTTTGTCTATATTTACATATATAATTTTTCTCGCATTAAAGTCAATTCTAGCGTGGAAAGAGCGTATGTGCAAAAGCAGCTAATGACAAGTCGATCGGTGCAGGATAAACTCTAACGGCGCGTACCTGCTGGACGACGGCGAGACGATGATCGTGTACGTGGGACACGCGGTGGGCGGCGGATACCTCTCGGAGACGTTCGGTGTGACCGCGCACAGCCAGCTGGCGGACGAGGCGCGCAGCCTGCCGCGGCTGCCCACGCGCGGCAGTGCGCTGCTGCACGCCTTCATCGACCGCCTCAACGAGGAGCGGCCCTACGCGGCCGGCGTGCTCGTCCTGAGGTCAGTCAGTCAGTCAGTCAGTCAGTCAGTCAGTCAGTCACACACCAGCTGGCGGACGAGGCGCGCAGCCTGCCGCGGCTGCCCACGCGCGGCAGTGCGCTGCTGCACGCCTTCATCGACCGCCTCAACGAGGAGCGGCCCTACGCGGCCGGCGTGCTCGTCCTGAGGTCAGTCAGTCAGTCAGTCAGTCAGTCAGTCAGTCAGTCAGTCACACACCAGCTGGCGGACGAGGCGCGCAGCCTGCCGCGGCTGCCCACGCGCGGCGTGCGCTGCTGCACGCCTTCATCGACCGCCTCAACGAGGAGCGGACATCCTACGCGGCCGGCGTGCTCGTCCTGAGCTCACTAAATCAATCATTCAATCATAGTCCTCACACACCAGCTGGCGGACGAGGCGCGCAAACTCCGCGGTATGCCCACGCGCGGCAAATAATAAGTGCTGCTTTCATCGACCGCCCGCGGGAGTCTCGACCCTACGCGCCGGCGTGTCGTCCTGAGGTCATGTGCGACATGAAACACACCAGCTGGCGGACGAGGCGCGCAGCTGCCGCGGCTGCCCACGCGCGGCACGCTGCTGCGCCTTCATCGACCGCCTCAACGAGGAGCGGCCCTACGCGGCCGGCGTGCTCGTCCCCAGGTCAGTCAGTCAGTCAGTCAGTCAGTCAGTCACGTCAGTCACACACCAGCTGGCGGATGAGGCGCGCAGCCCGCCGCGGCTGCCCACGCGCGGCAGTGCGCTGCTGCACGCCTTCATCGACCGCCTCAACGAGGAAACATTCAAACGCGGCCGGCGTGCTCGTCCTGATTTCCCGTAGGAGTCAGTCAGTCATAATTCAGTCATTCAAAACACACCAGCTGGCGGACGAGGCGCGCATTGACACATGCCGCGGCTGCCCACGCGCGGCAGTGCGCTGCTGCTTTGCCTTCATCGACCGCCTCAATAATTTTTCTCGTCCTGAAAGTCAATTCAGTCGTGGAAAGAGCGTATGTCAGCACAACCAGCTGGCGGACGAGTCGCGCAGTGCAGGATAAACCAACGCGCGCGTACGCTGCTGCACGCCTTCATCGACCGATCAACGAGTACGTGGGACTACGCGGCCGGCGTGCTCGTCCGGAGACGTCGGTCAGACCGCACACACCAGCTGGCGGACGAGGCGCGCAGCCTGCCGCGGCTGCCCACGCGCGGCAGTGCGCTGCTGCACGCCTTCATCGACCGCCTCAACGAGGAGCGGCCCTACGCGGCCGGCGTGCTCGTCCTGAGGTCAGTCAGTCAGTCAGTCAGTCAGTCAGTCAGTCAGTCAGTCACACACCAGCTGGCGGACGAGGCGCGCAGCCTGCCGCGGCTGCCCACGCGCGGCAGTGCGCTGCTGCACGCCTTCATCGACCGCCTCAACGAGGAGCGGCCCTACGCGGCCGGCGTGCTCGTCCTGAGGTCAGTCAGTCAGTCAGTCAGTCAGTCAGTCACACACCAGCTGGCGGACGAGGCGCGCAGCCTGCCGCGGCTGCCCACGCGCGGCAGTGCGCTGCTGCACGCCTTCATCGACCGCCTCAACGAGGAGCGGCCCTACGCGGCCGGCGTGCTCGTCCTGAGGTCAGTCAGTCAGTCAGTCAGTCAGTCAGTCACACACCAGCTGTGTTGTCAATTATATATAATATAGTTGCCAATAATATTATTACCTGGAGATAATACCTAATATCTATCTATACACAAAAAAAATACAAATAAAGAAAAAAAAATATATAATATTAGTGTGATCTGCCTGGTTCGGTATATATAGTAATACAAACTGAAACCAGGAAACATGATCGTCAATCTGTTATATATCTGTTTCTATATTTATTACAGGGACAATTCACCAACCCGTTCGTTATTCACGGACCGACTACTAGACGACCGCGTTGAGTCCGCTTTCTCCTACTACGAGTTCTTACAGCACGTGAAAACCCAAGTGAAATGAGTGTCGAGTGATAAGCCAGTGACTTTTATAACGGACTCGCCCACTCAGCGGCTCGAGGTGACAAACAGACGGTAGTGAAGACTCGACGCCACATATGTGTCACTGCCCTAGGTTTGATAAGTAATTTACGAGTTGTGTTGTACGCTTATTGATAAATTCCAAAATTATAAATTATGAAAATTCAACCTTATACAAAAGTCGATTTTTCTAAATTATTATTTTTTGGGTTAAAGCAGTTTATTTATTTATTGAGCGTTCGATGTACTCTACGATACAGTTCGAAAATAATATATTTACGCAATTATAAAAAGTTTACTACCATGTAAATAGTTTATTTATATACACTAGTTGTTACCCGCAACTTTATACCCATAGCAATAGTACTCAATTTACTATCTATTTTGAAAATTGTAGGTTAAATTATTCTATGTCATTCTTCAAGATTCAAACTATCGCTGCACGAAAATTCAATACAAATGGTTTATTAGTTTAGGAGTTAATATGTAACAGACCCTTAGTAATATTAGTAAATGCTAGCTGAGCCAACGCCCTCGTCCAATGAATTTGAAATGAAGCAAAGACTAAATTTTAAGCGAAATATATGATACATTAGTGAAAACTACACTCAAGTCGGTTAAGTCATTTCTGAGATAAGCGCGCACAAAGAAACAGATGAAAAATATAAAAATCATTTTGTACTCTATTACGTTTAAAGTCCCCCAATAACAGTTTTTCATTTAATCTTCTACGTGCAGACAGCAATCGGTTACATAAGTAGTTATATAATAATTATTTTATAATATACATATATATGTAAGTCGTGAATGGTTAAGGAATTAACAACACGTTACTTCCGTTGTAATACGTTGTAATGGTATATAGCTATATGGTAGGGGATCGGACAGTGGTAATGGTTTCGAATTGGTATATACATATGTTACTTAGATACTTTTTTTACCCAAATACAGATTAATTCTAAACAGTAAAAATTGTTTGTTTTTGAAAAGTGGAAAAACGTCTTGTAATAATGGTTTCATATTTTGATTTGCCGTAATGGTTTCATACGTTTAATTTGTTTAGAAATATGCAGTGTGTTGTTTTGTTTCTAACAATACTATAAACCGATAAAATCTAAGTGCCACGATACAATAGTATACTTCCGCCTTAATGCAGACAATAACAGCTGTAAGTACACAGCATCCGTAACCATATCTTCCTGAAACGAAACCCTCCTTTTCATGAAAATATGGTTATGATATTTTCATGAAATAGTTACTGAGGCTAATAAAATTATTTAAATCCAAAGATTTGGTATTTATTATATATTATATCACATATTATAATAAATGACTGGCAGTTACACTAATATGTTAGGAAAGGCCGACAGATGTCACTAGCTGCTTTTTTCTCATATTTTCAAAAGAGAGGAGGGCAGTATTACGAGGCGAGATTTACTGGTATTATAAAATTAGCCATGAATTTTCTTTGTTATAAATAAATGTTATAGTATTTATTCACTATAGTGAATATATATATAATGTCTATTTTTTCCTAACGCTACCGCACTTAGTAAGTGTTTTAGTAGTTAGCACTTTAGTTTTGTTTCTTTATCCATTATTTTATATTTCCGTATAATTTGTAAACATGTCGATATGATCTTATATCCAAATATCGAATGAAAATATTAATTCATATTGTACATTATTTAGGTATGAAATTAAATTTAATGCAAATTAAAAATTTACACACGGCTCTAAAATTGGTAGCGACATTGTTTGGGAGAGTCTTAGATCGCTTCTTTATTATTATATTAATACGCGAAGTAAAAGTTTGTAACCCTTTTTACGAAAATTGCGCGGAAAATTTAGAGTATAAAATATTCACACATTTAGTTTATATAGAGAAAGAGTGCAGAATGCTCATATTTTCTTAAATTATGCATTAAAAATACATGGAATCAATAAAAAACATTACACACGCTTTTATTTTTTGCGAATAGATTAATATTATTTGTCTATAGTCTTACTGAATGTTAAATTTATTATAGTTGAATTTCGACCACTGGTTTTTATGAGGCCATCGGGCAATTTTAGGACCGTATGTAGACGGTTTAAGTAATATTTTCTGCAATCGACCCACCTAATGGAAAACTGTAACCATAGTTTTGATCATCACATATTTCTATATTTTTGATGTCTATCTTTTACATATTTTGATTGTATTGGAATGTTGGGAACGAGAAACTGAGTGCATTTTATAATTATTACGTTTATAAATGTAACTTATTCGTAAAAATGGATAATGTCAAATTATAGAAGCAAGTTGTCATTTTCTTTCATATGGAGAAAAGTCTATATGGAGCTAAAGTCGTATTCGTCAGACAGGAGTTGGCAGTCAGCAGCTCCATATGCCCTTCCGTAGCTTTGGAGTAACCTCATTTTCGTCTGTAAAGGCCAATTACGACCAGTATTAAAACCAGTTCGGAAAAAGAAAGGAAGGAAAGGTTTAATAGACGTTTTACATTTTTATGAATATAGTGCATAATAATCTAGTAATGCGTTATAACGCAAGGTTATGAATAAGAATGCTGAATAAAAACATAGTTTTTTTTTGTATGTAATAATAAAATATTGTGATTTTAGTTAGCATTGAATAGGGGTTTATTTATTCAGCATTCTTGTGGCCGCTTATCTCATGGTCGCCTACATTAGGTACATTGTTATATTGTGTATAATAAATGTTTTTTTTTGTTTAGTTTTAAATTTCGAATCTAGGGCACGTCGACACACAGGCCATAGAGAATATCTCTATTTATTTTTAATTGACGCAATAAAAGTTTTTGTATTTTTATTGTAATGTATTAGATGTATGTATATACACTGTTGATGCACACTGACAATATGGCGCGAAAATATGTTCGAATTTTAAATAAATGCCGTGAAATATTATACATAGTATAGTATGACGTCATAAAATGCCACGGCACTGCTTGTGACTATCAGATACGAATGTTAAGGGTATTGTAATAAGGTTTAGAATGGTTTGAGCTATTAATCGTTTGCCGTGCCATCCTGTGCCGTCATGTCAGTGAGCGCCGACGTTAGTCCTAAAACGTATACGAGGGTCAAACTGAAAGTTCTTAGAAAATCAAAAACTGATTAAATTAGCAAGTTATTACCTTTATTTTATCTTTTCAAAATAGTGTCCATTCACGTCAATACATCGCTGCATACGATAGAACCACTGAGAAAAGCACTTTGCCCACTCGTCCTTAGGGGTCTCTTTGACGGCCTTCTAAAACGTAGCCACCGAATCCTCGGCGTCCATAAAACGTTTTCCTCGAACTTTTTCTTTCATTTTTCGGAATAAATAAAAATCGCAAGGTACGAGGTCGGAGCTATAAGGCGAATGACCCAGTGGTTCTACGTCTGAGGTCGCCAAATAATCGATCATTTGCCTGGCGGTGTGCGACGAAGCATTGTCGTGGTGAAGGAGGATCCTACTGCGAGGTCGTTTCTCACGCACTTTTTTCAAAACACGTGGCAAACAATTGTTACTGTACCACTCTGCAGTAACTGTTTTTCGATCCTCTAAAACAATTGTCGCGTAATGACCTGTTCTTCCAAAGAACGAGGCCAATATCTTTTTTCCTATGCTTCGACCTCCCTTCACTTTAGTTGGCAACTCCTCAGAAGGAAACACCCACTGAGCTGACTGTCTTTTAGTTTCGGGATCATAACAGTAAATCCAGCTTTCGTCTCCCATAACTATGTTAAACACAGAATTTGAGTCACCTCCGTTAAATCTTTCATGCATTTCACGGCACCAAGCAACCCGACGGAGTTTTTGAGCCTCAGTGAAATTATAAGGTATCCACCGGGCACAAGGCTTCCTGACCGCCAAATGTCTATGGAGGATTTTGTGCACTTGACTCATACCAATCTTTAAGCTTGCCCCGATCTGCTGATAGGTCACTCTTTTGTCAGTCTCTATCATACGCCGCACAACACGGATGTTATCTTCGGTTGTCGCCGTAGAAGGCCGTCCCTCACGCAAATCATCGGTGAGATTAGTGCGACCACGTTTAAACTCATTAAACCAGTTGTAAACAGTGGCACGAGACGGGGCTTCATCGTGGAAGTCCAATAGTAGTCTATCATAACTTTCTTGTTGACTTAGATGACATCGAAAGTCATAAAAAATCATCACACGAAAATTTTCTCGTATTAAGTTCATGATAACGTTACACAGACTATTTTCAATTTGCCGCCAAACCGTAAAACACATGACATACGAATAAATTATATACTCAGTACTATTCGTAAAGAGTTCCATTTTCAAAATTTTAACATTTTTTTTTATTATATTGCTCTCAAGTAGCCAGTTCTAAAAACTTTCAGTGTAGCCCTCGTATCGTCATTATTTGATATTCCATTGTAAATTAAATTAGAATTATTTATCAAATTATAGGTAGAATGTTTTGTACTGAATTGAGCTCGGTTCAACTTTCATTATTCGTGCATACGGCCAAAATCGGTTTTATTTTTTAATTAAGGTGAAGATTTTGTGTATTCGCTGTTGTTTTTAATTTTGTCAATTGTTATATGAAACATGTACAATGTACATATGTGGAAATCAGTTAGGGACCTTTTCCACAGTAGAAAAAGTGCAGCGCTCTTTGTTTATGTGTATGTAATATAATCACATCGGTTTTCCACTAAATACGTGTTTAACATTTAGAGTGATTTTAATATAGTGTTAAACATTACAAACATATGTATATAAAAAAATATTTTCAAGGGATTTAAAAAAAACGGTTCTCAACACTATATTTTCTTTATGTCTCAGAACTTTATATTGCGTGAAGCGTGATGAGCATGCAATGGGAAAAAAAGTACGAACAAACAAATATTTTATTTTTATTATGAGATATCAAAAACATGTCAAAGTATTTTAGTGGAAATACGGTGAAAAGTGGTATATAACATTCATATTTACATTGCTAGCCGCACACTGCAGTGGTGCAGCGATCGTCGTGGATCGTGTAAAAGAGCCTTTACATTCAATGGACTGTTTCATATGTAGTCTAGTAGAGAAGTCACCAAAAACATGTTACCATACACATTTGCAGGCGTTATGCAATATGGTTAGTGGAAGCAATAAAAATAGAGTAGATATATACCGGAAATAATTCATTATTAGGCTGTGTAATGAAACACTGGGATGTAGTGTTTGGATTGGTTTGGACATGTTCTCATTATGAGCCATCTGAGTTAATAAAAAATAAAATATTAGAAATTTAACTCTGTATGGATAGGTACAGAGTACATTTTCTAATATTATATTTTTTTTATGTTGAATTGGTTACAATTGAAAATCTATAGCTATACTTACTATAATGATGTCCAATTGCAGTCTAAGTTGTCTATGGTTAAGATTTATTGCATTTTAATACAATAACGAATAATTACGATTGTGAAACGTAATATTGATATAGTCTAATATCGAAACTGTAATAGCACTCTCTCATCTCTAAAAAATTTAAATTTAGAGAACATTGTTTTAGAACCGATTCTATCATGTATTAAATGTTTTGAATTAGATTAATTTCGTCCTACAAACGCTAATCCGTTTCAAAACATCTCATATTAAGTAAGTTTTATTTGATTTGTAATTTAATAACATTTTCTTAGAATATGTTTTTGGATAGAAACGAAAGGATTAGATTTTTTACTTATAGCCGTCATGTTTATCACAATTTCGTAGATTTATTTTCTAAATATACAGCAGTTTAGCGTTTGTAGTGCGGTACAGTAATTGTGATTTTTATAACATTTTCTATATTTAAATGTTATTGCTGTCTCAGTGCAGTACTGTGTACAGAATAAACTAGTTTAATTTGCCGGAACAGCTGCAAATCCGTCAATGATAGTTTCATAAACAGTGACAAAATGTATGACTGATAAGACAGATTAATATAATAAAATTGTATTAATTTAATAGCATCTGTTAGCGGACTGAATTCAAGAGCCTTGTAACTTGTTTCAATATAACGAATCTAAAATCATACTTCTTTTATTTGGCACCCTACATCTATATAAATCATTAATTTTTAATTATTTTTTTAATAGATGATAATGGTTTGGTTCACACGCCTGCGCTAACGGTTTACGCTGGGGTACTAGTGGAGGATGATAGGATGAGCATGAGGTCAGCCCATCGGTAAATTTATCACATCAGTTTCCAGGCGGAACCGCGTGGAGGTTAAGCTGACATGGTACATTGCTAGCAATAGTTCACATTACTAACAATTCCCTCCCCCCTCCCCCCAATTATATTTCATTAAATATAACAGTTGATTGGTAAGTTGTTAATGTGTAAACTAATTTCTACATTTATATTAATACTAGCTGTCCCGGCAAACGTTTTGCCATACAAATTAAAAAATACGGGTTGATGCTAGAAGGGTGAAAATTTAGGGTTGTATGTATTTTTCAATCCTAAATAAAAATAAAATATGTCGAATAAATAAAGAAATATATTTAGGGGTGGATATCGCTTATCACTTAGGGGTATGAAAAATAGATAGTAGCCGATTCTCAGACCAGTAGGTATGATTGTCTATTTAAATTTTATATGAATATGCATATAACATTTCATAAAAATCGATCAAGCCGTTTGGGAGGAGTATGGTAATTGGTAACTAACATTGTGATACGAGAATTTTATATATAAGAATTAAATTTTACATTTAGGATAGAAAATAGAAATTCAAATTTATTTGAAAAAGATTAATAATAATAAATCTATTTATTGCCAATAATAATATCCCTGGACGATTTACACAACGCCATCTAATCCCACGGTAAGCAGAGCTTGTGTTATGGATACTAGACAACTGATATAAATATAAAGATATATTTTTTGTAAAAACATATCTCATGAATACAATGTTATTGGCAAATGTCCAGCAATAAAGAAAAAAAAAATAAGCTGTAAACAATCAATACCTTTTCCGTCTAAAAATATTAGACTGTTTATTTTTTATTAAGTCTGGTAAGGGAATAAACAATAATGATAACATGACTTTCCATGTCATTTAAATAATTTTGATAGAGATTTATTTTACAACGAATATTTTATATTATAAATAGGTATTATTTTAATGAAGAAATTGTGTTAAATCCTACTGTCTCAAAACATGTCCTTTCAGTATGTGACTATTTATTATGGACCGTGTGATTCTTTTAATACTGTTATACATAAACCGCAGAAATTAAGAGGTTTAAGAGGTAAATATACTGACTTCTTTCCGCTCTGATTAACACTGTCCCATTTCAACTGGGATTGGAATGACAATAGACTGAATTGAGGTTAGAACCTTAAGCAGTGCATTCAAATCAAGATCCATCGGGCAACTGCGCCACTAGTATCTACAGTTTCACCGGACGATAGGGGGCGAGTGCAGATGGCAATCCAAACCCGCAGGACTTATGGAGCGGCTGAAGATTAAATCCCGCCTGATTGATACAACTTTAGTCTTATGATACTGCTAGGGGTTGGAACCTCAGCTCAGGCCGTCGTAATTTCGATCCCCGTTTGAATTGGACGGGGCATCGATGCCCCGTCAGAAGGGTGTAGTCGAGTATAAGGATATGCATATACAGTGGACCCGCGGTAATCCGGCCCCTGTCTAATCCGGCCCCCCTTGTAATCCGACATTGTCTATTATTTGTTATTGAATATTACTTTGACAATATACTTCAGAGTGCATATACATACATACATATATAACATAGAATCTTATCACTGGATCTGTAATTTGTCGGATTACAAGATACTCTTTTGTAAAAAATTCCGGACTATAAGCAGAGGACCCTTAAGCAGCACTATAATCCGACAAATACGATGGTCCGACACTGCCCTGCAAAACGTTTGTCGGATAACCGGGGGTCCACTGTATATGTATATAATACAAAGAATCATCATTGGATCTATAATTTGTCGGACTACAAGGTACTCTTTTGTAAAAAAATTCGGACTATAAGGGGTCTTAGGCAGTACTCTATAATCCGACAAATTCGATAGTCCGACAATGCCCTGCAAAATGATTGTCGGACTACCGGGGGTCCACTGTAAAACGAAATATACAGAATTAGGTTTATCTTAGAAAACGTTACTTCACAGATCACCTGCTGAAACTTGGATACCGTGTAGATTATGTTCCTGTACAGTTTGTGAACTATTGCATGTTGGAAATGTGCGGACATGAGGTATTGTACTAGTGTACTTAGTTTCTTAAGATCCTATTGTTGATTAGATATAACTTCTTCATATTAAAATAATATCCATTCCTATACAACTCTTGTGCAAATTAAAAGTGTATGTAAAATACCATTTGTGCCCATATATTAAGGACATATAGCTACTTGATATAAATGTAGTGTAATAAAACAATATAGAGCACATTACTGTTACCAGAATAAGTATATATATAAATGTATAGTGGTAACAGTCTATATATATCTATATATCATATAAAGAGTAGATTACTCTAGCTATATTTAAAAATGTATGCAGTAGGTACGAGGTCTGCTTAATTTGGCACTAGATGACGCTAAGAAAATAATTATCCTGGGTTATTATTATTTCAGCAGCTAACGATTTACATAACTTATTATGAATTTATACTACTTAATATGTAATTCTAATGAATTATTCGGTTTAAGGTGTTTCGCTGCAACATTCAAAATCTATCCTTCAATACACCCTCTAACTTGGATCCTGTTTGCCAACGGGCTATCCAGGCAGTTGTGGATTCCACAGCGAAGTTCCTCAGAGCTCGCCGCTATCTTTGGTTCTGGAAATTACTTGAAGACCAGATATTTAAGAGAGGCGAATATTTACCTAAGAACTACTGGCCTGCTGAAACCGAGATAAAACCTTTCGCGAATTGTTTGGATTGTGTAAACTGTTGTGGTATTTTGGCGAGAAGAAAATAAGAGTAACGAGAATTGAAGATTCTTTTATGTACTGCTACTGCTACTGCTACTGCTATATACATATATATTTTGTGCAAAAGTTTAAATAAATAAATAATCAACTAATTTTCTTTTATATGTATTAATTATTATTAATAAGCTATTCTGTAATTACAGAGGCTCGTGGTAATTCTATAGCCTAAACGGTTAGGTCGTCGGTCTAACCGGGGCCTGATCTAACAAGATTTACTGCTTAAGTTGCTATTATGTTGTAGGTGAAAATTTACTGTATGGTTACTATCATGTTGTCTTACACAATTTGTATTGTTTTTGAATAAGTAAATAATTTAAATAATCAAATGTAACATCCATAAATATATAATCGCAGAACTATCAGTTCATTCAGTTTCAAACTACGATTGTTAGCAAATGGGTTACAAATGTCTGTTACAGGTCTTGTGGATTTCGCCAATGTTCATAATAAAATGACATCGTTTGAATTATTTAATTAATTTGTTTTATTCATAATAATACCTAAAACAAGAACGAGCGCTTTGTAAACAAAATAATCGTCACCGTCGGATTAAAATAACTTTGGAATGCCGGATATTGCAATCCCGCGCCGTCACTGGGTGCGGGAATCATTCGCAGGTGCCAGTAAGCGGTTGGATCACGTTCTGCTCGTACGCATTCATCGAGTCCCCATCGAATACAACTATCGATATTAAACACGATAATCACGATTTAATAAAAAGTGAAAAATACATTTCTTGTGAATTATACATGACTTGTGAGCAGTGAAATAACTTCAATTGAAATTTCGAAGATATTTAAAAGGGAACATTTTTAAAAGATGAAGGTTTTGACAGTTGATAAAGTGGCAAGTGTTGGAGAAGATAACGAGCCAACTGTCGTGGTGGAAAGTGCAAAGTTGACCAAAGAGGAATTAAATAGGTACATAAAATTTAAATTCAGGAGACATACGGGATATTCAAATTAATAATCGAAATAATTATTTAGGCAATCAATGTTTTTTTTAATGTAAACGGAAATTCATACAAAGTGACGGTCCAACTATTGGTAAATGGTAAAATACATGAAGTTATAGTGACCCCCGCGGTGCTGTAAAAAGATAATAGATAAAAAAGAAATTATTTAATAATATGAAATTAACAAGATATAAAATTTTGTATAATCTTAATGAATCGAAACATATAATCAACAATGGCGACTTAATAAAAGCAAACAACTACATCATAATAGTTAATAAAAATGGATAATAAAAACTACTACCGATAAATAATAACAATGCATGATTCAGAAGATGTTTAAGAAACAATTCGGGATATACACATGGAATCGAACAAGTTCGCTAGGTCAGATGGCGCTGGCAGATTGCCAGGTGACACAACCGCGTGGTATGTGATGTTTACGTGCCCAACGAATCGGCTTGTTGTCATACTTTGCCACTGGAATTCCGTATTTTTTTATTGTAATTCTGTTTTTTAACATTCTCTTTAAATATCTTCAGAAATTGCTAAAGTATTTATTAGTTTCAACTAGGAAAGAAATACAGTAACGATTATTTAAACAAGTTTGCAGTTGTCATCAGCAGTTAGTTTTTTCTTAAATTTTCGTCTGAAATGAAATTGATGATGTTATTTATCACAGAACAAATAGTATTAGTACATTAGAAATTTTGGCCTGCTTACAAGGCAGACTAAACCCGATCCGATAAATAAATCCCGATTCCGATCGATGTTTTGTGCCTATTACAAATTAATTTATGACGGTCTGAGTCTTGATTCCGTAGCGGTGTCCACAGACTAAAGTCGTAGCCGTCAGGGTGGCGCCGACTTTCAGTCAATCTATTAGTCCTTGCAAGGGTCGGAGAGTCGGGGTCAGTCGGGTCGGGGTGACCTATCCACTCTTCCCCTTTTTCGTCTGTTGAAACTCTTGAAATTAGCAATAACTTAGCGATCATGTCGTTTGACAGTTTCAATTACAATGGCCATTTCTGTGCTAGATTTGACCTGGGATTTTGCTAGATTTGGAGTTGATTTTTAGAGGACCGATTTTTAAGAAAATAACCTAGTCTAAGAAGTTACAGGAAATTAAATTGGCAAAACATTAAGAACGTGCGGGAACTTTTAAGACGTATCCTAACATTTTTGGAAATTTCTTACTTGAAATTTAAATTTCTATAAGTATTAATCTGGTTACCTTTTATTAACTGGGACATTATTTTTCAGAGGTTGTCCTCTTGGAGTCTCTCGGGTAACGAATTCAGTATACGTGTGTGGAGCACACGCCCTGCCTGGTGCAGTGAAAGCACTCCATCCAGGCCTGATCGTTAGTGCAGCCCCGGAACTGCCACCTCCACCTGAAGACGATGTACCAAGGCATTTTGTTCCACTCCTCGACACTCCTAATTCTGACATGCATCCTTATATGGAACGAGTTGCTAATCTGATTAATGAGGTGAGTTCAAATTTACGTACATCGATTGTGTAAAGATAAATAACCCTGGCTTCTATTACGGATACAGTCATACATGGAGTTGTATATATGAATTCATATATCATTCGGTTGCTATTACATGAGAGCGGTTTGTGGACTAAACGCTTAATTATGTAACACAATTATCAACATTTTGTATTCTGAAACAGTTCATTGCGATTGTGTGCAAACCGTTTCTTAGTAGCAGTAAAGTTGTTTGCAACTGCAACTGTTAAATAATATGTATAATATGTCCATATAAGTAAAACTGTAAAAATATAGATCTTCTTAAATTAATCAAACAATTTTTATATTCTTTGCTATAAATTGCTCGATCAAGTCTCGTGACATATGGTATAATTATGTAACAGGTAATGATAATATCTGTAAATTACTACAAGATTATAATTTTTACAATCCGAAATATGTGACTATCTAAACTATGTCAATGGCATTAGCATTTTTAATGTACCTGTTGAACGCATTTAATGAAATTTTTTAAGAGAAATTATAAATTTGTCGTAGGTTGTACGCAATGGGGAAGTAGTTTTGGTCCACTGTGTGGCAGGAGTGTCAAGATCGGTGACACTGTGTCTGGCATACTTGGTCAAATGGCAGAAGATGTCACTTAGAACCGCATACCATCACATGAAACAGAGAAGGTAAATATAAAAAGTTGGAATGCATATTTTTTTATAATAATACTAGCATACCCGGCCACGCGTTGCTGTGGCTAAGGTTCTTGAATAAAATAATATTGCGACTATAAATTCAGATGTAAGCTTTTTTCAAGTTAGATCAAATTGCAGACAATGTGAAAATCAAATTTGCAATCAGTTCAGTATTTTAGGAGGCCATCACGGACAAACAACGTGACATGTAATTTATGTATATAAAGTTTAACCCTGGACAATTCATATAGCGCCATTTAATACTAAGCTAAGCAGAGCTCGTGTTACAGGTGCTAGACAACTTATATACATTTAAATTGTAAATACAGGGGGAAAGGGGATTGTTAGTAATGTGGACTGATGATCTTATTGCTAGCAATGTACCATATCAGGTTGACCTCCACGCGGTTCCCCCTGGAAAGCATCGTGATAAATTCTTGGTGAATTTGTCACGATAGGCTAACTGACCTGACCTCATGCTCATCTTATCATTCTACACTGGTGCCCCGCCAGCGTAAACCGTTAGCGCAGGCGGGAGCACCATTCCATTATCATCGTAAATTTCAATCATACAGTTCAATTTCCTCCAGGTCCAAAATTTCTAAGATGTTTAAGATTGTTGTGTTAAGAAGCTTAGTAAAGTCAGCTGCGGCTCCAGTATTGGGTTGAGGAGCAGCACCCTCTCCCTCTATCTATACCATAGTTTTAAATTGAATATTTTTCTTCTAGGCCACAAATTCGACCGAATACAGGATTTTTCAAACAGCTAATTAAATACGAAGAAAGGCTCTTCGGCGAAGCGTCGGTTAAGATGGTTTATTGTGAAGCCATCGATAAAGAAATACCCGACGTGTACGAGCCAGAATACAGTGCAATGACTTGGTTCAGACAACGGTATGGACCCATAGAGAGTTAAAGATTGAACGATATGGTATGGTTCGTTCTAAACCACAATTCGCTAATACCTTAAAGTTAACGGTAAATTTATTATTAAGTAATTTATATGTCTATCTCCATACTCACGATACAATTTTTACGTAAAATTTCGTTAAATTCCATTCATTCCATAGTTCAGCACTACCTATATGACGTGCAGATTGAAGCAGAATGACTTTCAATTAAATTTACTGAAGTCAAATGTAAATGAAATAATAAATTAAAAATTAAAATATTATTCTGAAGAATATATCCTGTTTTGAGAATTGTATTTTAGAATCAACTTCAGTCATACGTTTGTGCGTAAATTTTGAATTGAATGACAAACTATGAATGTAAATTATTAAAAGACTGAGTGAGTGAATGATTTATTTAGTAACTTCCTGTATTGTAATGAAAACGATCAGATGAAGCGGTGTTTAATAATATGTAGATGTTAATGGATAATTTATCGATATTTTAAAATAGCAATTGTTATTATAATCAGTTCAACAACTCCCAAATAACTTTTGAATACTTTGTTTGTTTTGAAAAGTAAAGTGCATAATTAATTGCTTAGCAAAATTTAGGGTTACCAATATTAAAAATTATAATATGGTATATGACTTGTCAATCATTTATTAGACTTTGATAGGTATTGCATGAACGCTATTAGCTCGATATATTAGACAACCTACTACAAAAATGTTAGGTCGGCCTATTTAATTATTATATTTGTAAGAAATGTGATAATGTATCTTATAATTTATATATAGTTCTAGTTTGTAAGATATATGTATAGGTAAATGGGACCAAAATAAATATACTCACATTAATTAGAACATGTGTTTTTATTTTTGCTTTTGTAATAGTACTAGTAATAGTAGTGCCCCATAAGAATATCATCAAATTTTTCAGGATTAACGAAATTTTATATAGCCAGGGCCCATTGGAGGTCGTGGTCGTGGTCGTGGTTTTGCCGTTAAATATCCCGTGTAATCATAATAATAATCATACAAGGGTCGTGATTTCAAATCTGGTCAGTAATGTATGACTGAATCTTAGATGAAAACATATTGGTACCAGTAAGAACCCTCGCAGTCGGCGGTAGACTCATCACCTCTCTCACACATAGAATTCAAATATAATGAGCGAAATGTAGGCATATCTAACCGTCGATCTTCATTTTGCTGATTTACATTATTGCATTAAACGCAAAGCTTCTGTCTACCCTATCAATAATAATCGTCGTGAATATATTATTAATATTACGTACATTTTTCTACTATGATGTTCCCCTTACGTCATCTTGTTAACTAATTGCAATTGATGTGTAATGAGTAATCTCATTCAGCTAGAGTTGTTGGCCCCGTGGCATTGAGCTATGTAGCGGACAGAAATAGCCAAGGTGCCGGGGGAGAGTGCGTGGGGGGAACCCACTGAACAATTCGAGTCTCGCTTCCGTGTAGTGATGTAATGTCGCTGATACAATTACACATTTTTATATCGATTAATATGAAATGATGCATCTACAAAAACAAAATTACACAAATAAAAAATTACAAATCAATCAACACCGTGACCAATATCGAAAACGTAGTTCATTATCCGCAGGAATTTTTACTAAACCCGTCTGGACTGCTACCATACGATTTGATGTAAAAAATCGGAATTTCTCAAAAGCATGATCCAATCATAATTTTGAGAAATGTAAACCCATTAGAGACTGCTATGAAGGACAATATAATTGTACCGACCATTACCAGCGGCACGGGCCAAAGCAACCGGACAACTAGTTCATATACCAAGATTACCGATGATCCCAATTGATCTGCCAATACCATATAAAAGGCCCCAATTTCCGTTTAAAATATCTTACGTTACCTGCGCTAACGGTATCTGCTGGAGGAGCATTAATGATGGACATGAAGATAGGTTGAAGTGTACCGTTAGCGCAGGTATATGTACCCACTGGGTTTTTTTTTGTGTATGATAATGGAATGGTGCACCCGCCTGCGCTAACGGATTACGCTGGCGGGGCACCAGGATGATAAGATGAGCATGAAGTCAGGTCAGTTAGCCCATCGTGACAAATTCACCAAGAATCCATCACGATGGTTTCCAGGAAGAACCACGTGGAGGTCGACCTAACATGGTACATTGCTAGCAATAGGAGTTACTAGTTCCCATTGCTAACAATCCCCTTCCCCCGGCACCCACTGGGTTGACGGTATACGGTGACAGCTTCTGCGAATACTAATGGTATTGCGTAGGTGGGTGCTACTAATGCTCATTAGTGAAGGATGATGGGCATGAAGATTGGTTGAAGTGCAGGTACCGTTAGCGCAGATATATGCAACCACTGGGTTGACGATATACACTGAGGTTTCTGGGTATATCGTCAGCGTAGTTGGGTGCAATTAATGCTCATTAGTGATGGATGATGGGCATGAAGATAGGTCAGTTAACTCGTCGAATTCAATAGCAATAAACTGTGATGGTTTTCAGGGCAAACTTGGAAGTCCAACAAGTAAAGGTCTAACAGTTACAGGGGGCAGTGACCCATAATAATAACCTCCCCACCCCTCCCTCCCCCTTATGTAATTACTGCAAATGTACATAAATAACATTAGAAACATAACATAAGAAATTTCCCTTTTCCGAAAACTTTAATATATGTAATGTAATATATGTTTTAATACGTTAGCAATTTGTATGAAAACTTCGATAGCTCAACGAGTGAAAAAAATACCACAATCTTTGTAGGATATAATCTAATAATCTCGCGTAGGCTGCAGAAATTATTGACAATAAAGCAAAGTGATGTAGATACTACAAATTCATAAAGGACATCGTAGGTATAATATATATCTTGGTCTACAAAGTAAAAGTAATATTATATTATAGTCGTGTCCATTGTTACCCTGAAATAAATAAATTCATTAAAATGTCACAGATTTAGTATTACACACAATATTCAGTACAGTGGAGATTTCAGCTCAGGGACCGTTTAAAGATACTAGTTCTTAGAAATAGAATGAATCAATATATTACACACATAAATTGGATTTAATGGCCCACGAGAGTTCTAATATTGTACAATTAAATATTTCAACAGCAGTGAATAAAAAAATAAAAACACAAAATGACTTAGCAGAGGTAGTTTTTTAGCAGACCTAATTTCATATTAATTAAAATCTAAATAGTCCATGAGGCTTCGAAGGTGCCGAGGTGAGCTTGAGTTGAGTTTTCTTAAAATTGGGAAAGCTAAATAATTGTATTCTGCGTCATACTCAGTAACGCGGTTGCTACTACAGTTATGATTAATTGAATTTAGGTCACTAAATCTAGATTATTAGTTTCATACGATTTGTGCTTTTTTTTAGAAAGAAAATATAAATCCATGAATATTTCAAATTTTACTATTATTTAAGAAGAGTTTCAGGGCCAATCGTCATGGCTGAACCAACCAATGATTATGGGCTGTACTTACATTTTTTTATACTACGTAGTTGGCAAACAAGCATACGGCCCATCTGATGGTAAGCGGTTATCGTATTTTATTTCCATTCTATTCTAATCAACCTAAGGTAGCTAAGATTGTCGATAATCATACCAATATTATAAATGCAAGGTTTGTGAGTATGGATATTGTTTGGAAGTTGTTCAGGTCAGCAAGTATGCAATAATTAAGATGAATGGAAATCTGTATTTAAAACGATAGCTATACAATAATTCAAAGTACCTATAAGACATTAGTATCTACCGAAGATTTTTCCACCTGACTCTGGTTGTACGTGTGTCGTTGCTGTCATTGGTTTGTTGCCAATAATCATATACACCGTCCATTCCATCAATGCTGATGTTCAAATATTTACTCATTTTCTTTCTTCCTACAAAGAAATTAAAGAATAAACTTGAATGACAAATATTTATTCGAGTTAATGCATTAAGTTATTATGTAGTATAGAGCAGACATTGTGTACAAAAAAAATGTATGTTTATGTCGTCGTATCTACATAGTTTGGTGATATTTCTGGTAGTTTGTCTTCAATACAATGTCTACAGGGGTAACACCTGCTTGTGCCCGGTCCTTGTGAATACTCTATAATTCGGTCTAGTACTATTATTATCCTGAGATTATGCTTCTTTAGTAGAGAAAGAAAAAGTTATTTCTCTGTTTGTGTACAATTTTTGAATTATCATTTTGTGGTATGCATGGTATTTAATTTGGCAAAAGTAAATTACCTGTCTATGTTAACAATTTTTTAATTATTAATTTGCTCAGTATTTTAATGGTAAGCATATTTAATTAACTATTACAAATATTTTCAGGGATCTATGTGAGCATACCAACAAGTCTAGCGAGTGTTTCAGGAAAGCCGCCTTTTCTGCCACCAACTACTACTCCTATACCAGTTACCTACTTCAGTCGATATGAGCTAGCAATAGAAAGAATTGTAGCGATAGTGCTGCAATTTATAGACTAATGGTGATAGGTTCGTTATATCTTTAGTGTGTACAATACCTCAATGACTTGACGGAGGAAACTTGACGTGACTTGGCAACCATTCATGTCCCAAGTTCAATGTTTTCGCTAATTACGACTCCTACTCCGCTACCTAATTACAATTCAGCAAGTATGACGTATGTATAACTGATGAAAAGCTGTCTGGAAATAATACCTACGTATGTACCAATGACGCCATCCCAACGAACAATATTTTGAGTCAGCTTCTTTGTTTGGACCGAGTTATTTTGGTTACGGTATGACGGTTATAGTCGGTACAAATATATACATACATATAGGTGCATATGTTTTTAAATGTATGTGTCGAATTCTCCGGATAGCAGCAGGTTTTCGCGGAAGTCAACACCTGTCTGGAGATGAACCTTCAGATGTAATGGACGGTAGTTTAGAAAATAGCCAGCCATTGGCTTTTTTTAAACTACCGATGCACAAGCTGATATCTGTTCGGCGACTGTATATCCGGCTCGAAGGACCACTGTCAAGGCCCTAAGAGATCTTCAATGAAATGGACTATATGTTTAAATATAATATATTACGATATTTTATAATATATTACGTCCTTGAAGCCGCTCGTGATGGCATTGAAGAGTGATCGCACCTCGATCCCCGACAGCATCATACATTGCGTAGTAACAGTATATAAACATTATCATGAATATCACGTCATTACGTGATGCTTGTGGTACCCATTCGTTGCCATTGCCGAGGACTAAGATGTAATTTCATTGCCATATGTTACAGCTCATCCTTCAATGGAAACATTGCAAACCATGCTGATTAGCAGCTGCTATAACGCAACGGATTTTGCTATTGTATTCATTATTATTTCGAAAATTTCTTCCTAAAGTTTTATATGTGTATAATACATGCATATATTGTACGTATGGGGGTAGGTAGGTAGGTTAGTACACTCGGTGAAGAAGATGTAGGTAAATATATTTAAAATGAACAAGTTCAAAGGTAATTTCATGTTTTTTTAAATAATATTATCAACTTATTTTTAATGAAACAGATTGCTAAGTAACCTGAATGTAAAGAAATTAATATATTTAGTAGTATATTATTATCTGTTTTACAGTTATGACCATTTCCATCATTTCGTACCTTGAAATTGTCATTATCATAAGATTTGGCAATAATTTCTTGGCAAAAGTTAGAGACACTTGTACATTAGACATGACATTTGGATTCTTCCCAAATGGTTATTTTAGCTTTGTTTGTAAGGTGTAACTAACATATTTACTGTTTAGTTATATGAGGCTTAAACCTAATTCGGAGTGCTGAAATAAGTCAACAATAACAAAATCATTGTTGATTAGAGTTTCTTATTCTAAACTCAAATCTTCTAATTAGACAACAATCTAAGAGAGGCTGATTTTCATCTGCGTAAGTACCTTGGTCTCACCGATCTTCAATTTTTTCAACTTAGACTTTCAACTGCCAAGCAGCTTACTTTTTAAGCTGCGTTTTGATTGATAGGATTAGAGCACCCGCATGACACGAGAACGTTATGTCCGTAATGCTATTCATGTATATAAGCGACGGTTACTTCTTACAATTAGGTGAGATCGAACCATTTAGCTTGAGGGGAGATTTACGTGTAGAGATCATCGCTTTATGTGTTCTACCGAATATACAGCGGACTGTGTTCTTAGGAATTGTTTGACATGATGCCTTCGTCTACCTTTTACCATCGCACAGCCTGCTATCGACAGGAAATTCCCCGCATTCATACACGCTGGGCTGGGACCTAAGCGGTTTCGGGCAGTGCGGTTTCAGAGGAACTGCCTCCCTTACACTTAAATTATGAAATGAATTACCTGCCGAGGTTTTTTCGAGAGACTACAGCATGAGGTTTTTTAAGAAGGGTATATTAAGGACATACCTGAAGTATCAGGCCTCCAAAGGTTACGGTAACCGTTTAACCATTAGGTAGGGCGTGTGCTTGTTTGCCATCATCGTAATGAAAATGAAAAATGAAAAGAAGATTAGAATAGAATAGAATAGAATAGAAAATCATTTATTCAAATAAACTTAATTTAAGCACTTTTGAATAGTCATAACAATTTGTTTTTTATCTACCACTCGTTCGGAAAGCTGTCTCATCACAAGAAGAACGAGCAAGAAACTTGTGTGTTGCTCTTTTAAATAATCCTTGTAAGTTTACATTTACAAGTCGAAACGTGTGAATACAAACTACCAACAAGCACTAATTTTTTGGGTCAAATATAATCATGCAATAAGATTAAATCAGTCGTAGTGATAAGAGCAGACCAGTCCCTACAAGCAGCACTCGTTCACGAGTATGACGGATGAGCCAACCATCACTGCGCTCGACCATATTTTAGGGAGCCCATTGACCCGGCCCACCACGCCGCCACATGTCTGGACATTTTAGTGAGCATGACTACTCATTCCACACGACCACGTCACAGCTACAAAAATTACTATATGGTAGTTACAGTATTCGCACTTTACATAAGGATGCATGCGGCAATCAATACAAAAGCCGCTACGCTATCATATATCAAGAAAGCAGTATGAAAATTAAAATTATAACGTTGTCCGCAAATAAACTTATTCTTGCTATATATTGCTATCATCTATAAATTCATCTATCTTATAATAGGCTTTTTTACATAACATTTGTTTAATATAAGATTTGATTGGCCGTCAGCTTCCTTGCCATTCCAATTACATGAAGCAAACTAAAAATACCCAATCAGTAAGCTCTAATTGATCGATTCTAATTGTTAAACAAACTGGTTGTGAAGCAAATTCACAAAAACTAAACAAACGCTATGGTTCCTAACAACATACATATTGTTCCGAGTATCTATTATTTCCCAACTTCACTCACAGTACAATACAAATAACCCAGATTTGTGAGTACAATGGAACATATTAGTAACGTATGAGTCAGCTAGGAACATAGCGAGCTCTGCAATTACAGAGAAATCTGAGAGATAAAGTGCTATAAGATGATGCAACTAGTTTATTTGAAACAGGAATGCTTTCCAAATGTAACTTCATGGTATAAACGGAATAAGATCGTTATAAAAGAAATATAAATAATTCTATATAGTTAATTATACTTATTTTTACATTACTAAATTCCCAGTAACCTATTTGTATGCTACGAGGTGGCAAACAAGCATTGACATATAAGATAACTAGCTGTACCCGCGACTTCGTCCGCGTAAAATAGTGAACTTGACTAAATAATGAAAAAAATATTTAATGATCTAACCCAATAAAAGCCAAATGAAAAAGTTTCATCATTTCATCTTCAAAAATGATACTTCCATACATAACTAACATACATAACTCTTTCAACCCCTTATAACTTCTTTTCTTAATATATATTTAATAAATAGGCTAAAAATTAAACTTCAAGCTTCTAGCTTTAAAAACGACAATATTGTATGTAAACATTTGACTCTCTTTTAAATTCCTTACAACCCATTTTTCTTTATTTATATTTAATCAACAGCCTAAAAATCAGTTTCAGGCTTTGAAAATGGCGATATATCTATACAACCTTGCACCTTTCAATCCCCTTACAACCCTTTTCCACATTAAAAAATACCCTATATCCATTCTCAGGGTCTTCTAGATTATATGTTCTAAATTTCATTTAAATCGGTTCAGTAGTTTTGGCATGTAAGCGAGATCGAGAGTTATAATATTAGTGAGGTGTTTAATAAATAAACCCAAAAAAGCCAATGAAAGCAGTTTCATCATTCTAGCTTAAAAAGTCATGAATTTACATAAAAATTTTGATCCCCTATTTTATTGTACCCCCTTAAGGGTAAAATTATTACAAACTATGAATCATCATCTCATCATCTTATATTTCAGGTTGGTCAATCATCACCAACCTAAAATATAAGTTTCAAGCGTCTAGCTTTAAAAATGACGATTCTTACGTACAACCGTGTTTTTTTAACGTCAGGAAAAAATCTTCATAGAGGCCCACCGGCTTAGGGGCCAAATGGGGACTGCCGGATTCATATCGGCCAAAAACCTGACGACTATTCCTCCTCGAACATGTCGCCGTAGCTATAGGATCGCATATGCATTCTCCAAGACTACCCGCAGGGTTCCCATTGAAGGGACCTTTCATCTAGGCGTGCAGGGAATAGCCTCTGCACGCCACCGTAATGCCTCCCTTGTGAGCTTCGGATCGCCCTAACAATCCTCCACCCTAGGGTCAAATATGGATTCGATGGCCACGCTGATAGACTCAGGTGTCCATCGAATCCTCCCCTCCCGCCGGTGATCTGCGCTGCGGCCGCGGCCCTGGCCTTGGCAAGCGACACAATTTTGTGCTACCGACTCCATGGTCCGACTTGCGGTTAGCCGCAGCGCAGTACCAGCAACGTGGCGATGGCGCGACACATCTCGCGGTCTTGTGGCCGCCCTAACCACAGCGATAGCACCTATCGCTGCAGTCTTCCCCTGCAGTGCACCGTTGGCCTACGTGCCCCGTGAGCAAGCACCTTACCTTAATCCGACCCGCCGGGATTAGGGTTTAGGCTGCTGCAACCGGGCATCGCACCCAGTTTGAGCCCACGCCGGAGGGAGTGCACCGGACCTCGCCCGCCTATATGCTTGTATCCGCGCATCCTCCCACTCGCGGCAACGACGTTCTCAGATGTTACCGAGTCGTCCAGGTCACATAGTCTCAGCTCAGCTGATTTCTCCGGCCTGGTGACCCGGACTTTTTCTACTGGCAAGATCACTAACCTTGCAGCTAGTGAGTTCGCTTTGTCGCCGGTATCGGCGCCTGGCACTTCTAGGATGCGACATCCAGTCACACCCAGCCGGAACCGTAGGTCGGACAACCTCGTATGCATGGCATGTACCCTTTCATCCCTTTTAACCCTTCTATCGCATCCAAAAGTATCCTATGTGCTTTCTCAAGATCTAGACTAATTGTGTACCAAATTTCACTTAAATCTGTTCAGTAGTTTTGGCGTGTAAGTGAGACTGACAGACAGACAGAATTACTTTTACAGTTATAATATTAGTAAGGTATTTAATAAACTAACTAAATTCAATAAAAAAATTTCATAGATCTGGCTCCATAAATGGGGAATTTACCTAAAATCTCTCGTCCCCTATTTTACTTTACCCCCTTAAGGGTAATTTTATACAAATTTTGAATGTCATATTCATTTATATTTAGTCAACAGCTTCAAAAATAGGTTTCAAGCTCCTGGCTTCCAAAAAGACGAATTTACATAAAAACTTTCATCCCCTATATTATTTAACCTCTTAAGGCTAACATTTTTATAAACTTTGATGGCCTATTTATTTATATTTAATCAACAGCCTCAAAAATAAGTTTCAAGCTTCTAGCTTCAAAAATGACGAATTTACATTAAAACTTTCATCTCCTATTTTATTTTACCCCCTTAAGGGGAACTTTTTTACAAAATTTCATGGCTTATTTATTTATAGTCAATCAACAGCCTCAAAAATCAGTTTCAAGCTTCTAGCTTCAAAAATGACGAATTTACATAAAAACTTTCATCCCCTATTTTATTTTACCCCCTTAAGGTTAACATTTTTACAAAATTTCCAGGCTTATTTATTTATAGTCAATCAACTGCCTCAAAAATCAGTTTCTAGCTTCAAAAATGACAAATTTACATAAAAACTTTCATCCCCTATTTTATTTTACCCCTTAAGGGTAAGATTTTATACAAACTTAGTATGTTATATTTATTTATATTTAATCAACAGCCTCAAAAATAAGTTTCAATCTTCTAGCTTAAATAATAACGAATTTACATAAAAAAAAAATCCCCTAATTTATTTAACCCCCTTAAGGGTAAAATTTTTAAAAACTTTGTATGTCATATTTATTTATATTTAATTAGCAGCCTCAAAAATAAGTTTCAAGCTTCTACCTTCAAAAATGACGATTCTTCCATACAATCTTTCATCCCCAATTTCAACCCCTTACAACCCTTTTTTCGCATTAAAAAGTAGCCTATGTCCTTTCTCAGGGTCTAGACTATCTGTGTACCAAATTTCATGTAAATCGGTTCAGTAGTTTTGGCGTGAAAGCGAGACAGACAGACAGACAGACAGACAGACAGACAGACAGACAGACAGACAGACAGACAGACAGACAGACAGACAGACAGACAGAGTTACTTTCGCATTTATAATATTAGTAAGGATATCAGTAACATGCTATTAGACTCATTCATTAAAATCTACCACAATGCTATATTATTGTTTTCTAAAAATTTATTTAAGTCGTCGTCGTCAGAATAAAACATTTTTATTCCCATATTTTCAGTTTTATTTTGAGTCCGTTGTTTAAAAACAATATATAATATGCATATCTAAAGTAATATATAATAATGCATATATTTTGGTGATATCAAGTCATTGATATGATGAATATTATTGTTGTGGTTTCAGTTTTATATTCAGATAGGTAAATACCAATATAATAAACACACATAACGGAGATTTATTCCAAGGATTGTCAAGAGATGAAGTAAACAGAATAAAAACAGAACTATAAATTTAAATACAAACTCTAGAATATGAATACATCTCTGATTAGCTAATTATTTTCAAGAATAATAATAATATGTCTCAGGACTACTCACACAACGTCATCTAGTCCCAAGTAAAGCTACCTAAAACTTGTGTGGTACTAGATAACTGATAAATACATAGATATGTATTTATGCAAAATATATAAATATTATGAATAGAAAACACCCAGAACGATACAAACATGGTAAATGTTTGTGCCGTGCGAATCGAACCCGCGACCATTGGAAGTAAGGCGGTATGCTGAAAGAATATTGTTTGTTTAATAATCTCAGATCTGACTTCACAGCAGAACTAATAACAGTATATACGTACTTTTTGTCGTAATCACAATATGTTATACCAAACAAGATGCCCAGTTAACGTCCACAAAATATCAAGTATGGCGACAAAATTAGACGCAAGCAATTTGACGTCCAGGAAGGTTGAGTATGTCTAATCGTGTCCTACAAATGTCCCTGCAGATTCCGATCTATTTATAATGAGCAAAGCATTTCTGAGTCGAGACTGGTGCCGGCTGTCGTGGCATACCTAGCAACTATTTTGTGTTCACATTCCAGTCGTGATATGATGTTGAATTGATGATAATTGTGCTGGGAATATTATCTGATGGATTCCATAGTTACTATCGTATTGTTTTATTTCTGTCAGTAATAAACAGTGACGAGTAATAAGAAAAACACGAACGGCCGTCGTAAAGCTGTCTTTAATTTTTCTTTCCCACATACATATGGTCCGAGCTCTTATTAGTTTGTTTCTTTATATAAGAGCAGCTAACTGTTTACAATTCAAATTCTTAATCTATGTATAGTACTAGGCTGTCATATGACTACGTGAAAACGTATACGTCCTACCTCCCCCTCCGATCGATACCCCGTCCAATTCAAACGTGGATCGATATTACGACGGCCTGAGCCGAGGTTCGAACCCCTAATGGTGCCCTCAGATTACAGTCGTATCCGTCAGGCAGGAGTTGACCTTCGGCCACTCCATAAGTCCTTCCGCGGGTTTCGAGTGCCATCTGCACTCACCCCCTAACGTACGGTGAAGCTGTAAAGGCCAGCTGCGGCCAACAGCATTAGAGTAGTCCGATAAAGAAAAAACGTCCTACGTTACGCTCCCATCCTAAGGCCGTTTTCATATTTGTTAATTGTTAATTTACTTACGTAATATTTGAGTTTTACATTTATTACAAATCCAATAATGACGGCCTCGGTGGCCTAGCAGTATAGCACACTGCTTCCGTGGTCGCGGGTTCGATATCTCGCACGGTACAAACGTAATAAGTATGATTGTTTGTATAGCTCTGGATCTTCTCTATGTATAATATTTACAAAAAAATCTAAGTATTAACACAGTTGGACACAACTGTGTTAATTGTCCAGGTTTATTTATATATTTTAACTCCATGCGGGTGCAGTAGCGGGATACAGCTAGTCTATGATAAATCAATTCTACAGTCAGTTTGGAATGTACTTTCTGTCAAGAAAGATTGACAAAACTCGTAAATTAGCGAGAATGTGTAATTAATTTTCTTGAAATTAGCATGTAAAAATTACAAGTACATTTGTAATTTTGTTATAAATTCATATATAAAATGAAAAGATATTGTTTGTGCTCAGTTGAATTTAATTTAGAATTAGAATTTGTACTTTACTACTGTATTTTACGAATAAATTACATAATTAATGATTCACATACATCCAGTAGGTACCTGTTTCAGTTTTACTGTTACATTTTGTGTTTACAAATAACATTCTGTTCTTTACCTAGATTGTGTAATAACGAGAGGTCACACATCAAAGCGATGTCAGTGCAGTTGTTTGATTGATGTGCGCGGTGTTACAGAAACCAAATTACTGTTACTGTCTGGAACGCAAATTGGACACTGTACAACACATATATCCTATCCTATGTTAGGCCAATAGAGCTACAGTTTTATGTTTCTATTTAACATGAATGTTTGTTTGTTCGGGTTGTTGTTTGTTTTGTAAGAAAGAAAAGACACACATAAATTTATTGTCAACATTACTTGTTAAAGATACAGCGTTTTACAAGATTTTATTTAACTTATACTGTTTGGCGCAAATTTTATAAGAAAGAGAAGACACAAAGTGTAATAATATATATTTATAAAATTATAAAGAAACTACAAAATTGTACATTTAAGTTATTAATTGGCGACATGGCCCACATTGAACATATGCTGTGTCAGCTTACTGTTACATATATATATATATATATATATAGGCCCATACGAAAAAACAACTGTTTGTAGGCCATAAGTGAAAGTCCACCCAGTCGAATAATAACTAAATTTTTAAGTCTACATTTTTATTCGTCGGCTGAGCTAAGTTTTGCGTACTTACGCGTTAAGTTTGGATGAGAATGCACCGTAAGATAGGTAACGTCATTCTAAATCTAAGATGGCGGACTTGCTACGGTATCTGCTTCTATATTGGTTTCCCACTAATTTTGTCTCAATTTAGGTACCACTCAAACACAATATAAAGGGGTATTGTTAGTAATGTAATCTAATAAATATATATCTCATTGCTAGAAAAGTAGCAAGTCAGATTGACGGAACGTTCATTGCCATTTCTGAAGGCTAAGTCTCATGCTTCATCATGTCTTATTTTACTACTACATTTTCTTAGCCTTTAAACAAAACGTTTTACAAAGCAATCAACTTGGCTACATAAATAAGTGCGATAGAGGTACACAACTTATTGTTGAGATCCAAATATTATTATCACAATTTTATAGTGGTTACCCTACGTTTAAATATAAAGGTAGCTTCACACCTGTCTAACGATGACATGACGCTGTTCAGCGCTAAGATAAAGCGGCAACCCTAAAACTGAGGTGTTGGTATGTTGGCGAGTTGCCAGAATGACACCGGCTGAAGGAATGCGCTACTTATATCGACGCTTATTCAGATATGCCGCACTGAAATGTTAATGGCCATTTTGAAATGGTGAGATGTTTATTGGAGGGACAATAACTGGTAAGATGGGAAAATTTTGTTTGAAATGTAAAAACAATTTTAGTGTGAGCGGTGTCAGGTTTTTAGCTAAGAGCAAGACGTTTTACAAATTTATTATGACTTTTTTTTAAATTACACATTTTTTTAAATACCATATGAGCAAATAAAGAAATAAAATGATTTTTAAGTGCTAACTGTAACTAGCGGATTTGTAAGGGTTTGAATAAATAGCTCATTTATTAAGAAAGGAATTTAATTTCATAGGAAATTATAAATTAAGTGGAAGTAGTTAAGGTTCAGTCAAGTACAAGTAAATTTATCACTGATTCCTCTCTTCTTTTGCAGTATTGCAGCAACGTAACGGGCTGCAAGGTAGAGAAACACACACGGAGACATATAGAAGCACACTTGAAAACAAGGAGTTTTAATATTATTTAGAACAAATCGAGAGCTTGTGGCTATAAGCAACAGGTTGAGTTTTTGTCTGTAATGTCAGGAAATAGTGAGTATTAAAATAAAAAAAAACATTATTCAGTGTCAAAAAAGGTATCGAATATGTTGAAAACAAATACAATAGATATGTAATATCTATCATACATACATCGTAATGGAAATAAGTTATACTGTATGTATAAGTTTCTTTATAATCTATAATGTGAAATTGGTATGTTCAGGTTTATAAGTAAACAAAATTGAACTAAAATATACATATATTTTAGTATAATAAGAAAAAAAAGTAACCACAAGTAGTAAGATATTCCACAACCTACTAATTGACCTGATAACTATGTGTGATTCATTTTCGTTACTCGTGGGGAGATATTATAATGGAAAAATGGCGTCATTGGTACTATTATAGCGCAGACGAGTCAATGAACTTATGTATAAATTATTCTAAGATTATCTTTGCTGAGAGAAAAGATAGTTCAATGAGTGTGACCTTGACGGGCGGTAGTCGGTTCCGATCTTACTACCGCCGTTATTAATAAATATACGAGACATTCCGCGGTAGATCATTGTAGTTTATTCCGAAAATTTCACGATAGTTATTTCCAAGGAAATATTTAATTGAATGGTTTAGATTATTGTATTTTACTCGAATAATTTCGTAATTGATATTTCTAATGATAATCTTTAATTGATGCTTCATGGTTACGAATTGTCCATTCAAATCAAGACGGTGGTGGTTGATATGACATTGAATTCTCATATATTTTTTCAACAACATTTTTATAGAACCTAAAATGTCTTTATTATTATGAAATAACATTCTATGTTGCTTGTATTAGTATATGTTAACAATATGTTGTCTCCAGTCTCTACCTATATTTTTACACTTTATTAATTAACCAAAAGTAAACGATCTTGCTTGAATTCGCAGTGAATTCTGTTGAATTTTGAGTGTCTTTGACACTTCTAATGCATAAACGCAAGAGTAGTCACTGAGAAGGCACTACCCGAGTTGATGTCGTATTGATAGAGCCGTCCACACTTCAGTTATAAAAACAACTATAACATTTACGAATATAACTCACCGATCTAACTCATCTGAATTTACGTAAAGTCCGCTTTATCAATGTCACGCCACTAAAATTGTTTTGGATGAATTAAACATTGAACGTAAAATATAGTTACGACCAAGACCTAAAAAACCGACACTTTGTTAGTTATTTCGTAATAAACTTCTGGAATATAATTAAAATAATCTTGAGTTAATTTGGTTTAGTATATTTTTATAGGAGCAAACGAACTTGCAGTATACTTAGTGGTAACTTAACCGCCCGTGAGTACTCATAATACCAGGAGAATTGAAGGTGAGTTAGCAGCGTTTTAAACACGGATGGATAGGGGAAGGAATTAGGAGAGGAAGACTAGGAAGGAAGATGGGCGTCTGGAACCTCGACTCTCAACTCACCATGCGAAGCGTATTCTGTAGAGGTCAGTTTACTCAGTTTGAGCAGGCCATAGCATGCTCTAGGACCTAGGACATAAGACATTTTAGTAAATAATACAAAACTAGTAAAATTGTCTTTTCTCCTCTACCCAAAGGTTGTCTATAAGAGATAAGTTCGGTTTCTGTACATTAATTCTTTGTTAATTATGACTATTATATGCCTGGTGCAAGAAAAAGTATATAAATAAATAAAATTTAACCTTCTAATAGATAACCACTTACGTTTACATGATTACATTCTAAAGAAGGTATTATGACGTATTTATGAATCTATTAAAAAATATTCTTGAATACACACACGTGCCTATAGTCTGAACGCTATAATAATAAATTGAAGCTAGTTTAACAGGATGATTAGAATACCACGAATACCGAATAAGAATAATAAAAAATACAGTGTATAAAGGGTCTGTTTGCAATCGTAACAATTACTCGTAATTAGTTTACCCGTGATATATGTGATATCGCGATTGAAACACTGCTGAAATATTGGGAACTCAATAAAAACAAATCAAACGTGGTAAGATCCCGCTATTTATCCTAATTATACGATTAGTATCATAATCTGTTTTGACATAAAATAATTAATTTGTTCATTGAACTCATTTGAAAATAATAAATATAAGACCTGCCGTATTGTGTAATTGAAAACCCCAAAATATTTTAACATAACATTATATATCATTTTTTCTACTAATATTCATATACTAGAAAAGTATTTTATACCATTATTATTAAAATAATGTATCTAATCGAGATTTTTGTGATACCAAGTATGACTATCTAAACTATCAAAGAAAATTTTTACCGTATAAAATAATTCTAATTTTTTTGTTATTTGTTGTTCTATGTACAAAAATAATATTATATTGTTATTGCGTTATAAATTTAGTTTTATCGTTTAATCATTGAAATTATCATATTATACACTATTATCATTGTAGTATATATACATGATAATGTAGATTCATTCAGCCTCTTAACTCGAGTATCTCCAAATCCGGTGCCTGGATATTTTCCAGTACGTACTTGTTAAAGTACACTTCCTACGTGCGCACCGATATACTCAAGTTTGCACGTCACTACACTCGTAGGGTTGCCAACATTATAACTTGAAACTCGACGAAGTGAAAAATCTCGTACATTGACTCACTTTGGCCCTATAATCGTATATTTCAGTCACCAAGTAGCTTGTAGGTTCCTGAGTAGGCAGTAATTTTACAGAATAAGAGCCACGACATCTACTCCAGTGGATTGACAATGCATGAGTGGTTGCTGGTGTTTAACTGGTATTTCAGGCGTCCATACGCTACAGTAACCGTTTACCATCAAATGGGCCGTATCCTTGTTTATCTCCTATATTGTATTAAAAAAATTAGTGGCATCACGAGTTGATAACATGATGTCCATAGTTTATGTATATGGCGAGAGTTACGACTTACCTTCTGGTGGGCCGTAAGTTTGTTTCATTACAATAACATAAAAAAAATATGTATACCTGTTAATGATACGCGGATGCACCTGTGCACTCTTTGAATACTGAACAAACGAATAGCACAGTGGCATTTGAACACGTGCTCTATATCAGAATAGGAGGGTAAATATAAACAGTTAATCGTGCTGAATACCACAGCTATGCCGGTGACCCACTTATACCGAAGTGTCCCGCCTCGGTCGCATTCTTATCATTTCATCACGTCTCCAGCTCCGCTAGAAGATCTGCAACTCATCAGCTTGGAGTATATTCAGATTTTGTCAAATCGGGAAACGTCTAATGGGCGTTTGATAGATTTATAGTTTTAACTTCATTTCCAGATGTTATAATTATTATAACAGTCTAAAGTAGAATAATATTAATTATTTAAATAAACTTACAAATGCTAAATAATGTGCAAACATTATTTTTTAATAGTACCGCTTATATAGAATGCAAATGAGTATGTCCAAATATTTTTGTTTGATACGTTGTAACTCCGTCGTTTCTAAACTTTATGTATTTGAAAGAGTTAGTCCCTTTTTTGAGTTTTGGGAGTCGGATTTTTAAAGAAAATTATATTGGATAGTGGACCCAGCATATTATTTTTTAACCCATATTAACCCAGTTAGAATTATTTGTTAAATAATTCTAACTGGGTTATTAGTAGAGAAGGGATTGTTAGTTATGTGGACTAATAACCCCATTTCTAGCAATGTACAGGCTGACCTCCACGCCAGGAGTCCTGGAGCCAGTGTCAGGTTGACCTCCACTTTCACCATGAATTTACCACGATGGGTCTGACCTCAAGCTCGTCTTATCATCCTCCACTTGTGCCCCGCCAGCAAAAACTGTCACCGCAGGTGGGTGCACCATTCCATTATTATCCATAAGAAAAAAGGGTTATAGATCGGTAATACGTATTGTTATAATTTTATCAGATGTCTAGCTCCTTTACAAGATCATCATCTGCGACTCATCAGTCTCCGTTTATTGAGGTTGAGTGTAAACAAGGCTGGAAAGGTCGACTGATGCTTGATGGATTTATGGTTTCATTGAGTATTTAGGCCTGAAGGTTAGTTATACGGAAATTTCAAACAATTTGGCATTCAGCGATGTAAACAAAATTCCTAAATTTTACATTCATTTGAAGTACTGTACTATACTTACTACTACTTAAGTAGTAAACACATCTATGAAATAAATTATCCAGCCATAATAATGTTATAATTTTGAAAGTGTGTCTGTATGTCTATTATATTGACATGACCAAACTTCAAATAGACCTGATCAAGCAAAACATAATGGGTCATTATATTCCACAATCACAACTTATCCGGACTATATTGCAAAAAAAAATATTCGTGTTTATATAATTAGAATAGAAAATAGACAAACTTCATGTAAACTTAAATAACTGTTTTTAGTTATTTAATCTGATATGAAGAGATATTATTATGTAATGATTTTATATTACTTTGTTTAATTCCGTTAACATCAACATGTGTGCGACCACGAATATTCGGTGCGGAAACCTGACCATGGTTACTGGAAGCGTTATGAGCTTCTCTATCAAATACTATCGGTATTATCGGTAGTTGTTGGATCTACACTAATATTGCGACATGTACATATTTCGCATCTAAACCTGGCATCTTATGGCAATGAATTTAGAAGCCTAGTGTTGCGTAGAAGCGTTATAAACAAAATAATACAAATCTATTAAGTAATGAAATGGATTTCCGTAAAATAACAACTAATTCGATAAAATATACTTTAATAATATACATTTCGTACATCCTCAAATCCCTGCTTTGTTTTATGAACTACTTTCGACAAAAAATTATGGATTTAGATGTTAACTGTTGCTAAAATATGCTCGGATAACGTCGCTAGTTAAAACATACTACAGTAGAAAAGCTAGAGCGCGACACGGGGTTTAAATTTAAACTGGGAAGAATGTCCAGAATCGCATTTTTTTCAAATATAAAATGCCTGGCATACATCAAATGAACTGAGATACGGTCGCGTTGGCGCCACATCACGTAAACATTATGCATGTATAAATAAATACAAACCTCTTCATTCGAACGAGAGGAACCGTACTGAGTCACTGATGAATTCAACGTCTGCAGAGTACTTATTGGAAACTACATATGTATGTCGTTTTGAATGTCTAACGGACTATTTAAGTTTTAGGCAATTTTGAATTTAGAATTATTGGATGTTAAATATTTTTAGTTAATTAGATTTATATATATCTATAGATAATTAGTCGACCGTAGACTTTGTAGAACATTTATTTACAAATAAACATTTATATAAATCACATTATATGGGTACCTCAAGAAAATTTCGTTGAAATAACTTTAGCAGTTTAACAGCGAAAGAACAATAAAACAAGAAATAGATAAGCTCATTTTGCATGTATTTTATGAATACTCAAACCCACCTACGTAATTTAAGCAATGCAAAAGAAAAATCAGCTTTTGTTACTGACTATAAAAAAAAAACGTAACATAAAGAATAAAAACAATGCATTTATATTGCACTGGTGAAATCGTAAAATGAACGGAGTGTATTACCGACAAGAAATAACGACGTGTTATTTACTGCTAGAACTATCTAAGCGATTACACAATGCATTTTATAGATGTCCCAATGTTACGCAAGGTTTTTTTGAGAAAAATCTACCGTGAGTAATGAGGGGTGTCGAGCCAAACTCGGGACTTCTGGCGACACTGACAAATCTACTCATTCAACCAGGGCTGCCTCTTAGAGTCGATGTAGTTGGGATTGTAAAACGGGCTAAAAAGGCCCTAAAATGGGTATTAACTGAGTATCATTGTTTAGACATGTAAGAGTAGTAAACCATATGTTTCTCGTCAGTTCTTTTCAACTAAAGGAGCCAGTTGAATTGAATAGTATCTTTTTTCTTGGTGGGTTTAGGCTATTGTCAGGTGGTACCTGTAGCATTGTATTGTGACCTACATAGATCTATTGTCCTCTCTTTTTTTCAGAGTTCTGTACCTACATTCTTCAGGGTCAAGAATTGAATTTTTTGGTTTTTATCTCCTCAGGATAGAGTGTAAATATAGATATTACGTTTATGCCTGAGTGGGCTATAACCACATAGGATGTGTAGTGGCGGTTTCTCTTCAGTTTGGCAGAACTGAATGGATTCAATGGTGATTAAAAATATAACGTGTATAATAGGCCGAAAGGTTCTATTTGAATAAATAATTTTGAGTTTAAGTTTTCAGTTTAATTACTTTTTTAATGATTAAATCAATTAATTTTTTCAGCACACTTTACCTACGAGGATATTCCACAATAATATTATAAATTCGATCTGTCTATCAATTTGTTATCTTGTCGACTGAACAGATCTTAATCAGATGTAACGTGAAGATAGATTGTATCACGAGATCGGACAACGTCCATTTTACAACTAAACAGTCAGATGTAGTGGCGGGTAACAAGTACTTACTCATCCTCATGTACGAATATTGAACTTATGAAAGGTTAAATTTTCGTACATGAGGATGATGGTGTTCCCATACCTTGTACTAAGGTTGAAAAATCTCGTACGTAGATTCGGGGAGGTTTGCCAACCCTGCAGTCAACACGACCTATTTAATTTATTTACATTTTCGCGACAGCTCTGTGCGCGTAAATTTATACGTCATATATCTGAGTTTCATTCTTGTGTCAAACTGAATTACTGCATGTTTTCATTCATACCCACTGAATAGCTTATCCATGAAAATCCTTCAAAGAGACAAGCAGATATTACTAATATTCTGTAAGAGTATATATATAGATATTATTTCAATTATATGTATATAATAATAATAATATCTCAGGACAATTCACACAGCGTCATCTAGTCCCAAGCTAAGCAGAGCTTGTGTTATGGGTGCTAGACAACTGATATGAATACATGGATACATTTTTTTGTAAATAAATACATATTATACATAGAAAACACCCAGACCGATACAAACAATCATACTCATGAATGTACCGTGCGAAGAATCGAACCCACGACCATCGGATAGTAAAGCGGCGTGCTAAACCACTAGACCATCGAGGCTGTCTTTTAGATGTATGTACATAAATGTATTTACTTTGCCCTATATAGTGTACTTATTAATAGAGCTACTATAGAAATATACAAGTATATTACATACTAGCAACCCGCCCGGTTTCGCACTGGTGTACATGTTTTATATTTACATATATATTAACCTTCGTATTGCTAAAAACTGCATTAAAATCCGTTGCGTAGGTTAAAGGATCTAAGCGAACAGACACCGGAAGCAATTTTATGTTATACCTACTATGTAAAGATAGACCTTTGATCATGCGAGATGAAATTAAAAAAATATGGGGACCAATATATAGGTGGCGGTTGATTGCATTAAAAAGCAATCGGTGTAGAACTTACAATGCTTAAATACATACAAGATAAGACTTCTCTATACCTTATTTTACGCAGTTTGAATGGAAAGTTTATTTATGTTACAAATGACACGCAAAGCCGTCTCCACACTCTGTATGTCACATCACACGCCTTTGTGTGTAACGGGTAAAGATGGAAGTGAGTGCCAAGTACCACTAAATGTACATAATATATTTATTTTCAGTACAGTAATGTGGAATATGTTGTAAAATGATGGAGTTATGCCGGCAATTGTTTATTTTTTTAAATTTATCCCTATAATTAAAAAAATACACATACTACTTTAACTACTTACACTTACCATAACCTGTGTACTAAGCTGGCTTGCTGTTCCTGTAGATCCGGCGCTGTAGTGACTATTACAGAGAAAATATCGAAAACGATGCCAAGACTGTGGGATTTCCACAATCTGAACATTAGGTGGAAAGAAGTTTCTTAGTAATAAGGACCTAAAGTACGAGACCTAAAGGACTCCTTATTGCTACAAAAGTACCAGATCGACCTACATGCGGTTCCCCTTAAACCACCTTACCTCATGCTCATCTTATCGTCATCTTTTAGTGCTCCACCACCGATCCGTCCATTATCATCCATAAAGAATGTAAGCGTTACGCGTCTTGGCGTTTGCCACAGAAAAATCCACTTTCTTAATTCCATCTTGGTATAGAGCCTCCCGCAATTGTTTTTTGTACGTCATTTTACTTGTATGTAAAACTTACATCAGAATTAATTTCACCATTTTATCGAGTTCTGTAGACATTAAGCTTTCGTTTAGCATATTGAGCGACCAATTTTTAATAGGTACATCTAAAGTCCGTGACACGGAAATCATGACATTAATTTATCGAAACAATTGTTCATAATATTTCAATTTTGTGTACTATATATGTTTTTTGTATCCGTTTTAATTCTAAATATTGCGACTGGCCATTATTACTGGCGATTTATAAACAGATGTCGACCTAGAATGTAGGACTTAATATCTTTTGCGAGTGTATCACAAGTAATGTTATTAAAAATATTTATGCTTTCGAAACGACCCAATTTTCGCATTACTTTCCTTGACAGAAATAGGTAGTTTAGAGAAAACTTTAAACATATACGAGCTATGGCGTCATAAATTTAAAAAAATCATAAAAGTGAAGTTTGAAAGTTGTTTTGCGAGATTTATACTGAAATTTATTTAAACCTAATAATTATATAGTGTTTTTTTTAATTGAAATAAACGATTAAATATACTAGTTACATCTCCGTTTCGTGATGGTATAATTATAGGAACAACTAAAAGGGACCACAAACACAATTTAGAAAAGTAATCCCTTTTTTCATAGAATTATAACGTCAAGCAAGCTGACGGTCCAACTGATTATAAGTGGTAATTTTCGCCTATTTATAAGACAGCACTACTTTAATCACGTTAATTTGTCAGGTCCTTGTTATACCTATAACGCGTTGCTTTTCCGGAGTACTAAGATGTCATGCCTCTTATTCTGGAACCCTTCAAACTAAACGCTGTTTACAAAATAAGCTTCATGACGCCATGTTGAGGTAATAAGTTAATAAAGCCACTGATTAATCTATGTGATTACAGATATAATATAGGTATCTTACCTATTTTATTATTATTAAAATAAACGACTAAAACCAACAGCTTTGCGAACGCAATTACAATCATCAAAGAAACTGAAATCGGTCAACTGCACCGTGCAATGCTCACCTACAGAAACATGTAAATCATTATGATAATTACCAGCCGACTGTGGCGGCATCTGTTTATTAAATCCGACATTTATGAGTACGTTTAGATCATAAGTCGTATATCAAATGAAAGATGGTCATTAATTTTGTAAAAGGCCACCTCTATTTCATATACGAAGCATTTACGTTACAATTAGAATTGCTGAGTCTAAAGCGTAATCAGCGCTTCAGTGACACAGCTGAGTGGAGGTCGTTTCCGTTTATGCCGCAATATTAGTTTTTAAGATCTTTTCTATTTTTCAAAGTGTACTGTACTATATGTTGAATAAATTATTATTATTACTACACTAGTGCCCATAAACGTTTATATATGGCACGTTTGAGACACGAAGGTTGTCACGAGCGCGTTACTGACTAAGAAACCTTAATCAGTCTTCTTGGGAGAAAACTTCAGGAGGTAGTTAATTCCATAATTTGTGTGTGCGTGGGAGGGAATTTGGAGAACATGATTGAGATGTAACAAAGTAATAACTAAATGTCACGATGAACTTTGTATAATTTGTAATAAATTTTATAACTTTAAACTCCAATTGATGTCGATCAATAATAAATACTGGCTCCGACTTTATAAATACTCGTAGAGAATAATAATTAGTAATTTAAGAGAAAAATACAGTTTTGTATATAATGCGATAGTTTGCGACAGCTTGACTCAAGGTTCATTCTAAGACTTCATCACTAATGTCATTTATAATGTACATATCCTTCCTAATAAATACAACCTGTAATTGTAGGTGCTCATGGGCAGTTATAACCATTTACAATTATGTGACTTTTAATCTCATCTGTTCCTTATGCCATAAAAATATTGACAAGTGAACACGGTCTCCTATTGCGTGGTTGAACGTTATAATGGCAATTATTTAGGGACTGTGATTCACGCTGCATCGTTCTTCAATATAGAACTCTGATACACATGATTGCATTGACTATATAAATAGATTTGTTGATTACCTATCACTTTGGCAGGGCTGCAGAATATCCGGCAATTTCTATTAAAATATTTAGCTTATGTACTTCGGTATAAATCTATTCGATTTCTTAATGTAATTATGGTGTAAATGTCAAAAAAATAAATGTGCATGCCAGGTTTTATAAGCACTTGCCTTGAAATATATTTTCGTTATCAGGTAGGTATATATGTTTTCGCGTTGATGTTTAATTGATAATGTGTAATAACTATCTCTAACCATTTTAAATAACTTTGTATCTCGACAATGTTAACCATACCAAGATTGTACATATAAAGAAATGTGTCTAAAACATGGTTTATATAGGTTTTTTGTTTTAATATATTCGAAAAATTATATTTTATGTTGATATATGCAATTCTACTAACTGCCAATTATACTTACTATCTAATGTATGCAATTATATGTTAAAATATATTATATTAAACCGTCAAAGGGTTTAAAAAAAGCTAAGTATTATACATTAACTAAAATACTAAACTGTTGCACAAACTCTGTTTGTAGTAATTGATACTAAGTTTCCTTTTGCATTTGAAATTTCGTACCATAATAAATGTAAAAATATTTTTATGTTATGTTTCACTGTCTTTTCTTCCTTTGGTATTAATTAAGGGTGGTAACATACACTTGGTTAGTCGTCAGGTTGCATGACTAACTAACGTTTTCATGGACTCCTTGGCGGTACACCTTGCACTCTTTAAACAAATGTACCAACAGGAATATTACACTGACGTCTAAACGAATGTATCTTAACAGCCTAAATCGTTGGATTTCACTTGTTATTTTTATTCATTATAATAGATACTTGAATCATATTCTGCAATATACTGTTCGGGAATATATGTATGCCACGGACATCTGAGTGCCTTAAAAATATATGTAGCCATTTACACATGAAATGAGATCAAGTTCAAATGAGAAGAGCCTTGATTATATTACGCATCATCAAAATTTTATTAGATCATTTAGATTCTTGATTGCTGAATACTGAAAAGATTTAGAGCAATCTGTTTTTCTTACTATAGAAACATATTCACTAATGTTATTATTGAAATCCAATACAGATAAACCATGTGGAGACGTTAATTTTAAGTCTGTACTATTATTGTAAAGATAGGGGTGAAAGAGCAATCCCCTTTCCCCCCTATCTTTACTTTAGTAATGTGTACTAATAACCCCATTGTGCAGCAATGTACCATGTCAGGTTAAAATCCACGCGGTACCGTACCTCCTGGAAATCATCATGCATAATTCCTGGTGAATTGGCAGGATGGGCTAACTGACCTGATCTTATACTCATCTTATCATCAACCACTGGTGCCCCGCCAGCATATATCGTAGCGCAGGCGAGTGCATCATTCCATTATCATCTCTTGGAAAAAATTGTAATGATAGACAATGAGAGAGCACAACCATATCCACTCTGGATTTGGTTCTGCGGAAAGTAAATCTACTGTACCAATTTTTAAGTTTTGTAGAGTTTTTTATTCGATAATGACATAAACTATTATGTTAATATATAAAAATAATATTTTATGAGCATCCAGACGAAGACAGGGCGTGCGACTAGTAATACTAAATATTTTTCCTATTATTCTAAAAACACATTGTCTGGATGTTTACACAGATGAACAGAAATTCAATACCAACGTAGTCATTGTATTACATTTGACACTAATTGAACAAATAATTGCGCGTTAAAAAACATTTCATTGTGATCTTTCAAGTGACGGACAGACAACTGAATTCCGGTTTGTATATGACTGTTTAACGGCATACCTCGTCTGTACAGTGCGGGTAAAAATAACAACGTATGACGTGACATGCGGATTTTTTAGATTTTTTTGAACGTCTCGACGTTTGTGACGGCGTGATTTGAACCAAACAGTAGTTATTTATATATTGGCTGACCCGGCAAACGTAGTTTGGCCATATAAATTAATATCGCTGTTAAACAATAGGAGTTGAGAAAAGAAAAGAGTTGCTGTGAAAAATTGAGAATACTAACGTCAATATTTGCGATGCGTTGTCTTAATATCGCCATTAAAAAATAGGTTGAAAATTTTGGGTTGCATGTACTTTTTTATTTTGATTAAACTTTTTTCAGTGTATATTCTATTTGAAAACTCAATATACCTGCACTACTTCCAAATGGGAGTAATTAGACCATTGTGACTTTTCACTTTATTTTATTTTTCTTAACAATCTACATTATGTTAAATTACTTTTTATTACATTTCGTTAACTTATTATTGCATTGCATTAATTATTATTAGTTAATATTAATTATGTGTCATAATTAAAAATAAATACATATTAAAAAGGAAAATGACTATTTATGAGTAGGGATAATAATTATATAAAATATGTCCTACATATTATACAATTGTATGGTCTGGTAATTTGAACTGTGCTTAATCTAAATTAAAGTTCAATAATAAGCCGCCATCTTTTTGTCGACTGGTTTCTTATCAGTATTTCTATCAAAGGTCCTCCTTTCTTTATTTCAAACATAATATAATAATAAACTAAACTATACTACTAGTAAATAAACGTAAACATAATAATAAATTGTCCTTCCCTTCAAATATAAATATAAATTATGATACATACTAGTGCCGGCGAGATTAGAACACACGTCCTTTGAAGTAAATAACTCGGTCGAAAGTACTAGCCCATAACGCTCTCAATGCTAGCAATCATTCCTCAATTTGAATGCGCGCTGAAGGAATTTAACTGAAATAATACATTAAAGAGATGGTTCGAAACATCTGTTGTAGAATATAAATAAATGGTGTACTGCGGATTTCCGTTTACCTAATTTACTGTATATATCTACGCAGGGTTCTTTTTTTATGGATGATAATGGAATAGTGTACCCGTCTGCGCTAACGGTATACGCTGGCGGGGCACCAGTGGAGGATGATAAGATGAGTATGAGGTCAGGTCAGTTAGCTCATAGTTACAAATTCACCAAAAATTTATTACGATGGTTTCCAGGGGGAACCGCGTGGAGGTCAACCTGAGATGGTACATTGCTAGCAATGGGGTTATCAGTCCACATTACTAACAATCCCCTTTCCCCCTTCTACGCAGGTTTAGCCTTTGTGATAAGTCTTCTGCTTAGGTCTATCTACATAATTCAGTTGCCATGTACTTAACTTTGTCAGCTGTTTGGGTGGAAAGGTACGATAAGGTAGGGAAATATTGTTAATGTAAATTTAATGTTGTAATTGATAAAAACAGTTACAGCCTATGCTGTAAATACTATAAATGACGTAGTGGAGTAACTTGAAACAGTCATGCTTGCTATAAAGTTCACACTTGTGGCGGTGTGGTGGGCCGGGTCAATGTGCTCCCTCTAATATGGTTGAGTGTAATAATGGCTGGCGTATTTATCATACTCGTGAACGGGTGCTGCTTGTGGTGACTGGTTGTTTCGGGTTATGAAGAGTAACAAGACTATTTGCTGTTTCAATAGCATATATATATGCTGGTGTTTGCCTTATTCTCCCAAATTTGAATTTAAAAATGAATCTGTATTATTGTAAACATTAACAATAACATTTATTTGAATATTATACGAGCTGTGTATCTTGTCAGTTCTTCTCATCTCGAAATCATTCCGAAATGACGGTAGATTTGACATATCATAAGAGTCTGTAATAACTCTACACGAATAACGATGGGTCTCACATGATAATGTAATGTAGTCCGTAGTGGTGTTCATATATATATATGACGCTTTACTGGTGTACCATCAGGTGGGCCGTAATCTTGTTTATTCGATAAAAAAAAAAACAGTGGAAAACAACACCTAAACATTACACCTTCAATTCAAAATGCTATATTTACATTGTTTTCATTTTGACGGTCATTTCAAGGGTATCTTAAAACGCAATAAGAATAGACCGGGACTAAATAGAAATATAAAAATAAATGTATTTTTCACACTCATCTAAATTGTTTACAAAATGTCAAAAATTTATGTTTCTCTTCCAAGCTAAAGTGGAAATAACTATTGGAGGCAAATTCTATTAGATGTCAAGAAGTTATCTTTATCTTTATATATATATAACAACGAAAAAAATTGTAACGAGGTGAAATCGTCTGTTGGTCAGTAAAAACGGCTGCATAAATTAACTTGACATTTCCACAGAATATGCTATTAAATATGGATCAACATACAGGCTTAAGGAAGTTGATAAAAATACCAAAGAGATGAAATAATTTATTTTATAAATAGGTCCAATATGCCGCCTATATATTATATTAATTATTTTGTTAATAAAATAATAATTGCGCCACATAGACGTTTTCTTCAATGTTGTCGTTTGATTTATTACCAATGCATGGCGTTTTTATAATAGACACGCAAACGAACTCGCGAGCTCGTCTAGTATATTGAAATATAATGTAGTTGAAACTTGTGTGAAGTGGTTCTGTTTGTTTACAATTAAATACCGCGAAGAATGATCATCTAGTTTATCTATTTAGGATAATAAACTTTTATTTAGGGATGTAACATTTTGTTAACAAAAACTATTATTAATTAGTCCATAATTCTCGTTAGCATAATAATCGATTTAAAATCAATCTACTTGTTTATTAAATATTGTCAATAATTGGTTACATTTTCACTTACTTACCTACCTCACCTACTTATCCTATAGACAGACAGAATCTCACATATAATACCTTTTCACCACTAAGCCATAGATTGGACCTTTGTGGGCATGGGTTGCATTTTGTTGCGAAAGTAAAATTTCAAAGGGATGTAAAAATATATAAAGTATGTAGTTTTCTGATTATACGCATGCAAAGTCGAAGGCAATAGCTTGTTTTAATAAAAAGTTAATGTTATTTTCAATGTCCGATGTAGCGAATCGTTGTGTAAACTCACGAGTTATTTTCATAGTCAATCTGTAACAAAAATGTAAAATGTCACATTTAAATCGCTTATTAAATAATAAAAAAAGTGTTATTCTTACTTGCCTAGGGGACAGCGCATCGCTGAAAAATTTGGCAAGCCGGCAAGGACGTGCGAATTGGAATAAAGTCGGCAATTGAGATGTTTTCAAATTGCTAAAGGTAACCAAAAATAGGTGTTATTGCGTTAAATGTTTTAATTTAGAGTTCTCACAGCTAATTCGGGTGGTATGCAATTTTATGAGCAACGGTAGCAGCGCTCTCAATGATTTTATCTGAGAAGTAAAGGAGGGCAATGTGAATAACATTGCAGTGGATTTATGTACGGCAAGATCTTTCGCCCAATGTGTATACCAAATAATTCGAAACACTTAAAATAATTTTTGGGGTTTATCGCAAAAGTGATCTGATTGTGTAAGCATAATTTATTAATATCTTTACATCCGCATTAGTAGCGTGTCTTTTTGTCTGTTTAAAACGCCTAAAGGAATTAGGATGAAATTTTCACTGAATATGTGGTTCAACAAATAAACTGCAGTTATCTTAGAAAATATCCCCTAAGATGTAATATTTTATTGTTTTTTTATTCTTAATATGTCATTTACTATTGTTAACTAATTTAGTAATAAAATAATACATGGTATTATTATTTATGCTAATTTTGTTCATTGAATTTTCTCTTTGACTTACGATATATTACATGATACTTGTCGGTCCGTCAAGCAAACACTGAAAAAATATTTAGCGTCAGTATTGACGGTTCAAAACATCATGTTTTCTTAACAAACCCTTTGGAAAAAAATTATGACTTGAAGTCGTCAGCATTCATAACTGACCAATAATAATGCTGAGCGGTGTGCAGCTAAAATTGTTTTTAGTGCCTCCCTAGTACTCATAATCCACAAAAACGTGCTGCGTGAATTGGCACAAGTTTTTGGACCATAAACTTGTAGTTCTGTTATTTTAATAGCGTTTCTTTGCCAAAATATAACGCGTAATTGTAATGTTTCTTGTTGTTTTTGGTTCGTATTATTTCGACCTTTTAGGACGAATTAGAAATGACTATTAATATATCATATACTTACTTGTGATATAGACAAAGGAATAAAGTAATTATTTAAGTAAGGTAGATATTGTTTATATTATTTTTCTCTTAATTTTATATTTAGTAACATGACATTGTGTTTAGTTCTTATGCACTGATCAGATGTTGTTCTATTTATAGTATCAATAACTTTCACAAAGGACTTTCGTGCAACTCACTTTCAGACAAAGCATACTACGTTTAATATTAATTTAATTTAATATCCGCATGACTTAAGATAAAAAGACAGATGTCGCACACATCCTTACATAGTATAAAATGAAGTCGCTTCCGATGTCTTAGCTTAACTTATCTTAGCTTAGATGTTTTATACTACGCAACAGATTTTAATGCAGTTTTTTGCAATAGATAGTGACTCAAGAGGAAGGTATATATAGGTATATAAAACATGTACAACATGCGAAACCGGGGCGGGTAGCTAGTATATAATATATATAGTAGTAATACAATACTCGATTAACTCAAATGTTATAAAATTTTGGAATTAGTCTCTAAAGTTCTAACCTTTGAAAATGTTTTTAAATTTGTTCAATATTTGTGTTAATTAATTTAAAGTATTAGGTGTGTGGTATGTATAAAGTTAAAACAATTGAGAAGATTTTTAAAAGTTTTTAATACATATGTTAATTAATTAGTAAGTAAGTATTAGGTGTGTAATATGTAAATTCTGGTGTACCAAATTTCATTGATACCCACTCAGTCTTTCAAAGCATCTGACACTTACAAACGTTCTCATGGGATTATGTAGGATTTAGTTAATCCTATATTTATTTCGTCGGCTTTAACTATTTCACTAAAGACAAAAGAAACATATTTTGCGACAAATATATGCTGCCACTTACTCTGTATTTTATTTTATTTTACAAGGAAATAGTATTGAATATGAAATCTTACAAGCCTCAAAATTCTCATCGCAACCTAGGGATGTTACATTGATACCTATTACTGTCATTATATAAACGAGATATTTACCATGATAATATTAATATATATGACCTCTCGATATCAAACCGGAATTAAAAAGAGAGGATGTTTGGTTCATACGACATTTGGAATTAATTTATAAGTTGGTATGTATTGATGAAATAACACATAGGATACTTTAAAATAATAAAAATTATGTTACAAAAAAATAATGAATCTAGCAAACTAGTCATTTAAAAGTCATTTTTATAATTTTATTAAGTTTCATGTTGACCTGTAGTTGACTATAATTAAGCATTGTTCTATAATATGCTTTATAGTAACAACTTTGAACCGCACATAATAAAGGTTATGTTTAAAAGCCAATAAAAACGGTTTAGTAAGCGTTTATTGAAATTAAATTAAAATATTATCGTACAATATATTTACACATATTGTATTGGTAATACATAAAATATATTTCCACAAAAGACACAATATTTTCTTTTCACAATATTTTCAAATATTCTATTGTGAATATTTTATTTCACATACATATTTTAATAAATACTCTTATTGAAGTATCAATGAGAATTTTTATAAGCGGTATCAAATAGCTGCGTATTACAACCTATGCAATCATAATCCAAAATATATATGAAAAAAAAACAATAAAAGCGAACAAAAAACAAGTAATATTACAGTTGTATGAGCAGGAGGTGTTTGCACATTGTTTTATTAGCCTAGTGAATAAATAAAAACATAATGGCCTACGTTCGTCATTAAACGGTCGTTTTATCGTCATCGTGCTGTTCTGAGACGCAGGATGCGGCCTACGTCGACTCACCAATAGACCACCCACTTGTCACATGATTCAAATGACGCTGTTAAGGGTACTGTACATTAGCATTTTTATGTAACTAGAAGTGACAAATAAACTGACGCCCCATCTGAAGAAAACGGTAACCATCGCTTATATACATGAAGAGAACGACAGACATCACGTTATCATGTCATAACGCTTATGATACAACTTTTGCGTTGCACATTCCAGGGGAATATGATGTCATGTTTTTTTTTTATCCTGAAATTTTTCTGCCTAATCTTTCCCTATAACCGAAACACAGCTCACAATGCAAGCTGCTTGGTGACAAGTATGGCGAGTCAGAGGTACCTACATAGGCGACTTTTTACAAAGTCTTATTTAGTATGATTATACCTCAGATTTAGGTTGTTATACAGTAATGATATATAAATTTCAATCTTTAACTGAAACATTAGAAATTGGTGGGATAGACAGAAGCAGATAACTTTATACAAATCCTTCATTACCTTGCCTCCGACCGATTCCCTGTCAAATTCGAATTGAAATTACAATGGCCTGAGGCGAGGTTCGAATTCCTAGCGGTGCGCTCAGACTAAAGTCGTATCGGTCAGGCAGAAGTTGGTCTTCAGCCGCTCTATAAGTCCATCCGCGTGTTTGAAGTATCATCTACACTCGCCCCCTACCATTCGGGGAAGCTATAAAGGCCAGCTATGGCCAAAAACATTAGAATAGTTCATTCGAAGCTAGAGAAGCTCTTTCAGATTGTTTCTACCTTCCAAAAGGACTCACTTATAAAGGTAACTTATATAGGTAAGATAGTAGTAGATTTCTCTTTTTATTTTTAAATTATAATCAAATCTGTTACAAGACAGTTTTATAGTGTTTTATTGTTTATAGTGATTTCAGAATTGTTTGTACCTATTATTTTTAGTTGTAAAAAGCAGATATGCTACATTAACTATATATATATCTATCTATATTCTTTATAGTATTATACTATAAAGAATATAGATAGATTTCAAACATAATAGAACATAGATTTATAGTAGGTATCGTTGTATGTACCGAATTAATTGTAATTTATTAAACTATCATTGATATTTTAAAAAACATCAATAGTGAAATAAAATAGGATTTAATAACAGTGTTAAGTTGTATTGCTAAAATCTTAAGTATAAAGAAGCTAATTTTTAAATAATAATTTCCAATTTTTATTACAATATTTTTGGAAATGGAATATAATTTAAACGGAAGAAATTTCGTTTATTCACTTGGTTTTAAAAATGAATGAACATGTTCATTCAGTTCTTTCATTCACTTGTTTTGACAAACAGTTCGGGATAGTGTATAAGCTGACTAAACACACCGGGGCTCGCCTGCTGGTGAAATATAAAAAATAGGCAGTAGTGTTTACGTGTTAAACAAAATATAAATAGCAACCGTTTGCCGCGAAAACAGGTGTTGTGTTTGTTCGGTTTCCAATGCGTATTAACGTATTTGAGTATTCTCCATTATCAGCCGTCAAACGAGAGCTTGCTATTTTTTTTTAAATATCGTTGCAAAGGCTTTAATTACTATTAAATGGTATTGTTGTATTATTATTACATTGGTTACTAAATGTATGAGAATGGGAATTTCCCAAGATTTTAAGGCTACCGTGACTTGACGAATAATGGCTTCAGTACACTCCAAAGCACTTGTATTTATTAAAATGATGATATATTTATGAATTTTATCATTTTCAAGCTAACATTCTATTATTCATAGAAGTAATTGATGAGTATACAAGTTCCATCAAAACATTTTTATTTAATTTAATCTACTAAAACATAAATTTAATTTAATTATATTTTATATATTGAAGGGTTTGGGCATGGACCTGTAGCTTGCGATCTATATAGATCTATTGTGCTCGCCCTTTTTTAAAGTTCGCTACCTAGACCCGTCAGGTATAATAATTGAATTGTTATTCCTGACGGATCTAGGATATTATTAGGAGCGACGGATTTTATTTCCTCAGGAGAGAGTGTAAACTTTCCAAAGGAGATATTACGTTTATACATGAGTGGGCTACCACCACATAGAATGTTTATAGTGTGTTAATTATATTAGTATCAATATGTAATATTGTGTTATCTGTGTATCACATACAAAATACGCATACGAGAAGTTGTACGCACTACGACAATTTGTAGTGTAAAAAATATTTAAATATATATGAACTAATAAAAAACAACAATATTATCGTGTCGTGTTGAACCGTGTAACTGTACCCTTAGCACTAAATTCTTCTCCATTGATGTCTGACGTTCGAATTTTATTCGCGCTCTCGCAAACACGTCGCATCCCACCCAATAAAACACCGAGATGAATGAAAACAACGTTTACATCACCGGTCACTAACTACGCTACTTATCTCCGCTAATTCTCATTAGGGATGTAATATATTGTTACAGTGAGAATTATATAATAATAAAATTAATAGTATATATTTAAATGATATTGATTGATACCGAACGAAAATAAATGTTATGTACCTACCTAAATTTGACATGAAATGTAATTTTTGTGTATAAATTCTATTATACATTACAAAAATTTTTGCTTGTCAAAATAATAGCCATATATGTGGTCTATTTTATTAATACTGACATTATTTTTATTTATACCATATTTTATGCCAACAAATACATTTCATTTCAATATTCTGTATCAAAAATCTATTTTGCTTCATTTTTTTATCAATCAATTTTTAAACTGTTCGTCGTGTGGGGCTCCAACATTCGTTCTTGTTTCTTTTAATGATTCGATATTTTGGATTAATATACAATTAATTTGGATTTATATCGATATGTTTTTCATAATCAATTTCATTTTCACACCCCTAATTCTCATAGAGCACATTTATGAGAATTATGATTGACGGGAAGTATTCACGGAACTATCATTTAATTGGTCGTAATCAATAGAGGAAGACATTTGATGTTTCAGAATTATGTCAACCTGTTAATTATATCAGTTATTTATGTATTTCTTATTAAATACATTTATATTATTTTGTTTAATTACGCTACGGTTAGCACGTATGAGACCGCAAATACTAGTGTGGAAACTTGAAAGCGTTATGACCTTCTCTATTAGTGATAAAATTCCGATCGCTGTTGGATATACACCCATATAGCAACACAATTGAAAACTTTTTTAGTAGTTGGTATAGTGAACAAAACTTCACGAATATTGATTCGTGAACAACAAATCCAAGTTTATGTGGAAGAAAAAAAACTTCGCAAATATTCTTTAAACGACGAGCTAGCGGCATCTGTATGAAACATTGCAAACAAACGACTTGCCCATCTCGATGTTAGGACTGGAAAGATGGTGAAGATTGCTAAAATTAGAAAGCATTCTTAGCTAGGAAATTTTCCGTGAAGTCAATAGATGGCGACACAAAAATCCTTTGAAACTAAGTATAATAATTAGCATTCATTTTTAACGTTAATAACTTCATTCACGTAGGTCTTTTAAATAAATTTATTTAAAAGATAGAATACAGTTTAGAATCAGGAAGAACATACAAGAAACTCAAGTTTCATTCAGGCACTCTTTTCAAATACTATTTATTGTACGTGTTTACAAAACACAGATTTATACAGATTTCAAAATTTCCCTGATGAATATAGTAATACAATATTTTTAAAATGTTTAGGGCTCCATTCGTAAACATCAATAATAAGTGTGTGTGTATTCAATAGAATATAATTTTTGTTCAATACCCGTGCCAAGCCTCTATACAACATACTTGCGGTTCGTAAGTATGTTGTATAGAGTTTTTAATATGTAGCTAACTGAAATAGAAACAACCAACGGTAAGTTATATTCCTCATCAATATACATGTACAGCACGATGGACATAATGACTTCAAGACGCCCGTGCCACCATTATCATACTTATGTATGTGTTGCAGTTATACCGGGCCTATGACGTTATGCATGCATATGCCTGCTATTTCTCTAGCTTATCTTCTTTTTATGCTACTTGAATTATGGAAAACTGTTGGCACGGCCGATGAAAAAGCAATTCAGTTGAGTTTCATGCCAGTTTTTTCAATTAAATCTATATACTGAAGTGGACGGTAGGTAAAATATTTTAATACAAAAAAGTTGACGTTTATAAGCGGTTACAATGCGTCCTATATGAATAAATGATTTTTTATTTTTATGGTAAGTGTTAACCATCACCTACAGGGGGGAGGGGAAATATTAGTAACGTGAATTAAGAACCCCTTTACTAGCATTGTACCATGTTCGGTTGACATGCACGCGGTTCCCCATGAAATTAATCGTAATTGATAGTTCACGATGGGCTAACTGCAGATCAGTTAGCCCATCGTGATGAGCTTCATGATCGATTGTGGTGGTGATGAAATTCACGTCATGTTCATCTTCTCATCCTCCACTGGTGCCCCATCAGCGTAAACCGTTAGCGCAGATGGTTGTACCATTCCATTATAATCCATAAAAAAGTAAAGTAAGTAATAGTAAATAATAGGCCTGATGATCCCAGTTGAACTTTGTAACAAGTTTATTTCATATACAAACGGTTTGAAAACAGTAAATGTAGCATTAAATTCTTCTTTGGCCCTCATTTAGCGTCATTCCTCAGAGTTTCATTATTTAATTATAAGGGCGGTCTTATTCTGATATCAGCGACGCGGATACGGAATAATAAATGACGAAATCAAACAGGCTTTTAGTTCTAAAAATGGATATCTGTGTGTATGTATATTTATAATGAAACTTTTATAAAGATTTATGGAATTTTTCCAAATAAATAATGTAATTTATCCCAGATCATTTTTATTTAAAAGAAGATATATTCATAAATTGGAGTACATACTTCACTTGTTTATTAGATTTATTTAAAATATTAAGGCATAACACATTAAATTATCAACAGCATAGTTTATCTACCTAATATAAGAAATCGTTTGTATCTACGTAAATATGAATTTTCCATAGGCATTAAAATATTTTTATCGCTTATTTGAAAATAATGAAATTTTAGAATCGAATCGCAAACGTTCCACTATCCGTAATACGGACGCGATTTCGTACAACGGGAGAGGAAAAATCTGCATAATCGCGCATCCCAGGAGAATTCATTATGTTGTCTGCATAAATAAATATATATTTGGATAACCCGGAACACCTAACAATGGACAATTTATTATTTAGATTCCGCCTTTGGTGCTGCGAATTTTTTTATGCAAATCCGTGCGGTTCCATTATGTGGCCGCGGTGATTAATCGGACTGCAAGTAATTTTTGGCGTTTAACCGACATGAGAACGTTGTACATTAGGAAAAATAACGAAATCCTACTACGTTTTATTTATTTTAAATAGAAGAGGATAGCATAGAAAACTTTTTATTCAAATAAACTTAAAGTTAAGCACTTTTGAAGTCATACTTTTTTTAATCTACCGCTCGTTTGGAAAGCTGTCTTCACAAGAAGAACGATCAAGAAACTTGCGTTTTAAACTCTTTTAAATAGAGATTGTAACTTTACATTTTTAAGTTGAAATATGTTATTAATTTTTGTAACTCGTACTCGAATGTCCTTGTACAGGGGATATTACTCTATCCGAATCACATTTTTTGAAATTTCTGATTTAAGGCTGCTGAATCTAGTTACATTGGAACATATTTACAATACAAACAAATTCATGTTGATAGAACATGAAAAAAAATTCGAAGTTATTTGCTAACTTTCTAAAGCGTAATTATGAGTGCAAAAGGATTACAATATAATATATCATAGGTACATAATAGATTAAATCATTAGAAAAATTAAACGTTTAGTGAAACGTTTCCATAAAACGTGATAAGATACCATGAATTTAGGAAAATTAATTAATTAAATTAGTAAATTTTACATATAAATGACACGCGTCATATTTAAAAAAGTATATAATTTCATACTAAATGTATGTACGTTGAAATAATTTTGGGTAACGTATTTTTATGCTATTGCAACGAACAAAACACTAGAGCCGAGAGCGCTGCTAATTGTGTGTAATGTGAATGGTGAATAAAAAATATAAATGAAGTAAAATAAACAGTGATTCGTTATAATAATATTGAACTATTATTTATGGGATACATCGGATGATCTCCTGGCTTTGTATTCTGTAATTTCACTATTACAACTCACTCTACAACCGAAACATATACGATTGGCTACTGATGTAGATAAGTGAGATAGAAATCCCACTTTATACAAAGTAGGTATCCCTCACAAATTACGTATATATTTCAATGTATAATAGAGACAATTATCCGTAAAAAAACCGAACCGTATTAAAATGGAAGCATCCAATTATGTCACGTCATGTCTTTATAGGAAAATTTCACGTTCATTAAATTTTTCTGGTATTCAATAAAAACTCGTGTAATACTGAAACTAAGTACTAATTTACTTTGTGTCGGACAATGAATTAGCCAACTAAAAAGATAGTGTCGGCCGTAAAAACTTTTCTAGAAAATTCTCCTTTCTCCACTATATAAAGAACAGGATAGCGTTGAGAAAGAAAATATTTAATTAAACGGAGCCCGTCGGTAGTTAAAGCGTTTTTATTGGATGCAAACCAGCTTTCTTCCGGGATTTGGCTATCACTGTCTCTCTGTTTTTTTTGCTTTCATTGTTAATATCATTTACATGGAAATACTTTTGCTATAATCACTACCACTACGTTTTAGTTATTTTGAAAGTAAACAAACAACAGTGCGTAGTTTTTTTTAATAGATTTAGTAGAGAGGTAATATTCACACAAATAAAAAAATATAGAATTAATATAATCGTTGTAGATATATTTAATTTCGATAAAAAGTTATTTTGGCAAATCTTATTAATATTATAAACGTGAAAGTTTGTGAGTATGAATGGATGTTAGTCTTTCACGAAAAAACTCCTAAACGGATTTTGTTGAAACTTTACAGTAATATAGCTTATACATCTAGCTTCTATAATTTAGCATAATAAATTATATCGCTATTGAACTGGCAGCATGTAAATATATTTAGGTTTATTAAAGATTTTAGGTAATTTTAAAACTCGAATCAGTAAATGTTTAGTTCATGTTCTAAATTTAAATATCATAAAGGAATTTAACAAATGACGCAAATGACACAATGAACACAAATAAATAATATATAATTCAGATCAAAATCCGTAATACAGAATTATAATGATATACTTTTTATAATTAAAATCAGCGTCCGTGAATTTTTATCGAAATCTTTTCACTTATTTTCTGTTTATAAATTGATAGGAGATTTTGAATAGCGAAATAAACGAAACCAAAGGAAACCGATTTATTTCAGCTGATAGGCGAAGAAAATTTTCCTGTTATGTAAATCGTCCTCCATTTTGATTGCTATTTGTTTTAATTATGTCCGGCTTTCCTTTTATTGAATTTTATATCGGCTTTGTTTTAATTTTATATAAATTCAATATGTATTTAGCTAATATGTATAATAAGTGTTATTTGTGAGAAATTACTTTATAGTCATTAGACCGCCTTTGTTAGGCACGATTACAAAGTTTCTTGTTATAGTTTTTTTTTTATTTTCCATTGAGTTTCATACAAAATGAACATAATAAATTTGGGATGTGAATGTATTAATCAAGTAAGTATTATGGGTAAGTGTTATTTAATTATACTACGGGCGTAACTTATATATACCTACATATGTCACACCTTGAAACTTATTGAGTTCTGTGCTCCAATGATATTATTCTAAAATTTATCATAGATTAATTCTTATTTTAAAATTTCAAATGAATTATTCATCGTAGTTCATCATAGTCGTATGCATAGATTATGCTTCATTAAAAACTCAACTGAATTCAATAATTTATTATATGATAGGCAACAATTAAGTCCTCTGTGACATTGTAGGTACATAAATTATCTACGCCGACAATAACAGGCATACATTTAAATTAATAAGCGAATAATTTGTACTGTCAAATGTATGTCTACAGTGAATTCAAATAAAATCTATTTTCATGTATGTATATAGGTGTGAAATAGAAATAGAAATAATGCTTATTCAAATTAACTTAATACAAGCACTTTTGAATACTCTCATTTTCTATTCTACCACTTACTGGGACCGCAGAATCATCGCAAGAAGAACGAGCAAGAAACTTGCGCGTTGCTCTTTTAAACAATTGTTGTTTAGAATTACATATTTAAGAATTTTGTTAGTGAGAATGTAAATCAATATATTTGTATCTTTATATCTATTACTTAGAAAACCTCTATTATTAAATAGTTTAATTAATATATTAAACTACTAGTACGGTCTTCCGGATTTGAACTATGTACATAACATATGTATTACACATATGCAGGTAGCTATTTCTAATATTAGGATAGGCTGTAGATCTAAATCTCATTAAATGACAATTAAATTTATATACGGCACGGCACAAACATTTGTATTCATGAGTATGATTGTTTGTGTCGGTCAGGGTGTTTTCTATGTATATTAAGTATGTATTTACGAAAAAAAATATCTGTGTATTTGTATCAGTTATCTAGTACCCATAACACAAGCTTTACCTAGCTTAACTTGGGTCTAGATGGTGCTGTGTGAATTGTCCTGAGATTATTATTATTATTATATGGAGATCTATAATTCATTAAGAATAAAAAATATAACTAGAAATTGATTGCGATTGTAGTCCGATGACTTTTTACAAAGCCTCCTCCAGAAAGAATTAAAATAAATAATAAGAGGACGTACATCCAGAAATTCAATTTGAAAACTGAAAGTTACGGAATGCTTTCGTGTAAAGTGAAATACAGTTCGCATTATCCGACCCACCTGTGTGCGCTGGTCTGTTCCCAAGTAACTCGTTAACTGAAGGGTCCTCGAGGAGGTAAACGGCTTAGAGTTAGCTATCTATTAGAGGGTACAATCGTATATCTTACTTTAATATTGAAGAATTTGGCCAATAAAATATAGAAAATATAATAATATTTTCTCAGATGTATTAGAAACTGTCAACTGTCGATGGTATAATAAATGCTAAAGTATTCCAATTTTATTGTGTATATGTGAATAGCAGACTCAGATCCACCGTCGGCTAAAAGTAACAAAATTAGTCAACTTTGTTTTGTTATCGTTGTTTCCATCACCTGAGATTTAAGAAGTAATATAACTTTTACACATCTTATGTTCTAACTAATTTAACTTCTTTCTTGTCCTATCGTATGCTTCTAATCCGCCACTATAAGCATAAGCGGGAGTCCATTGCAGAATCTAAATAATTGTCTTAAAATAAAAACAACCTACTTCAAATAGTAAAAAAGGAAACCAATCTTAAAGCATACTCTTTAAAAAATGTTTTTTTTTCGAATTAGTTTATAAATTATGAAGTAACAAACATTAAAAAATACTGCCGAACTTCTTTGTCCGTTTTTGGAGTCGATTAAAAAAATACATGTATCTGCTTAATAGTTTGTACATTGCAATAAACACTTTTGCCACATGATTCATGCTTCCTTTCGAGCATTGACTACCGGAAATTTCGTCCCAGGATAGGATGAGTAGTGGCCGGCTCACTATATTATGCATTCATGATTTAATGCCCGGAAATAACCTTACTATGAGATTGTCTTTGTAATTAATTCAATAATATCTTTGTAATTGGGTTTTTTTTAGTAAAGTTTCAATTGTTTTCTTGAGTTTATTTTGCTAAAGTAAAGTATTTATTCTTCAGTATAATTATTTTAAGAAAAGTACCTCTAATATATAATTAGCACAGAGGAGTGAATTTAAAAAAAAAATCCCTAATTGATACATACATTACCTTTCTTGCATGGAGTTCTATTTTTTGATATTCACCTAGAAACAACTTCAAAGTAAAGTAAAGTAGTTGTAAAATAAATAGCTATAATATTTGTGCACGATGCATTTTCTTATACATTGTTTATGTTTTTTATTATCTATTAATTTACATATAAAATGTTGTTATCATTCTTCTTCTTTTATCTGCTGTACTTTTCGTTACAATTATACTATTACTGCCTAAAAACCGTCTTTACATCTATCAGCTTTTATAAATACAGTCAGTCAGTGCTTTCGATCACAATATTTCATAAAAACTATTATATAAATAGTCTAATGGATATTCACCTCGATCGCGTCTATTGGTTTGCATCGTATATACCTACATTTGAAAAAATCTACTAAACACATGAATAAATACCAGCAACATTTATCTTGGAGAGTCTAGTATTATTCAAGGAATCGCGTGCCACTATTTCGTAGCATGTTATTTGTTTTACGTAGATTAGTACGAGTGTTCTTATGTGGCGGAGCACCTGCGGCCCCGAACCCTGTGTCAGCTCGACTGACAATAGAGACTGTTATATTCAGCGCACATCGCAGGCAACTGGGAACCCTGGAAGCCCTATGCGGTACTGTGCAAATTTAAATGATCCTTTATCAAACTTTTGTATCATTGATTATATTATTTTAATTTTATTTTATGTCATGTACAATTGATCTGGAATGTTTTTATGAAATCAAATTCAAATATCTTTATTCGTGTGGGTCTGTCGGCTCTTATGATATATCAAAGCTACTGTACTCGCTGATCTGTAATAGTTATTAATCATCTGGCAATTTTTTTGTGGACTCCCGCGATACAGGTTTGCCTAGTGCGGGGTCCAATGTAAAATCATATATTTTAAAATAAATAAATTAACTTCGATTATTTGAACTTAAATTGTTTCTTGCTACTATCGGAATTCCTTGAAGTAAATTAGAGTAATTAATACATCAAACCTCATATTAGTTCTGAGTTCTGATGTGGTTCTGAATAATTAAATTTCTGTAGCTAATATAATTTTTGGGTATATTAACAAATATGAGCGAAATAAATTAATATTTCATTTTCTACTTCTTAATTTGAACTTAACTATTTTTCAGTAAGTATTTAATACTTTAATACCTACTTACTATTAAAGTTTAGTAATCTTTTTTTTCAGGGAATACGATATTGTTATATAAATATGAAGAGAATTGTTTTTTTTTCTTTTAAGATATTGGCGTCACTCTCTTCTACATATTATATCAGTGTATCGGAATGTTTCGTTAATTAATATGTTTGTTAGGCATCATATATTGTTCAAAATAAACGACATACTCCTCATGAAGATATATCGCAGAAATTCTATGTGTTTCAATCGGGAACATTCCCATTAGCCGAGTTTCTAACGTCAGCGTTTCAAATGAGAACTTGAGCGGCGTTCAGATTTATTGCTGGGAGTTACGTTCGCGCCTTGTTTAGTGTGACAAGCGAAGATACAATCCTTTGGATAAGGTACATCATTTTACCCTTTCCCGTAAATATTAGAGTAGGGTAACGTTTTTATTAAAGCGGTCGTCTTAGCCAGCGATATCTCGTAGACGCGTAGGACATAACAAACCCATTTCGAGTTGTAGTTTATTGACCACTGTCTCGATTTTACGATACTAACCGGAATAAACCATTATATTGATGTGCGTTCCCTTCCTAAGATCTTAATGGATATTTCTCTTATGTCCAAACAAGGGTAATATTAAGATACTTATACACAGATGCCTCACGTGGAAAGCGGCAATATCTACGTCCAACCATATTTCGCCAGTAAAATATTTTGTTTTAATATTAGCAAAGTAAAGGTATGTTATAGGATTTAGGGTTTAGCGTACAAATAATTATTGGGTATCTGCATAGCATGTGAAATTATAAGGTAAATATTTGTTGAATTAGGATGGCCAATTTTTTAATAATTGTGTACTTTGCATGATTTGAAGTGAATTTGTATGATTTGCATGAGTATAATGTCTTTCTAAACATTATACTCAGGTTACACACATGTAATCAGTTATTAGATTTTTTATTATAAATAATAAATATTTATTATGTAAAATGTGTATATACACATTTTACTTAAATTACAATAGAACTGCAGTTACGTATATTGTATACGTAAGGCCAAGTTCCTCATCATAACTATATTTAACATGGCAACCTGTGGGATTGTATGTAATCGTCTTATCTGTGGTAATAGAGACTTTTGCTAGCAATGTGTCTTATCAGATATCGCCTATAGGTCCACTATATGTGGTCCCTTTGGAAGCCAAGTCTTAAGTTAAGTAATCTGACTTTATCCTTATACTAATTTCTTTACTAAAAACTTTCACTAGTGTATACCGTTAGCGCAGGTAAGTTCATCATTCTGTCCTCATTCTCATCTACATCATCACCCTAACGAAAACATTTGGCTGTATATTACATGTTATAACATGACTCATAATTGTATTTTTTACTTATAAACGTTTACCGTATCCTTAGAAACGTTACAGTTTTGTATTCATTGCGAAAGGCACGCTAGCCATTTATGTAACTTGCTAATTACTTGATCAACATTCCGATCCTCAAAGACATAACATCCTGGGCCTTTGTAGTGCATTGTCCCAAGTTCTGGCAGCAAAATGTAGCCTTTGAGAGCGCTGATTATTAAGTAATTGCCCCCATTACAGCGTCGTTAAATAACATCTAAAGATGTAGCAGTTTTATATAAAAAATAGACACCCGCTCCAGCTATTCAGGAGTACCTCTGATTATTTTTTTTATAACGTCACGTGAATTGTCTATAATGTAGTTTTTATAGGCGAAATAATTTTTAAAACCGCTTAATTTTAGATTATATCCATAACAAACAGTAAGTAATATATTTATTTATACAATATTAATGTAGGCACCTACTTGTATTAAAATAATATTTTTATAAACGTGAGAAATCAGTCTTAAGAAACATAATTATGAAAATTAGTTCAGAAATTATTGAGAAATTGCATATAATACACAAAATAAATTACAATTGAATTATTTAAAATTTTTTTAAAGATATATTCTTTATATCAAATATATATAATTTCGTTATATAAATCTTAGGTTTCATTAGGCTTCAACATACATTACACTCATAAATACTCATAGTTAATAAATTTAGTGAAAAACCATTAAAAAGTACTCTACAAGTTTTGTTGTAGATAATTAATAAGCGTGTACATTAGCCAATATCTCCTAAAACGAGTTCCCATCTTATTTCCTTATAACAAAATGCGATGTCTTTATAAATCCTTTTATCCCGTGAGACAAAGAATGCAAACGCAATTTAACTCGTATATGGTATACACCTATCCAACAAAGGATTACGCAATATTCCCTACACAGAGTTACGTACCTGCCCGCGACACTAGCGCCATAAATCGGAGCCACTCGCAACTGTCGTCGAACCTCCAATATACGAGAGTTATAGGCCAGGAAATTAATTCTGTCGGCACAAGTAGGGTTACGCGGGAAGCCGTTACGGCGTGCAACACTACGAAATATATTGAGATATTTTCCTGTCGATCATTATATGGTTCTTTAATACCTGAAAAAAAATAAAGAGAAATTTTTGGAGAAACAAATTTTTAGAGAAATTAAACCCGCGAGCATAAGTAGCGGGAAGCCGTTACGGCGAGGAAAATATTCAGATATTTTCTTGTTCATCATAATAAGAGTTTTTAGAGTCTAAAAACATAAAATATGTAGTGAAAGAAAGTACAGAGAATTTAATTTTAGAGGCAGTAGTGTTACGCAGGAATCTGCTACGGTGCCTGCCGCACCGTAGCAGATTCCTGCGTTCAAAACTCGTTCAAAACTATAAAGTAAAAATACGATGGACAGAATATTTATCAATATATATTCTTCTGTCCATCATTTTTTTATAACTATAATAAAAATGCTCAAATATTATTAGTTAAGCCTGTTTGAGCTCGCAAATAGCCAATGCATTTAAAAATAAAATTATAAAATTCAAATATGGAACGTCACGCATGGAACATTGATATTGTTTTGTTTTTAAGTTACACAAAATTTCGCATCTTCTGGAACATTCTGTGGCGTCATTTTTAAATTCAGTGTACAATCAATTCTATCCATTTTTTTTCATTATTATAATAACATAAACATAGCAATATTCCTCCAGTAAACAAAGCCGTTAAAACGTTTCAGTATATGTACATCCACTTAGCTACCTTTTATCTCAGTCAATCATGATCTTGAGCATTAGTTAGTTAGGCAGAACCTATTATTTTTATAACCTATTAATTAGCCTTTATTCGATAAGACAAATAATCTGTAAATGTTGATATACTTACAGTTCTTTTGTATTTATTATTATCTATGCTCTGCTATATTTTTTTGTTTCTTATACATAACAAATTACAGTCATCCTACTGGTTGCGATGAAACGAAATTGATTTTTTCTATAAGGTGCTTTGATAGCTGGGCATGCCAAAATAATAGATATGTATATCCTATATAGGATACTTTCTCTTTTGAACACAATCTGATTGGGGATTAAATAGTCTGGAATTATATGCTTAGACATTTAAATGTGATTTATTTGACTTATAATAAGAGGAATGTGAAGATTAATTTTAATTCATTTCAGATATTTTAAACATACTAGTATCACGTCAAATATAATATACATTAATTTTAAATATTATTTTTATATAATTCATATTAGATAAAAATAATATTTATTGGTATTACGCATTAATTATTATTCTTGCTGACGTACTGGTCATATAGTTTCATACTGTTTATTACATAATGTTTTCTTTTGAGAATGTTATTATATATTTTCGTATAACACAGCTAATAAATAATTTTGACAGACAACAACAGTAGTGGTGATTAAAATAAAATAAGGTAATTGTGGATAAATTAAAATCATTTGTTTTGTATTATGCATTATGAAAACATCAATTACAATTAAAACCAAAAGAAGACCTATCACAGGAAATTTAAAATATAAATGAAAATAAAAAAGATTAAAACAAAGAAGTTGTATTTTTAACAACCACAGTTTCAGTAGTGGATATACTGAGTACAATTATTCAATGTTGTTTTTCCAGATATTATTTAAAATATCAATATATAATAAATTAATAATGAACCCGGGACAATTAACACAGCGCCATTTAGTCCCACGGTAAGCAGAGCTTGTGTTATGGGTACGAGGCAACTGAAATAAATACTTAAATATTTATTTTTGTGAATACATACATAATATACATAGAAAACACCCAGATTAATACAAACAATCATACTCATGAATAAAAATGTTTGAACCGTGCGAGTAATCGAACCCCCGACTATAGCACCGAGGCCATCTAATCTATAGTCATCTAATAATTGTCTGATCTATATTATATTGTTTTATAAATTCTAAACACTACATATTTGTTGATCAAGTAAAAATGGAATTCTTGCCTATATTTAAGGAAAGAGCCTCATTCTTTTTCAAGACAGACAAGTGCACTTTCAAGTCTGTACCAAGTGTGCATACTATCTGCTTTCTTGCGGAAGCAAGGCGTGTGTAAGTATGGGATAAAAACGAGCGGGATCTGAAAGCGAGGCTTGTGTTGGTCGTTAGCTGAAGTGCTGCTTGTGATACTAAGTGGTGTTGCACTAAAACGTTTTTAAATGACCGTGAATAATGATATAAATGGATGGCGTATGTTGTAGTTTCCATTTCACTTAAAACTCAACAACAAATGCTGTATATCTACAGTTATAGCAGAGGTACAGATGTATGATAACCTAGTTCATCTTGTGGGAGTCTCATGATGACGTAATACCATTCTAATTATCTGGATGAACGGCGGTCCCCACCATGGGTTTTTCCAGAAACTTTTAGCCACGTACAACCACATTGTGTAAGCAATTGTATTTCTGAACAGATACGATATTGAAGCCTTCAATAAAAGAGCTTATTCTTTCTTAAAAGGCCTGCTACGCACTTGCAATTCTCCTAGTGTTGCGTGTGCTCATGGGCGGCGGCAATCACTTATCATCAGGTGAGCCGCACGCTCATTTGTTCCCTATGCTATAAAAAATCGTGATATCCATGTTGCCGTTCATGTATGTACACAGATTACGATTTCCACACTTACCAACACTTTGGGCCGTAAGCCATTTTCATGTAGAACAGAAAATGGCTTAAATATAAATACACAAAAATAGAAAGTCGTACCGACTTCGAAGTTGCAACTATTGTAACAATCTCTATTTTTTCAACCGACATCAGTAAAGTGGATGGTTCTTAATTCGATTATATTCAAAATATTTTTCCACATGTATTGATTTTGATAATTTATATTTTTACTTGAAATTGTTGTTTAAGTAACAGTCTACATTACTTGCTAATAGAGTAGCATAATGATATTGTATTTTGAGTTTTATTACAATGAATATAAGCATATTTATTTGTTGTCCTTGATATCTGATATTTCTGCTTAAGGTAACTACATCTAAACTCACTCCGGCGTCCTGAATCCATAAAATTAACCTTAATGTAAGTCTATTCCCTATTATGCCGGGGTAATACCGCAATATCTAACCATCCCTAGTTAGTGATGTCCTCTCTTCCGGACTTTGCCCTTGTAAGTCAATCAGGCCTGATTGATAGGCAGAATCGTTATGTTAAATTTATTCTATCCTGTACTAAAACCCGGGTAATGATCTAGTGTGCCTGAATAAGTACATTATTAATGCATACATACATATATGAGAGAACGTCGTGGCGTAGTGGTTTACTACCCCGATTTGGGCCCAAAGCTCCGGAATTCTTTCAATTTCAAATCTGGTCGACAACAAAACTTCGTGTTGAATTTATATTTCTAACTGAGTCTACGGTGATAGAAACGCCAATAGCAAACTAAATTAATCCGAGAGACGACTATAGTTTCGCCCCCTGCTACGTTGGGTTCAAATATATATCGAATTGTGTGATGTGAAGTGTTACTTGCACAGCGATAGGAAGTTGACAATATATTTAATTATCCTTTGACAGTAAACAATTTATCTGGGATGAAGGTCATGATGTTATTTAGTTAGATTAGTATTGTTTATAGTAAATGTATGAGTAACGACACATTTGTGTCTCTACATTACATTCGTCATCATGTTGAGAAATTCCATAACGAAAATCTGTCTTTCTTCGAGGAAAGTCGCGAGTAGAAGCTAGTAAACAATATTTATGATTGTGTGCTCATAACAATTATATACTCAATGTTCATTGTAGCTGAAGAGTTAATCACACAATCACATTCAGATTAATAACTATTACTGAATCTCTTGTATCTTCTTTAATTATTTAAATTGTTTTTGGTGTTCTTTTGGTTACCCATACTAGATGGGTATGGGACCTACCACAAAACTAAATAAAAAACTTAATAATTGCCAACAGAGAGGGTTTTATTATTAACTGTCAGTGCATATAAACACAGCGCAATCTCAGAAATATTTAAATGAAATTAATAAAATATTCTAAGTTTATAAAATTTAAGAATAAAGATGTATGTATATCTTTGAAACTAATAAGTATTACATAAAGTGTAGGGATCATTTGTCTAGTCTGGTCTATATATAATTAATTGTTATGTAGAATAAACAGCCAAACATTACCAAGTTCAAGTTTTCAATTTCTTAATTATGTTTATTACATAATCGATACCAAATTTTAGTAGTATACAGTCCCTGTCAGCCACTTTAGTAGTTAACGTATATTAAACTATCAGTTAAATATTAACAGAGACTAATCGGGCTGTTCTCAACTTAGATTACTTAATTACACTTAAGTATTTTGAGTTTGTTGGTTTACATTTGCTATGAGGGTTTATTTATAAATGGTATACCATATATCGCATGTTGAGTTGTTTGAATGTTTGTTTATGTTCGAATATGAGTTTAGAAATTACGCCATTTTTACCTATTTTTATTAGGTTTTCTGTCATTCTACCTAATTTCAGTCGGATGGTTTACGGGTAAAAAATAGATGAATAAAATACATTAACTTTTAAATTATTTTATTGAGTACTAACGTATCTAGGTTGGACAACTAGTTTTTATAATTATGTTAATTCTATTACTTTTAGGTTATATAGTTCGGAAACTTATTATTGAAATTACGAAATAAGTAGCTGCATTTAAATATATTACGGTAAAGAAATAAGTGTAAAAAATAATTAATGCAGTCTATAAATTTGTTTAGGTAAATCTATATTTTTTCACTTATCACTGAAATCTGATTACGAATCAAAATAAATAAACTACAAAAAAATATAAATATACAAATGTGTAATGGTAAACATAATTTCCATTAAATTATAATCATAATATTACATGTTTTTGGTTTATTTATCAATGTAATTTACATATTTAAAAATTTAATAGAGTTTTATTATTGAGACAGATATTAGATAGACTAAATAATGTATGTAAACAGTACCTAAATTTTGAGCGACACAGACGGTGATGTATCACTCTGTAGGTGCTTACCTACATAATAAATCAACCCCTAATACAGAATATATAATGGTACTGCTCATACGGCTAGTTAGATGGAGTGACCACATGACAAAGACAATCGCATTGCAAGTAATTGACTCATTGATAATACCTTAGTACAATGGTAGTGTATATAGTTGGCCTTCTATTTTAGGGGACTGTCTATATTGGCAGTCGGTACCTATAGGTATGGGGCTGTAACAATCATGATGATGAATTTGTCAAACAAATTAAATTTATATAATATATATTACAGTACTTTTGGATATAGTGTATGGTATGAAAATGTAATATATTAACAGTATTAACCACTAACAGATTATTAAAGATAGATTCTTATATTTGATAAGATTCTCAAATGATTAAACTTCAAAAATTATAAATTAAAAATATAAAAAGTGTATGCATCTATGAGTTCTTAATTTTATTACATTAAATAATATATTCAATACTCACTAATGCATTGAGACTTGTACTAAAGTATTAGTATAACAAAATGGTTGTTACATCTTGCGAACAAGGGTGAGATTACCTCTGAAATAAATCTCTTCTGATCTACCTTACTCATTTACCACACTTTAGACAATTAAATAATACTAAATGATTTGATGATTAAAAATTGAGAGCACAAGAGTTGTATCCTAAAAACAAAACAAACATTACATTGAAATAAAATAAAATAATTAATTTTATAATATAACAATGAACGTGAGTCACTTTATATTACAATATCGTATTCACATTCTGACTTTTAGAGTTTTAATCCACATAATGTCGATAATATTCACATAATATCGATCCACATAATATATAATGTAGATATATAATAGCTAATTGAATCAAGGAGTATTTTTTCTATTTTTAACATCAGTTATACCACAGGTTATACTATAAGGACAGAGGACTTCCTTTATTATATGGTATATCAATGGTTATTCGATAATTAAAATTGTTTCTTTAAATAATAAAAGATTCCTAATAGCCTTCATTTTCTTCATTATATATTGAATTATTAGAATATTAAATTTTGCCTCAGAATCACTTTCCAAACTGTCACTTCGCTTATAATGGCTTTAAGATTTATTACTTGACTTATTGAATAACATAATTTCACCTACTACTAACATTCCTAATGGTACAAACTTTGCAAACAGCAAACTGGGGGTAGTTGTGAATGGGCGCAAATATCAATCGCCCCAAATTGCGAGCAAAGGGAGGACCTTGAATGCCAAACACACAACTTGCCTAATGATGCATTACTCTGATTCACCGCTTTTCTATATATCAGCGAAACGTTTCATGTCTTTGATATTCAATCGATTTAGTACGCTTCGTCTTCGGCACAAAATCCAATTTGCTGTGATGCGGGATCATTTTATTGTCAATGGCAGGTGGGTATCATGAAATGTCAGACGCAATGTGAGGAAAAGATTTGCTGGAGTGACATTTTGTTGCTGAAATGGTGTTTCATTCGTGATATAAAGCATCGTATCTCACTAGAGAACATATTTAGGGCTGCCTTCAGAAGAGGTAAGTGTTCTGCTGCGTTACATTTTCATCACTTAATTTCAGGCTTATAGTCTGAAATTCCAGCTCCGCTTACCTACTTCTAAGTTTACGTTTACACTGTTCGCAGAATCGCACCCGCGATCATCGGAAGTAAAGCGGTATGCTAAATGACTAGACCACCGAGACAGAATTAAGCAAAACGGCTGTAGGCTCGCACCTACTTTTATGTAAATGGCGGACAAGTTGAGGGTCCGCTTTATAGTAAGTGGTAACTGTTGCCTATACTCATGAACAACATTACAGACATCACTATCATCCGTGACACCACTTATTTTTTGTTTCACTATTTGTTTGTTCGTAAGTGGTTTAAGATGAATGCCTCCTTTCATATATTTTACTGCTTTATGTCACTCTTCAACCGAAATGGCTTACAATTTTACATGCTTTTCGTTTTACATATTCATCATTGTAGTATACATATTTACAAATTTGATAGAATTTTGTTTAGTGATAGACACAGTAGTAATATAGTTACAAAATATATAGACTATACGAGTAAAATGACTAACAAATAATAGCGTACATGTCGATTTAATAAGCTAATATAGCGACATATACACTTGCTTGTATCACTCTAGCATCTAGCTTACCTACATAATAAATCAACTCCTAACACAGAATATATAATAGTACAGCTTATATGCCTAGTCAGGTGGTGAGACCACATTATAAAGACCATCGTATTCAGTTATAGCACAAAGCACTACATATTTGTATTGCATTTCAATGGTTATTTGAGAAATAAAATTGTTTTGTGTTTAAATCAATAAAAAAATCAAACAGAAAAAGTCAATTCAATGAAATAGCGATAGGCCGGAATCATTTCGTTCTGAAACGTTGGTTTCAAATATAGCATTGGACCACCGACGTCTTAAAAAAATTGATTGAAGTGTCTGAAAATGTATTTAAGAATGTTAATATAAAATACCTCCGTAGTTGGTATAGGAATCCTGAAGGTACATTCCTTATGGAGGGCTGCAAACACCATCAAAGGATTGTGTTTAACAATTTGTCGTCCCTTGATTGGGCGCGCTCGACGAACGCACCTGTGGTACCCTTAGCTGAGTGCGACCCTAAACAAAAGACGGAAATGGTATAAGTGATAAGAATATTGACAGAATATAAAGAAAAAAACATATTATATCACAATATAGAATTCTTGCGTATACGCAAATAGAACCATTACTGCTATAATGTAATTATAGCAAATAGAACCATTTTTAGAAACAAACTTTTTCAGAGTACAAATTATAGCAGTAATGGTTCTATTTGCGTGAAAATGTACTCTAAAAAGGTTTTATTTTAATATATATAATATTGAGGTAAGGCTAATTACCCCAAGATGTATGTATTATACCAATATATTAATAACTAGGTTTGTTACCGGCGTGTTGTTTATACACCAGGTCACATGTTGAGCGGGGCGTATTTATTCTTAAAAACTCGAGTTTGAGCAATTGGATTTTTTTTGAGTATTAAACGATGGAGGCCCGATGGAAGTTTGGTCTCGATCGGCCAAGACCTTTCAGTGTAGTACAAAGAGTGCAAAACTGATTTCTAAGATCGCTTTCCGCTTTGCGCTCCGCTCAATAAACAATAAAAGTATTTAAGAGAATTATAGTATCAAGCATGTTCAATCTTAGTTCGTGTTATTTTTTGCTGTTTTAGCAGAAGTAGTCGCATTCATACAAATTTCATTGTGTAAATCATGAAAAATAACATAATAATATAGCTACAGCAAGGTGTACATACAACGATTACTTATTGTCGTTTTGTCTCGACTTCGCACGGTTAATACCTATATATATTATATTATATACCAAAACATATAGACAGATGCGGCAGGGTATTTTGTATTATATGTATAGAAGCATAATTGTATATCTTAATACTCCACCATTTGGAATGTTCTAGAATTTAATGACTTCCGCTATCTCTCATGAGTGAGACCACGCTTAAAGTCGTCAGGTGCATACTATTGTCGCCAGTGCCACTTGAATGCTTGATGTAAGGGATTGAGTTTTGAGCTTTTAGCGATGAGCGCCACTCCACCGCCCTAATCAAAAGACTGTAAAGTTTCATGTTCGGTTCGGATAGGGGTAAACATATGTTGGACTTTTTAAAATCTTAAGTACATCAGAATATCTGTTGGAATAAATAAAATTGAAGTCTCTGTTTGTTTATTTTAAGTTGACAGCTTTTCATTAAATATATATTAAAGTATATACAGGCCTTACATAATTTTATTTTGTGTCTGTCTGTCTGTTTGTTTGTTCTTGCTAATCTCTGGAGCGGCTGTACCTAGCTAGACTTCTACGCGCAGACAGCTAAAGTTATAACGAAAACTTTACGCTAATTTTATTTTAAAAAATATTTCTTTTAATTCTATACGAACGAAATTACAGGTAACAGCTAGTTATGAACTAAAGTAACATTTCATTTTGGTATTTTTTTTATCTTGAGCATTTTTAATAAATTTTATCATCACATACAGGTATGATAAAGTGTGCAGAGATATACAAAAACATTTATTATAATATTATTCACAATGAAAATAGTTTGCATATTCCACTCATATTTTTTTTATTTACAAAAACCTTGCTATTTCAGAAAAGTTATAATATTTTGCATCATTCATCAGTTTTCCTACTATTTGTTATGCAGGTAATTCTCAGCGTTATTTGTGCTGTGAATTGAGATTATAAATCACGGATATTAGGGCCCATTCTGAGGGTTATTCGTGGTCTACTCTTACAGTACAATAGAATATAAAAAAGTTTTTACAGAAGGTAAACTGCTATGTCTCAAAAATAAATTGATTTTTGCCCATTTAACATTCTTATCTGCAAACTACTTAGCTTACTTTAATATATTAGTAAAATATCAATGTGACTGAGGATTGTTTTAGCTGGTTTAAAGAGAGACTAGTTCCTAGGTAAAGTAAATGAATTAACATTAAGATCAACTTCAAGATAGAAAAAATATAGTACAAAAAATGGTATTAAAAAACTATCCTTATGAAGATAGAGGACGTCAAAATATAATATACAATAAAGATATATATCACATCCATATGTATCAGATATCTTGCATATACATACAGCAATCAGTCTTATTTTTATTATATACATATGCCATAATACACCAGTTTTGTTTCAAGACCTCCATTAGAAAGTGTACAATAGCAACAATTAACAATGTAAATCATATTAACACAGACAACATAATATTAATATAACTATAGGAGTTAAATATTCACGATAATATTGCAATACTTGAATTAACTCGTCTGTGTTTCCATTTTTAATCTATGACATGAAAAATGTATAGATACTAGTGGCTATTTATTCACCCATAACTGGTTTTATTTTATATAAATATGATGACAAACAAAATGACAATCAACTCGATAGTAAGTGAAAAACGTTAGCTATGAATATGATATAACATTACAACTACGGAACACCTCACGCGTTGCCATTTTCAGCATCATGTCTGCAGAAGAAGTTTTGTAATAGCACAGATAACATAATATTATTAATAGTCTTTATTATTTTCCAGCACAAATATAAGACGCCACAGACACACAACATTGAACGGCATCTAGGTGCAGAAAGATGTTTTGTTAATACTAAGTATGAGTATTAACACTTTCTTAATACTTTTCTTTGTAAGTTCAGGGGTAATCTCACTCTTCTAGCGGAAACACAGCGTATAAAACTGACTACATGGTGGCAGAAAAAAGTTCATATAAGGTACAACTACAACTTTCGACATAGTTGATCTCACCATTGACAAGGAATTTATTATCACATCTTACGCAAGTGATTAGTTTGATGAGATGGCAGTGCGGTTTCAGATGAGTTCAGTTTCATGATGAGTATACTCCTACACACACTGAGAATATGCAATGATAGTTCATTCCATATTGCTGAGATTTTTTCTAGGTACAAGAGCATAGAGCTTTACTAGGGTACATATATTAAGATTTCGTTAGATTCGACACTGCAAACGTAACACTAGTCTTTTAGGCTACGTTAATCATTTACTATCATACGGGCTGTATGCATATTTGCTACCACTATGATATAAAAAAAAGAGAGATAGTACAGTATGTATTCTTATTCTGTCAGAGAACATAAATATAGCTTATCACCAAGTAATCCTATATATGTATACTCGTGTGTTGGAGTCTCAAAAATCTACGAACTTAATTAAACTTAGGCTTTTAATCCTATCAAGATAATTTTCCCCTTCGATGGCAAAGAAAATCTTCTTTGCAGGTTGCGTCGTCTCGTCTCTATATCATGTAACATTTGTACCTATTCCACAGAAGTTGTTTTAGTTTTTAATAGTTGTGTGTTCGATTCATACATATTATAACTATTTGTTTAGTTTGGTAGATTTATAGGTATATTTACAAAAAATAAATAATCATCTGCTTACGAAGATATTAAACAAAAAAAAATATTTTCAGTTAGATGGCGCTGAGTTATATGTCTAAGGTATTTAATGTTAAATCTAAATTTTTCCATTACATATTTTGAATATTTTTATGTTATTTAGAACAGTATATAATAATGTTCTCATAAATTTCTCCCATTGTGCTTTAGTTTACTTCAAAAAGTGATATTTTTAATTCAAAAAATGATTTTTACATTTACCTATATATGTTTATATACACTATATATATTTTTCCGAGAAAACTGGTAAGGAATAATGTGTACCTAATTTTAAAGTTTTATATGTTATCAAACCTTGTCTTATATTTATTCAAAGAATTTCCTGTGTATGGTTATTTGACAATATAGACTATAATATCTCTATGCTGAAGGCTGCGTGGTCACAATTCAAACTTTGATATAAAATATATACTATTTTCCCATAAAGTTATAGTGTAGGAAATTTTGCCAAAACACAGTGTATAGATTCATGGCTGTTATAGAGACTTGAATGGCAGACGCATAAATCAGTGAACGGCGAACATTAAATCTGCTCTCAGTTGGCAACCGGTGCCAACAGCCACCGCTGCTGCTACGAAAACATTGGAAGTCACTCGCTGACTGCGTGTGACCGTTGTCAAACGATTTTATATAAAAAATCGAACGTTCGAAATTAGAATGTTTTATTGTTTGTATTTAAAAATAAAGAATAAGTAAGTTTTAGTCAGTTATTGGATTTCATCGATTTATTTATACAATAGTTTCATATACTAAAAAATTCGGATGTTCTAAATTTGAACATATAATCATGAATTTGTCAAGTTTTCGCCAGTTATTATGCAAAAGTTTCATATGCATAGACTATAATTATTATATTTATTGAAGTTATAGCGCTATGTTATGTCATTATATATGTAGAAATATAAAATAGTAGGTAAACAGAAATATTTATTGTGCACAATTTTCATAAAATAAAATTTGTACAAATTTTATTTATATAACATTTATCTTGATATAATATATATTAAAAGTATGTCTGTCTCTCAGTCTATTACTTGTTACATTTTCACGAAAAGGCTGAATAGATCTTAATGAAATTTGACATATAGATTCATTGATTTAAATTGCGTAATTTAGCTATCTTTTATCTCAAAAAAACACGCGAATTCGCAAATAGCATCGAAATAAATAGACATTTACTAACATAATATTTCTTAAGAAAGTACAATGGAAACAGTACCACTTCAATGTGCTAATACTTTCACCAAATACTCTGACGTCTATGAGACAAACCTCATACAAACCTGTGGGGTGGATTAGACAGGGGTGAGTTAAGACTTGTTGCGATCCCCTCATGCAGAAACACCAAGATGACCGTGCACTTGCGGCAATTAAATATGAACTGTATGAGTATTCGCATAAGGGACGGTTGAAATTTTTGGAATGCATCGTTGTTGTGGTGTTGCCGTGAAATATGATAATCGTCTCGTCTGATGATGGTATTCATAGTGCACCGAGTAAGAAAAGAAGGAAACCTTAGGAATTTCGAGGGGAAAATGAGTTTCTGTTTCATAATATTACATATTACATATCCGTAAGCCTGTATAACAAGGGTAGGACTTATTTAACATTAACAAACAAAACTCTAAATATACCCATAGCATGTAATGTTAGGACCAACTAGTCTTCGTATTAACAATCGTAATCCCCTTGTTTTTCATATTTGTTATACTTAACTATGTAGGCTACTGACCTCCTTGCATTAACTACCCATATACCATAGATACATTTACTAAAAAGTATATTGTCTAAATGTCAAAGAGATTCGCTTGCAAATTTCGGATTTAAAAAGTTGTTACATTAATTATTATTCTGATATTATATACACTGTCATATATTAAATCTCTTATTAATATCACTCCTTCTGTATCAACGCCAACCAAACCACAACTACAATACTTTATTGTACTATACGAATTTTACCATAAAATATGTAATACAATCCATCATCATAAATCCGATTACACGGTACTTGTCACAATAATAGCTTTTACTTAATTATTCGTATTATATCGCAATATTTCGCTTTTATTAATTCAATTTAGTTTATGTCAAATATACTTTTATGTAATGTTATCATTTACGGGAAGTTCCTCATAGAAAGAATTTGTTTATTGGCGAAGAAAATGAAACAGTCTCGTGTCAGTAAAAATAAAATATTTTTGTATGAAACTTGATGTTTAATGATGTGATAATAAAGTTTATTTTTGTATGTCATATTAGAATGAAATTGTTTACGTTAATTAATTTTGAAGAATTTATCCGCATCTGCAAACGCGTCTTATTTGTAAGAAATAAACTGGATGTCACAGAAAGTTTTACCCAAATAAACGGTGCACAGTTTGCACATCCACAAACCATGGTGGTTTTTCTTTTTTAGGACATTACAAGGTTGTTATTGTTAGATTGCATACCAATTTATTTTATTTAGACATGTAATGGTTCTAAAAACGGAACTAGTAGTGTTCCGTTCCGAATAGCTTTGTAACAGAACACTAAATGTATTTTAATACTTATTAATCAATAATTAATTTTAAATAAACATCCACTGCTTGAATTGCAACACTTATTCACTAGTGTACCAATACTGCAGATTATGGACCCAGAACGTTTCCACTATGATCACCACAAAATTTAATAAGTTGCCTTTTAGGAATCCATAGGAATATACCTGAACGGCTGATATGTATCATATATATCATAGGAGCGGCTTATATGTGGAATAGAAAAGTTGCCAATATTGCTAAGAAATAAAACGCTAGAACAGAAAAAAGAATGGAGCTACTACGAATATATCTAATTATTTATTTTATACTGTGCGATATAACCTTTTATAGAATGCTTAATGTCGTATGCTATTAATAATATAATAACATTATTCATAACTTCTCTATGAGCTAAAGGTTTTAGGTATAAACAGAAAGCGTTGTGGAGCTGTGATGGCGAATTTTGGTCCTTTACTGCCCCCCCCAAAAGATTGCTGAAATACGTTATGAACAAGGCAAATTGATATTTTGTATATTTCCTTAATTTATAAAGCATGGCAGGGAAAAATATTAATACAAATAACTTGACGTTCATAAGCGGCTAAAATGTCCTACATGAATAAATGATTTGATTTAAAGAACCTGACCGTACCATAATGTTTAGCAGAGGTAGACTGTATAAACTCGTCTGCGTGGGTGCGAATTAATTAAAATTTAGAAGCTGGCGTATTGAAACTTTTCATAAAATTAATTAGTTCCCTCGTATGTGGATTACTTTTCTCAACTTTCTTTAGTCTATGTGTTGATCCATATTTAACAAACAACATATTAGCTGAAAATTTCATTTCTATTCCTGTAGCCGTTTTTACTTAAAACTTTAACACGCAAACGAGAAACAAGTAGTTTTTATCTCGTCATAATTATAACGAGCGCATCACATTACCTCTGACAATCGCGTGTTCGATTCCTCGCACAATACAAATATTTGTAGTCTTAAGTATGACTATTTATACGGGTTTGGGTTTTTTTATATATATCTTATTTAAGTATTTCTCGAAATAAAATGTATTTAAGTATTTCTATCCGTAGTCTATCTATAACTCTGCTTAGCTTAGGACTAGATGACGCTGTGTGAATTTTTGAATTATTTATCAGAAAGTACTAGCGACTCTATACACTTTTATTCCCAGAATCGGTAAGCCTGGTAATTGAATTAGAAACTCCTCGTCCGACGGTTAGCAGTAAGAAAATAATACAAATACAGGCTAAAAGGCTTCATAACTTATTGAGACGATGCAGGTTTGCGTGTAACATGAACGGATAGGAATCCAGCTGAACTTTTTTACTCGGCTGATTTCAGTTTCGTATGGATTTATTATTTCACTACTTGTTACTCGCAATTTCGTCTGCTCCAAACTTTAATCTCCCATTTCATCCCTTCCGGATTATTCTTAGGTATAAAAGATATGTTTGTGAAACTGAGAATGAATTAACTTTTATTAAAACAATAATGGGTATCTTTTATTTTAAAAAAGGCAGACAGACTCTCGGAAAACAGCTAGTGTTATTAGAAAAAAAGATGTTACAAATAGACCGATGATAAATTTTTTTCTTTTCACGACTAAGTTACTGAACTGTTCTTACGTGAAAATACACAACACAAAATACAACATTACAGTAACAATATAATATTTTCTGTTGAGCAGTATCATTTTTAGCTGAATTTATGCGGACAGCGTGACAGGATATAGTTAGTATGCATATACAGTAAGTTAATTTATTCATAATTTGAAACAATATGAGTGTTTTATTAGTATTATAATGTTTATACGATACTAACTTACCATGTTCATTCACAATTATTGAGCTCAAGTCTCGTTCGCTAACAAAGTAAAAACAATTACGTAAGCGACTTAATAATATATTTATTAATTCAAATTGAGTCTTTCAGTCGTAAATAAACGTGAACAGCGGTATAATTTCGGACTAACAAAGCAACCTGTTGTTTGAGATTGCATGATTATACAACGGAGTCGTTCTATTTAGAATTTTTGGTTTGTTCCTGTCTTCTAACAAATTATTTGTATTCTCAACTAATTTTTAAAACTAAGAAGATTTTTAATACGGTTGTCTCTTTCCTAAGGTTGCCTGGAAGAGATTGCGTTAGCGAGAAGACCTTCTGTACCTTCTTCTTTTTTAATGTGTTATATGTTTCTATGTATGTACTTTTAATAATAAATAAATACAATCTCTAGTATTTTTTAATGCTTTTTATCTGAACACGTATGAATAGCATTATAAAATCTCAGAGGATGTAAGTGTTCTATGATCCAGATCAGATATATTCCTATATTCGAAAAAAAAACTAATAGTATAATACTGGTAGAGCTAACTGTACCATAGGAAACGATAATACCTAAAGACCATGCAACAAAAACAAATAAATATTACAAATGATGACTCATGACAATTCACACAGAGCCACCTAGACCCAAATTAAGCTAGCTAAAGCTTGTGTTATGGGTACTAGATAACTGATACAAATACATAGATTTTTTTTCATAAATACATATTATACATAGAAAACATCCAGATCGATACAAACAATCATACATATATTTGCGTCGTGCCAGAAATCGAGATGCTAGACTAAAGAGACCGTCAAAAATATATAATAGTGTACCATTTTTAGTCGTTGTTTCTTACAAATTTCATATGCAACACATCTACTGCTCACAGATAAATATAACCCTTTCTTTATTAAAATTGGAAACATTTATGTGTCAATTATATATAGGTACATAGAAAGATTGTATAGTTTGTAAACAGAAGAAGATTGTGATCGTCACGCGAAGTCACATATTCATGTCGTGCCGGGATTTATAATTTTATGGCTTTATTGGGCTGTTCGACTTACTGTTTCAGGTAATTGCTTTTTACGACGTTCCTTCTGTTTTGGTACTGAATTGTTTCATAAGACTCAAATAACTTGGTATATTCGTATATCGTATGCACTATGATTTTATGAAAAAATCTACATTGTTGTTGAGTAATTAAGAGAATTCTATTTAAAAAATACAGGATTCGGAGGCGTAACTGTTTTTTTCACAATGGCAACCCATGAAGGGTGTCATGGTGGTGCTGCTACTATACATAGGCGACGGTTACCACTTACCATCAGATGGACCATAAGCATGTATGCCATTTATATAAAAAAATGGTTTACTAGCACGCGGGACTAAAGTTCAATACGCGTTAGTGGTTTATTTTCAGTTATCTAAACATTTGTTAATGTACACTAGATGTTTATGATAAGGCATTTCTATTCTAATGCTGTTGTTTGCAGATGGCCATTACAGTTTCACCACAGTTATGGGGGTGTGGGCGGAAGCCACTCCAAACCTGCGGAAAGATTTATGGAGCGCCTGAAGAGCAGCTCCTGCCTTGCGCCTGTTCGAGTGGTGGCGTCAGACTAAAATTGTATTGCCACATACGACTTTAGTCTAAGAGCAATATTAGGGTGCCTCGGCTCAGACCATAGTAATTTCGATACCTATTTGAATGGGATAGGGGGTCGAATGGAGGGTGTTGAAAAACGTTGTATTTATATATTTATATGAGCCACTTATGAATGGATAGTAACTCCATTCATGCTTACGTACTAATCTGAATAGAAAATGAGTCTGTCTATCTGTTAACTTTATTAAAACTAAACATCAAAACAGATCTTATTGAACTTTTATATAATTAAGACATACATAGGCTGTATTTTATTACAAATAATTATCTGAAAAGGGTGAAACATGGGATGAAATTTGTGCAGACGAAGTCGGGGTCACAGATGATGTAATATTATCTTATCTATATATAGTTGTTTACGTTTAACATGTTGTTGTTATAACTTTGTTTTGGTTTAAATATTTTTTGTAATATCTTTAATTCTTTAATCTGGCAATCTCTCTCAAGAGCGAGATTGGCAGATGATTATATATCGGCCTGACTGGAGAGCTTTAGTTAAAACTACAGTACAAAATTATGAGTCTCTTCGTTGTCTTCAGCTAGATGCGAGACGCGAAGCAATAAAAGCCTGTCCACCAGCGGCTATAAATAACGTTTATAACAATAATATCCTGATGTACCCAAACTGTGCGCGAAATTTTGTAAATAAGCTAGAATATGTTAGTCACATAAGGGTATATGAAACTCGTGGGAGTTCTTGAAGGGGTCGCCGTAGCCGAAAGGGCTACGGCAGTATCATATACTGTATATATCATACAGTGTACTAGAAATCATTTAATGTGATTGACGCATGCAAATATGCCAACATTTACCGAATATTCTGGGCAAAATGCCATATTACGAATGCCAAATGTATTTCAACGTAAATGAACAGTATTTTTATAAGGTTTTTCCTAAATTAAGCAAATGGAAATAAAAGGCAACGGACTTATAAAAGATGAATACCTCTACAGAAGAATATTATAACATTTAAATGAAGGAATGAAATATAAATATCTACTATTGAGAAATTACATTAAAATTAATTCCAAAAGAATGTATTGGGGCTCAGATGTTTGAAATTCTATCAAACGTTTTTTTTCTATTCATTTTCAATGTACCTTTAGTACGGTTCATGGCGAGGGGTTCTTCAAAGCGGTATAATTACGCTCGTGCATTTGGAGTCAGGGTAGGGCCGATGATGTCATAATCTCTGGAGTAATTTCACGCTCTCAAGTTTATTATTGAGTCATTATCTAATTATTGTTTACGTTTTTATGTAGTAGCTGTACCACGGTTTCACCCCCTTGATATTTATAAACTTTAGCGTTTATGATTTTAATAAGATTTGTGACGTATATATACGAAGGTAATAATTAAAAAATAGGTAAGAATATCTATCTATATAGTTTATGTAGGTATGTAATGTTTTGATTATATTTGGAATATCCTGTGCTCCTGATATTAAGTTTTTATGTAAAATAGGAATTTTACATAAAAACTACTGCAAATTTATAAAAATACCTCTCAGATATAGTCGCGAGCTGCCACTAGTTTAATATAAATATACACTTAGCTTTGCAACCAAGGAAATATACAATTTTTTATAAAGTCTACATTGTATTGGGTTTAATACGCAGTGTTAATAATTCGAGTGAAACACAAAAGTAATATTGATAAAAGTAAAAGGTTTACAATATGTCAACAGCAAAATTCACGAATAATAGAAGAGAAGAATTTATATCGATGTATTGATATGGTTAGAAAGGTAGTGTATAATTAATAAATATGAACTCTAGTTTCTATGTATTTTATATGGCCAGATATAAATTTAATAACCAATAAGTTCCAATATGATGTATATTATACTACTGTAATTCACATCATTTACTATATTAAAGGCTCTGTGCAGTCATTTCTCTTACTAGATGTAAAAAAGACACAATATTTAATCAAAGAAGAAAGTTTGACCAAAAAAGTATAGAATCGGCCGGCACATTTGCATGTAATATCGACCAATCTAATCAAAAACTTCGGAATTAAATTTGGGGGATAATCGCTTCTAATTACAGTACACTGAAGGGCGAATTTTGCATAATTGTTGCCGGCTACGCTAGTGTCACCACTTCAATGGTGATAGATTTAAAGTTAATTTCAAATATTTATTTATGTGAGTATGAACTATAGAAAATAACTTGTTCAATTTTGTAATACTATGTTTTAAAAATATCAGAATGTTTGTAAAGAAGATACATGAAGCTGAAATAATATAAAAAATAACTGTATTTTTTGTATGCCTATGTATATATGTCTAACTGTATTTTGTCTCGATGGTCTACCACCTTAATTCCAATGGCGCCATTTTAGATTGTTTTTGGTCTCATTTTCTATTTCTATTTTTTTTTAAAAAGATAAACATATGTTTTTTAATTAAGTGTTTCTACTAGTTGTTTATTACAGTGTACAATTTTTGTTAAGTTTAAAACTTAGTGCCACTATGAGAACTGTCTTGGGTTATTATTATTATTACATGTAAATTATATTATAATTAGATAATTATATAGGTTCTGCACCAGTTGCAATATTATTGTACTAACGTGCACCTCTGACTTCGAATTTAGAGTACACCTAGAGTTGCATGCAAGCATATCTGCCCACACTTTATTCCGTTGGAACAAATTGTACATCGATTATCTCCTCCACTATTTTTTCTAGGATAAAATGAAATCGTGTGTCATTATACTGGTTCACAGATGAGTACCTATATATTTATATACAGATATTTATATGAAGCTGTTAGATGGACCAGTTGTATGGGAAAGTAAAAAGCAACCCACAGAGTCTTTCTCCTCGGTTGAAGCAGAGTCAAATCTTGTTAGTTTCATATCAGAAATTACGGATAAGTTACAGCGTATACGATGCATCCGATCGTTCTAACAAATAGTCGAAATGTCCTACACGAATACATTGCGTTTGGTCACCCTACTCCCCTGGGGGACGTTTTATGGAGTCTGCATAAATAAATGCGAATCGAAACGCTCCTTTTGAAGTGTATCACTATTGAGTTTACGAGTTGCGTTGATGCAGGAAAAGTTTCTAATTTTCTGGGAACATTTGCTTATCTATGTACCTATGCCTATGTTATTGTGTTTATTTCGTCTGAGTAGCATCACTATGACAATGTAGATATTGATATATATTAAATATTTATTTCATACAATATCTGGGTACAAGATTACGTACCCGTAAGACATTTTTGTTTTAAATAGTTTTGCTTTAATTAGGTTCATTATAAGTGTTTGATGGAGGAATATTGCTGTATTTTTAATATATTAATAAACTAAGAATGTAATAGAATCCTTTTATACACTAAATATATAAATTGACGACGCGAAATGTATAAATTCATAAAAAGAAACAAAACAATACGAATTTGAAAATAGAATATCACGCAAGGATCTGGCGTGCCGTTCTATTTTCATTTTAAAAAAAATATTTTTAAAATACATTATATGGCTAATTGCGATAACAAACAATGAGTATATTACTAATTACTGAGTTCTATATTTAAAAATGAGTAATGTATATTATTATATGTCCTTTTAAATATAGAATTCAATAGAAGAATAGTGCCTATTGTTCTATTAAAAAAAACACACCCTCATTCCTACTATACCAATCTGAGTACGCGAGAAAAACAAGACCATAGTATTAACACCCATTGTGTGAAGCATTAAGATGTACGCAATAAGTAAAAAGTAAAAAGGCTGTATTGCAAATGGTGGGGTTTGAACAAAGAGCTCCCTCTTATTTGCGGTGTGCGCTATCGTTCCTATCAAACTGGAGGTACTCCTATCATTGTTACTGATTTTGATTCATATTAAAAAAATCCGATCATATTAAACAAAAAGATATTTATTTATGTATATATGTATATGATGTAGGGCAAAAGGTCGTCCTAAGTGCATACATATGTAGTACTTTTTTTTATGTTATTACTATTTCAATTTTAATCACTTTCAATCTTAAAAAAATATAGTATTCATTAGTATATGTATATGTCTAACATATTTAAAATAACAAAAATCAAAATTCGCTGGTTAGTAAGATTTGTTTTATGACACTCAGTCTTTAAGACATATTAAAAATGTTTACCTAATGAAAATATAAACATTTTTAATAATTCCCGATTTACCGCATAGCGTGTGATCACCAACATTTATACTAATTTTTAAAAATTTTATCGGCTTCTAAAGATTGTTGTTTAATATTAAATAACCTTGTTTAAGCATTAGTAAACTATAAAACGTAATAATATTTTTACAAATATGACTGGCAGTATTTTTTTATTTATACATATAATAAAATGATAACAGGCCGTTATTTTTATATTATAGATAGATATTGAATAATATGCGGGGTTTTAATAACGCAAGAGGAACCAAATCAACAGTTTTTAGAATTTCCGTATTTTTGTACATGCATGTGTAGACAGGTCCAACTTAAAATATACTTTATTTTACTGCAAGATTTATTTCTATTTTACTTCTTATTCCATGCAAAGTATGGAGGGTTGCTAGAAAACAATAAATGTTAAAATTATATCAGTGTCAAAATCAACTACATTACATGGAGTATCAGAAATTGTGGATTGTTTGACGTCGGCATTAAAACGGCGAAATGTCAATATTTGGCAGCAGTGCCGAGTGGCGAGGGCTGGGGGCTGTAATCCCTCCTTGCTTAGCAAATACTAGAAGATTTGCTGATGTCTCCACTCCTACATTCTTCTGCGAAGCCTTTTGTTCGGTTGTCATTAATAAATATTATGCAAATTGTGGGTACGAGATGAAATAAATTACGCTGTCATAACGGTGTTCAACACTTCTTGTTTACGATACAATTTCCTAAAAATAATATGTCTATTGGAGAAATAAAAATATAGTAATATTTAATTATGAATATGTCAATATTAAATTTGATAGACAGATAGATACTACAACTATGTAATATGTTATCTGTGCAACAACCTAATACAGAGTATTTTCAGGAATAAAAGTTATAATATGTAAAAGTATAATATTTCATCCAATAGATTATTTCATACTGATATTTGTACTAATACGACTTTAAGTAGAGCATATTTCATCTTTACATTGAATAAAAACAAAGTTGCCGCCCCTATTTATGTGTATGCTTACGTCTTTTAAATTACGCAACATATTTTAATGCAGTTTTCAGTAATAGATATAATTATTCAAGAAGTACATGTGTAGTAGGTACATGCATTCTATACATAACAGTGATATTCGAAGACCCACAAGAAATCGGGGCCTGCTACTATAGTATATAATAATACTAAACTGCACATTATACATTATATACTTCTTACAATCAAACATTCTTGGTATAGTTTTCATCAACTGAAAAATAATTCGAGAATTTAGTTTCATGGCAAAGAATATAACATTTTTATTTACATTTACAACTAATATCGAAATAAATAAACTCATATAAAATACATATATATAAACAAATACCGATTTGAAAACCTACATCTATTGCACCCTGAAAATGTATATTAAAATGAAAGAAAAACTCTTATGATTTAACGCGTCGCACCTTCGATTTCGCCGCCATGTATCTTCACGGTAAACAATTGAGCGAACAAAGGAGCGGACTGGTGTTGAAGTGTGAATAATAGCCCCACACTGGACATAAATAATACGACCCTGTGTTCACCGAAATTGATAGCTGTCCGTAACCATTTTGCATTTTTTTTATGTTTACAAGGTGTCCTTTTGTTTGGGAAAGTCCGCTCAATATATTTGAACAAAAACTTAATATTATTTTGGTACGGAATTTGAATGTTCGGTGACATTTTTCCTTTACCGAACTCTAAAAAGGACGGGCTTATACATTATTATGAAAATCTGAATTTATAAGTTTTTATTATGCCATATGTTTATAAGATATATATTTTTAACATATATATAAAAACAATGTCAAACAGCAGTAAAACCGTAATAAATAGAAAATCTTTATATGCTAAATGCATATTTGCCTTTTTCTTACTTTTTTACAAACAAACGTCAGAAGGGATGTTAATAAAATTTGACTTTGATTATATTATGAGGAAGAAACTTAGTTTGTCTTTTATCTCAAAAATGCAACTGTGTTCGGAAGACGCTAGTAAAAAATAAATAATATCATACAAAACAAAAACTTTAAATTCCCGCTATTTTTTATGCATATATATCCCTGATATCTTAGCTAATTGTAAATCTACTTGGATGATATTTTAATTGTGTATATTTATGATGATTTTTATGTGTTGTTGATGTGTATTATGATGATTTGTTAATTATGTGTGTGTAATTATATATTATTCATATCCGTAGTTTATCGGTATTGTCATTTGTTAACTAAAGTCCTAAGACATCATTTTGAATTATTTATTATATAATAGATTATAATGCCCGACTAGTAAATTACACATTAATGCATATATTATCTAGTTAAATGTTGCATGCAGTCATATTTTACGTTTCTTACACTCGACTGAGCATGGGGCTCCGGACTGTCTGTAGGTATGCCGTTTAATCTGAGTTCAGAATTCTCAATACAAATTGTGTTGTTAGATCTACAATATGAATCACTGGTAGTTATATATTCCTTTATTGATATATAAATAGAATTGTTCGTCTTGTCTATTGTTTTTATATCAACTTCTGTCACTGTGTTTTGCTATAGTAAACGTAAAGTTAGAAGAAGAAGTAGAATAGAAGTCAATCTCTTTTTCTATGGCTATATCCTCGTTTATTCACATGAAATTCTGAAGAATGTCTATTTATAAGAGCAACACGAAAGTTTCTTGCTTTTTCTTCTTGTGATGAGACTGCGTTCCGAATAAAAATATAACTATTTAAAAGTGCTTATATTGAGTTTATTTCAATTTACAGAAATTAAAGATTATTTATATTTCTATAATTTATTATTACTGTATTTATACATATAGGTTACCCGAAATATACTGCAAAAAGGCGTCTGCGTGGGTACCTCAGTCTTATCTACTTCATCCGTCTAGCCGCGTGCTTTCTAACATATTATTATTTTATTGCAGGTTAGGCAATGAAATTACTAGATAAGAGGCATTATATTTTAGCCCTCTGAAATGGTAACGCATGAGTGATATCGCGGGTATCACATGATAACATGATGTCTGTTATTCTGTTCATGTATGTAGGCGACGGTTATCACTTACAATCAGGTGGACCGTTAGCTTGATAGTCATGCCGATTACATTAAAAAAACTTAATATAATTAATGGCCCCATTAATGACCATCAAAATTCGTTACTATCCCATATTTATTTAATAGTGTTTACTACCGTATTTTTTATGTATGCCGATAGAACTGCAGCTTACTGCACTGCACATACCTATATGCTGGTGAGAAATCAATAAAGGATATAATTAGAATTGTTAAATATTGTTACTGTTAAATATAACTTACACAAGAGAACGATAGGTCCTACGTGAAAAAATGATTTAAATTTTGAGTTTTATTGATACAAAATCGTAAAATTTTCAAATCAATTTCGATTGCAACTGCATTACTTAATCAGACCCTGGATAATTTAGCCCCTAATGGTTAACTCACTAGGGACTGCATGGAGGTCAAACTGAAGGGGTACATTACTAGCAATAGGGCTAACAGACCCCAGTACTGATAATCCACTCTCCGCATAATATAAGGTTATCCTATCTAATTTTGTCTTCAATGGAGTAGACTTTCGTAGGGTGTAGTTATATTTTTAACACAAAATATAATAGTAATATAAGTGGAAATCTATTGAGATATATATAATTCGTTTCACATATCATCTGCAGTTGCCTACAGGCAGCTGTAGATGATATGTGATGGAAATAGATGCTGTCAAATTCGTCTACCTATAGAAACTCCGAGTTAACTCCGCCGAGAGATTTGGATCTTTTTCATTGTTTACTAATAATAGTTGCTTTGCTCTAGGTATTTCGTATAGTAACAATAAAAAATATAGAATACTTTAATTTAGGATATGATCTATTATATAATCTATCAAATTTGATTATGATCTGGTTAGCCATTTAGATTCTCATTTAGGATAAATATTTGTATTCTATTTTAAATAAAAAATATTTCTTTATCCATTCCATATAAAAAGACAGTGACTATAATTATAAATTAAAAGTGACTTAAATGATAACAATAATCCAATATGAGGACCTTGAAAATGAAAACTTCTGTTATCAGGTTTGATATTATTGTGTGAATGATATTATGAAATAATATGTAGGTGCATAAATAATAAATACTCCAAGGTGTAACTGTTGTATGAAATAGTAAAGTATGATTCACAGCTCAAACTTGTTTGAATAACGTAACATTCTGTACTAGTAATAAATTTATTTATAGCACATAATTAGTTCAGTATTAAATATTAGCATATTTTTCTATATCACTTAAAAGAAAACTTGCAGTCTAGATGAAAACATTATAATTTTTTTAGGGATATTTTATAATATCCATATTTCTATCTATTATTATTATTATCATATATACTGTAAATTGTCTCTTTTAGTAATTATGGGACACAGTTACCTAGATACATCAAAATAATAACTGCATTTAATAATGGCTAGTAAGACAAATTCAATATTGTCTACTAAGTGTCTGTGACACTGCCGTGTCTAAACTGTGTCACCCCACCTTACATTTTCCTATAGTTATTTAGTATATAAGATCATTATTTCTATGTAAATATTGTTAGTTTATTATCATCTGTAATGTACATCGTCTCCACCAACAACATCGTATTATTAACCCGCAACAGTAATCTTGAATAATTTATAATTGAATAATTTTAAATATATTGTACAACTTACTAGTGTATATATGTATACTTACTTTTCTCATTTAAATTAAACTTGTAAATGTTTTTATGAGAAGCAGAATACTTTAAAATTAAAATAAATACGAACTTTATAATAAACTGTCATTATTTTGTTAACAATTCATAAATTACGTAGCTCTACGTTCTATTGTAGCATCGTCTACGATGCTACGAGATGTCTACAGACTTCTACGAATATTCTACATAACCACTGATTCAGAACAAGTCTAAACGTAGTCGTACCTCGGACATCGGAGCATTCAGTGTTAAATTAATAAATAATCTGACTTCCGTAACACAGTAGACATTTTAAGGGCAGGTTCGATTCCCAGCCAAACTTGGAAGATCAGTTTAAGTGTAGTAGCATATTTGTTGTAGAAATATGTTGTAAGACAATTTATAATAAGATTCATATTTTAATGGTAGCAGTAGAGACAGTAAGGTGACATAAATAGAATTGTTTTATATTTTTGATTAGGAAAGTTCCTCAACAATATTGGCTTACGTTGCGACGGTCGCTAGTTCAATTCCGGCACATTTGTGTTCACGTCATCTGTTTATGGTGTCCTATTTAAGTAGATGTGTGTTTGAAAATATACAAAAATATTATGTTAATCTTATATATACATATTTGTAATTGAGTCTTTTCAGTTGCTTAGTACAAGCTTTACATTTATACCAGTATATTATAATAGTAGAATTGTGTCTATTTGTACTTGTAACATTTAACAACTAAACGGCAGAATAGATATTAATAATATTCGATATGAAAATAGACTGTATTATTAAGACGAACGTAGACTATTTTCTCAAAAAATAACCACATATTTATCAAGAAATATATAGACGAAATTGCGGGTAACAGCTAGTATATAACAGTTACTAAACAATTTATAGACACGTACAAATGCACTAAAAAAGTGTCTTGGAAAAATAATAAAAGGAAATTACTCATAATTCTTTCGAAGATATGCAATCTAGGTACCTACTTATATATTCTTCAGCTATTACAAAATGCAAAGGGGCGTGGCGGTGGCGGCGCCATTACTCAAAATTCTTTATACCACAGACTATATTATGTATGCACTAGGTATGCAATTGTCTACGTTTCTGCAAATGACTGACATGAAAGAGGATGGCTCTTTCATGTCAGTCATTTGCGGAAACGATAGCAAATCAATAGAGTTATTAGCTTTAATAGACATTGGTTGGATGTAATGTATACCTTTGCTTACATTAGAAATTTATAACTCTGGTATATTACTTTTACTTTACTCATGGCTAAAATGTTTAAAATTTATTAGTTTACTTGGTTTAATTTTATTGGTATCCTTAGAAATATGTATACCAATATTCTAATGAGAGAGAGCTAATTTTGGTATGAGGAAAGTAAACTCGGAAGCATTTTTCTATTTGAGAATATTTCACTGTTTGCAAAGTACATAATTCCAATATTTATATATGTATTTATATACAGTACGGTAGGGGAATAAATATTAATAAGAAATAATCATAACCAGCTATAATGTCTAAATGAATGTACGATTTTTTATTTTAACTCTGTATAGAAATATAAACTAACAAAGTTTCACATTCTGGTTGTGAAACTTTGTTAGGAACAAACAAAGTTAGTTCTACTTAATATATATTATGCGAAAGGCTAACGACGATTTTGACAGGAAACCAGAGTGAATTTTCTCTACCTACCGCATCAGGAATTGGTGCGAAGATAAATAGTTAAAAAATATTTATAAAAAAATATACCTACTCCACAGTTTTCTTATACACTTATAAGGAATTTTAATATTCAAGAAATTGCGACGATATTCCTTGAATATGTGTCTGACGTGTGGTAATTTAGTGGGAGGCGTTCGTTAATAATGAAACTGTTAGATATTGGAATAGCTGTGGCATTCCGTGATATTTTACCACGCTAATAGTGACACAAGCAATAAGTGATATTTATTTTAATTACTCTACAATACAACATATTGTTATTGGTATTTATTGAGTATTTTAATAACTATGGATGTATTTTACGGTGAAGTGTCTAATCTAGACTAGAATTATGTTATAATTGTTTTTTTCTTTGTTTACATTTACTGTTATTTTAAAAAAGATTGACCTATTAAATATTATGTTATATTATGTTATGAATACTAATATTATAAACGCAAAAACCTAACTGAGTGTCTGCTTTTTTCGTCCTTTTCGACTTTATAACTATAAAACAGCAAATTTAATTCTTTAGTACCAGTTTTAATTTTATATGATCAATCTCCGCTTTCAAATAATGAAAATTATTGCACGGATGTCTATATTGTATATTATATGAAACCAAGTGATACATACATGCCAGTTATATTTGTTAAGGGGTAAAAGAAAATAACAACAGAATGACTAGCATACTCTTATTAGCATTTATGATATTAATTTGAGAAATTATATTAGTAGTTAACAATGTAGTAATTAGAACAAATCTTTTCCAATAAATATATTATTATATATTATACTTTCGGATATACCGTTACTTTAAATTACCATTTCAATTTAAATTTACAGAAGTACAGTGTAAATATGATTATTAATTCACAATAGCCTGCTTCAAAGTTTTGAATCGATATATAAATAATATAAAACCGTAACTTTGTCACAGCAAAATTTTTCCATCAATTATTGAAGAAAATTAAAATGAGAAATTGATATGTAATAAATTGGAATATTATAATTGACGACTATATATGGTGGTCTAGCGGTTTAGCACACTGCTTAAATTCTGATGTTTGCGGGTTCGATTCGATACATACACACACAAACAAACACGTTTTCATATGATTCATCGGTCTGAGTGGTATCTATGTTTATTATGTATGTATTTATAAATATGTATGGTGGTGTGGATGGTGACCCATCCCTAAACATACTTTTATTTTATTATGATTTAGCATTAAAAATACAACATCCAATAATACATACAACTTAAAATTTTTAGATGAAGCCCTTTTTTTAATAGCGATATTAATTTATATGGCAAAACAACATTTTCAAGCACTATTATAGAAAACCTATATTGTTAAAATAAACACAAATAAAGAAAAAAAAACATTTGAATATGGAATTTGGTTTCGTACTACAGGTATATGCATAAAATATGATATGCGTCAGAAAACGGCATGTATCGTGTTAAAATATTTGAAGGAGGCGTGTAAGTAAACGTACACATGTAGGTACACATCTGGGCAGGCCGTTATTAAAAAAGTTAAAAGCAAAGTATCCCAGCACCGGTTGTGAGGGTTCCCTCATTATTTATTTAAAGCCCGATCCGATTGTCGTATGTACGCTCTTTGTTTATGGTCTAAGTGATAAGAGAAAAGAGAGTTATTGCTTACTATTCATGTAAATGCAATAGGTGAGTATGTTTGTACTCTATAATTTTAATTATACACACAAATATTAATACAAAAATATGAAAAGTTTTTAAAGATAACTGATATATAGAAATACGAAGGCTTATAATAAGTTAAACATATAGCATATCATTCATTGTCACAAAAACTTTCCTGCTCAAATGGACTTTTTAATAAAAAAAATATAAACAATAAGATCAAATATCTTATTGTTTATATATTTTTTAATAAATCAATCTACACAGGTAGTTTACCTACATGTAGCATATATAGGTAGTCTATATATAAAAAAAGGTGTCCTAAAGTCCTATTTCCTAAAAAAGGTCTACCAATATTGACATAATTTACAAATATATTTGCAAGTGTTTAGTAATATTTTATATTTCATATTGAATTACATGCGTGAAACAATAAAAAAGTTAATAAATTATATTTTTAAGAATAATCCATCAAAACTTAAAATTTTGTATGATAATCTCTTCACTTGTCCTACACTCCATTTGCAACGAAGAGCTTTTAAAACTTAACCCTTATTTTCTCACTTTGAGCACTTTAAGGGATTACAAGAGCAACCATGGTCCCGCTGCCGCCATGCCGGCGCGGACGCAGTTATGCGAATAATTCCTGCGCATACGCTTTTACACCTCTCGTTTTGTAATTCCGACTGAAATGGAAAGTGCTCTCTGAACTTTATATACATTTTCATGTCTATAACATATTTGAGACAAAGAGTATCTATTTATGACGACCTCGATGGTCCGATTAATTCACAATTAAGTATGTTTAATAAAAATACACATATAAAACTCAAACTGTAAGAGAGTAACAGCAGAATAATGTAGAGATTCACAGTAGAGTTATATGCAAAAATTCAAAATTAAGGGCTTGGTTATCTGTATACTAAAACTTCGACTAATATATATTTTTTTAGATTATAGTTGTTACAAGTATACAGATACGTTATTTAATAATAAAAATAAAACTTAGGGTACAACAAAAGACACGTGTTAAGACTCCGTTGGACGCATATGACGATGTTTTTAAGTATTCCCATCAAAATTTTATGACACTCTTTGAAATGTATTTTGCCTTAGAAAATATAGAAACTTTTCGGTAAAAAGAACAGTTGAATATGGTGACGGAAAAAATACTTTTGAAAAATGCTTATATCTATATTATTTTTAACAAAAATAATTTTTGTTTTGTTGTAACGAATTTAGGAACGCTTACTGTATACGATTCCTACCAGAAGTGTAAGCATGTGAAACGTTGTGATCTCAAACTGTTGCGACCCAGATAGACAGTTAGCTTCTGAGACAACGGCTCTGACTACCATACCTGGTATTACAGTCGTAAACATACCTTGTACGATATATTCTGTATCTAGTCCCAATATAAGTCGATTTATGGCATTGATGTAAAGGGGGTTGTTTGTAATGTAGACTGTTGTGTGACCCCATTGCTCGTAATATACCATATCAGGTTGACATCCCCGCGGTTCCTCTGGAAACCATCATGATAAATTCCTGGAGATTTTGTAACGATGGGCTAATTGATCTGATCTCATGTATATTTGTTATTATCATCCTCCACTAGTGATCCGCTAACGCAACGTTAGCCAGCTTAAACTGTTAGCGCTGGCGAGTGGGACATTTCATTATCATTCATAAAAAAAAATCCAATATAAGCAGAGCTCGTGTTAAGGATATTAATTAGATAATTTACAGAAATACTTTTGTATTTATAAAAATAAATATATTTTATTTTTTATTAATACGTTTGTATTTTGTAAGTAAGGCGGTGTGAAAAACGTCTAGAGGTTTTTCACCACGAAGACTATCTCATAAAATATCTAACGACGTTGAATAACGTATATTTTGTATTGTTTTACTATAAGAATACAGTAACATTTAGACTTCTATAAGCTTTAATTCCCATGTCATCATTTCAAACAATTTAACAGGCCTCATACTGCGGTTGCTCGCGTCGGCTTTCCTACACCTGCGGTCGGTACATTATCTCAAAAAGCATTCCACATAAGCCACAAAGGGAAAGTTACTCGTTTTGTGCACATTGTTTATGTGGACAACGAACGGATGGACAGAGAAATATGTACACTAGATACGACTTTTTATAATTAACTTGAATTTTAATTTAAATATTTTGCGATCATAAATTGTTGTTATTACATATAATATTAATTATATGACCCAATTTTGAACATATATATTATATTGACTATTTATATTCATTATTTATGATATTTGTTAAATATGGCAATTCAATATTAACATTATTTTAAATTTGCGTGCTCAAAATATAAGTATTTATGAAATAAGTTATTATTTCTAAAAATAATGTTAGCCTATTCAAAGCAAATAAATAAATAATCTCACGACTTATCCCAGATGGAGTAATCAGAAACATTGTTAATGGCGAACATTGTGGCGAAACAACGCCTGACGTGCTTATTCTTCACTGAAAAGTTCTTCATCACTTTGTTGAGCTTCTTGATAGATTTTCTTAATTGAATATGTATACGCTAACGTTAGGAAAAATATTTGAATAAGAAATAACTAAAATTATTTATTAATGTAGGATACATTAATAAATAATTTGATTTAAAAATATTTGAATCATATTAATATTTTAGAAGTGTTATTCTTTCTTGAACATTATTCTAATGTCACATACTGTACTAATATTTTTGGAAATAAACAAATAAATACAATGCCAGTTCCACACCCGTTGCTTCAAATATTAACCACAAATAATGCTACAGAAATTTTACAGGTACCCCCAGATAAATACAAGTATCGTAGCAACTTATATGTTTCTCTTCGGAATTAGCATAGTGGTGCCATGATTGCCACATTGTTAAGGAAGTTTTCATTAACGAAGTTATAAGAGGAAACTAATTTAGCGTCATTCTGTATATGTATCTATTATTAGGTACCTACCCTAATATGTTCCAAAAACAAATTTATGCATGTTTTCCTTGTTTCTGTATTAAAACACAGATGTCACGTCCAGCCAATTCTATATCTTGGGATACGTGTTTGTGGCATGCGGCGGTGTACGATAAATTCTGAGCTTTGTGCTCTTCCAGACTCCTCCATGGTTTTAGGAGGATTTTTTAACTAAATCTGAGGACGCAATGATAATTCATAGCTTAGTTGTTCTTGGTACAGACAGTAGTTACCGGTAAATTAAATAATTTTTCATGTTAATCTGAGAAATGTGAGTAAAAATCTCCAATCTGTAAAAATCTTGTACTGAATCTTTCTGAGTACTGATTAATATATTAATAGAATTTTTTGTTGTAATATTGAACAGCATAGTTGGACTTTAATGGGTCACTACAATTATAATAATAATAATAACTCAGTACAATTCACACACAACTGTTATATATATTTGTAAATACACGTCTATTTGTCTATTATGAAAGAAAAGAAAACATCCAGACCGATTCAAACAATAATATTAATATATAGAAATGCTTATACCGTGCGAGGAATCGTACCCTTGACCAGTACTACCACTAGTAAAGTGGTTTTGTCAAACAGTTAGATCAAAATTTGGTGAATATAAATTACACTTTACCTTTATATATATACGAGTATGTGTAAATATATGTTTAATAAACAGTACATATTATAGTAGACTTTACCCAAAGTAATATTACGAGGAGGTATATAGACGTTAAGTAGTCGTAGGTGTTTATGGCTGGATTAAGTTTCTGAAAGGTTAAAAGCATTTTGTAAAGTTATGCAAATCACAAGTAACTATATACGAACGTACACCTACTCATATATATAATATCCTACTTAAAGTTTATATCCCGTTCATATATAATATAAACATTTATCTCGCTCATATCTGTCAATTAACAATGTCAGGATCAAGAATGTTTGTCATTATAAAAGCATTAATTTTTACTTTATTTTGAAATGACGGTCATAATCTTATTATATTATATTTAGCAGTTATGAAAGTAATAAGGTAAAGTAATTATTCTATAGCAAATAAGGATTCATAATTAGATTACAATTGTATATATTATTAAGTGATTTGGATTTTCTCTGAAAATTATAATATATAAAACGTTTTATCTTTCAAGCTGTGCATATATACTGCTACGAAGATACTTACGTATGCCTTGTTATGTATATATATATATGTATACTAACTGTGTCCGCGACATCCTCCGCGGGGTATAGTGACCTTGACCAAATAAACAAAAAAGTTTCATCGTTCTTAGCTTCTAGAATGAGAAATTCCATACAAACTTTCATCACCTATCTTATTTGACCCCTTTAAGGCAAAAATTATTAGAAACCTTGAATGTTGTCTATATTTATATTTAATCAAAAGCCTAAAAAATAAGTTCGATGTTTCCAACTTACATACAATATTTCATCTCCTCTTTCAACCCCTTACAACCCTTTTTTCGCATTCAAAAGCAACCTATGCTCTTTATCAGAGTCTAGACTATATGTGTACCAAATTTTATGTAGTTATGTGGTGAGCGCAACACAGAAAGACAGAGTTACTTTTGCATTTATAATATTAGTAAAGATAATATATATAATATTTTTTTTATTAAAACAACATTTTTAATAATGAAATATTTCAACAACAATAAAATTTTAATAATTACTAGATTAATAAAATTATAATAAAAACGTAAGGATACCTTTAAATAATGTAACATAATGTACTTTTCTAATATTTGTAATATCAATCGAATCACCTTTATGCAAATTTTGTTATTCTATTATTAATCTGGTGAAGAAGATACTATATATTGTTAACTGAGCAATGTAGTTGTATATTTCCTTTTTTTTCTTTATTTTACTTGAGTGTCCCTTATTAATTTATCTGTAATAACTGTACAGTTCAATATATATAGCACTATATTCCTCTCACAATAAGAATCTTAAAAGCGTATTGAAATAGGCATAAATCTTTCACATCACACAGAGCATTCTCTAGGGGACGTGAATAAAACTGCACATAGGCGGTGCATTCTTCACAATCGATTTTCTTCACTTCACAGTATTTCATTGCTTTTGCATATACGGAATTTTATATTATTGAATATACTTTGTAAAAAGTTGTCTGCGTGGGTAACTTAGTTTCCTCACAGATAACATAATATTCATCTATTTCAGTCAAGCAACTTGTCTTATATATACTTTCTGTCTACAGTGCATGCCTCTAATACATGGAGCTGGTATAAATGGTCGTAACAGATTGCCATAGAAGGAAATAGAAGAAGAACTAATCTTATAAGTGTGGTTTTGTTGGGTGACGCAGTGAAATTACAGGATAAGGAGGTATGCCTTTCAATTAAAATGACTATGGATTGACTAACAAATACGTGGAGGGACATCTTATTACTTCGTAATGGCAACGCATGAGTTGTACCACGGGCGTCACAATAATGTGATGTCCGTGATGCAGTTCATGTATATTTGTAACCGACTGCTACCATCTACCATCGGGTGCATCATCAGTTTCTTTGTTAATCCAATTACATAAAATAATATCTGCACTAAAAATCAACCATTGCAATACAACGCCAATTACGGGAGTTTGTTTTAAGTTTATTTTAAGTCTGTCTGTTGTCTGCGACGGTATTGCAACTCGACTTCAATCACAAAGGACATGAGTTCAAGCATAGCCTATTAACCTATTAGTAATGAATAGCTTTGTGTGAGAATTTAAATTCTAACTAACTTTCCGGTGATGAAAATACCGACAATAAACCGATGGCGGCAGTTTTCTCCCTGTTGGATTCAATTTACAGGACGAAATGTCATGTCAAGTGTTGTGTTCATTACAACGTCGAGACTTGATAATGCTCTGCCTACCCCATCTAAGATAACAGTCGTGAAAGTATGTATTCTGTTAAAAACTCGTTTAAAGTAACTTTTACTTTGTTTAAAGTAAATTGTCTGTAATGGATAGGCACTTATCTACAGGAAGATCTCGTTTTATGATGCGACAACGACGTCATAATTTTTCTGCAGGATCGCTAACGCCGGCTTTATTAATTCTATAGGCTTATGTAGATAATGTTTCAATGTTTATATATATTTTAGTGTAACGATCCTTACTAATATCACGTAAGATCACTAAAACCGTAAGCACAGGCGAGTGTACCATTCCATTATTATCAAGTAAAAAAAAGTCACGAAGAGGGGCGAGGGGGGGGGGGGGGGGGGGAGGCGTTATTTTTAGTAATTATGGCTAGGTGCTAAATTATTAACACCAACATGGTTATTTCCAAGTGCATTCGTCGTGATGGGCAAACTGAATGCTCAACATAATAATAATATTATAACAAAATGAGTAACAATTACAGTACTACTTACTCGTATCTATCAATATTACGAAGTTGATGATTGTTTGTTTGTATTAAAAAGGCTCGGAAACTACTAGACCGATTTAATAATATTTTACCATTAAAACCCTACATTATCTCTGATTAACATAGGTGATAAAATATTTTCATACACATTAGGGATCCGTATAAAATCTTTCTAACCTTATAAGGTTAAAAGTTTTCAGATATATCGCATACGCTATGGAAATAGAGCAGTGATAGTTTTACATTATACATTTTACGTGTGTGTGTGTATAAATGATTAAATTTTGACATTTTTGTTAAATCCCTGCTATACAAAAGCAGAATGTTAGTATATATAACAGTATCTGTAACTATTTACAGTCTGTCTATAGTAACGGTCACACTTCAAACCTATCCAACCCTTTGTTTCCATTCAAAGCTATTTAAATGTGCCCAATAAAACACGTCGACTCACATACGATGACGCGAGGTGGAGAGCTTTAATGAAAACAAATGGAAGGACGCTGTTTGGTACAAACCAGTCGATTTTGTTAAGGCCAATTTGCTGGAAAACATTGTTTTTGTCACAGACTTTAATTATGATAGATAGATTCAATTACGTACATAAATATATAAAAGAAAACATTTAACTAATGTATTCAATTATTGATAAACTCCTTCTTACAATAAAATACCATTTATTGTAAAATGTTATCTATATTAACTCTATGGTATGTAGTGTTACTTTTTTTGACAGAAATTTTAAAGTCACAATTATTTACTAACAAATATATATAGGCCACTATTCAAATTTTAATTTGAATAGGACATTTTGTTAATCTACACTAAGGAACTGCAAGTAACCATTTGAAATCTCTGAGTACTGCGATAAATATAATAGAAGAATATATTCAACTAACTAGGCTACGATCTTCGCTAGTTCGAAGAAAATTATGATTTTTATGGTTATACACGTGTTTTCTTCGCAGATTATCATCATCATCATCATCATTACAGCCCGGAAGACGTCCATTACTGGACATAGGCCTCTTTGCAGATGGATATTTAATATTAATATATACCTTTACTCCCTGATCTCTTAATTTGGCATAATTTCACCTCGATTTTATTCAATTTTATTAATGCATAATGCCCAACCAAATCACGGAGAAAAATATAAAACAAATGTTATGGATTTCAATTATTCAAATTTCGAAATTAGAATGCACTTTCCGTAAATGAAAAAAAGTAATTAAACTCAAATTACAATATTTTTTCGCAGGTAAACATTTGCATGGTGGCCATTCTATAAATGCAAAACGTTTCCCCTTAACACAGTCGCACGTTACAGCGACAACTCTCCTGGAGCTGAGTTTTGACTCCGGACAAATTAAATCAATTAAGGGCCAGCCTGGGTTTTTTGCCCAACCAAATGTCCGCCATTTGTACGTATTAAGCCGGCTTTTTTATTTGCATCTATAAGTCTTTGTTCCGTTGTGATTTTAACAGCATTTCCCTTTGTTTATTACGTGGGTATAATTCATACTTACTTTAATTGTAGCAAATGAGATGCTTTTAAAAAAGCTCAATTACATTTTTTATTGTCGGGTAATTGAGCACATTTTTCGCTCATTAGACGACCGATTAAATTAAGAAGCACGTCTTTTAATAGGTAACAAAATACATAGATACCTAATTGTTATTTGCTGTTTATAATGATCTCGATCCTAATTGGGGTATTTCGTATATAAACACACTTCAGTTTGATTTCGGATGTTTAATATAATATTTTTTTTACTAATAAACCAACACCAACAAATTTAGTTTATACATATAGTTAGTCAATATAATAATAATTTTCTATTATGATTATTTATAATCTGTAAAGCCAGGGAGTTTGTTATTTTTATAGTTTTACTGGATCTTGGTTCTAGCCTAAATTAAAAAACTTTCTGTAACTTTAAATAACGCAATTTTTAAGGAAAGTTATAAACTAATAAATTTTTCTCTATAATCCGTAAAAACACGAGAGCTAACACTCAGTATAAAAGTAGTGATAGTTCTGCCTAGTGATGCGATGCGATGCGATGGGTCTGGGGACGATGATGGCCGCCATTTCTTTAGAGTAAAACTGCAGCTCACACATTATATATGCAATACTACTAATATTATAAATACAAAAATGTATCTGCCTTTTTGTTATCTTTTTAACGAACAAACTAAATAGCTTAATAGTTTTAATTAAAGTTTGCTATGAAGATAGACTGTAATGTAAAAAATGAATATGGGTATTATCTTAAAAATAATATGTGAAAGGGTGAATTAGATAATAATAGTTTGTGCAAACATAGTAGCAGCTAACAGCTAGTTATTTAGCAATTAATTAGGGGACTTTCTGGATGCTTTCTTCTATTAATAATCATGTATTTCTTAATTATCCTTTATTCTTATTACTTACATCAATACAGTACATTAACACAACAAGATATCATAATTATACAAACCGCAAGATACACAGAACAGCATTCATAATACAGAATAAAATCACAGTATAATCTATGTGACAGTTCTACAATGTTACCAATCTAAAATGTATATCGATGGCTATTTCAACACTATTTAATACAAAACAAGTAACAATATATAAAAACAAAGAAGCGTAAAAAAATTAAACAATGGCGCTTGTACGTGACATCAATGGAAGTTTATTTCCAACGGTTTATAAAAGAATCAATGAAAACAATTTACTTAGAAGTGAAAACAAGTCAGCAACAAAAAGCGGGTACCTATTTCTATTTATTTAGGTCTTCTTAAGGCCCCGTTCACACATAAAAGATGCTTAAAATCTTATTAATATTGTAATATGGAAGTGTGTAAGGATGGTTATAAGTTTTATTATTGTAATTTTTCTTGAAGTCGTGTCAATAAATAATTTTTATTATTATTATATTATAATAAAATCGTAAACAAAGAGAAAAATATTCCTTAGTCTGTTTGCGTGATAATGGATTACAAAAAATGACTGCAGGAAATTTCATTCGAAATTTAAAACTTTATATTATTACTGGCATGAATTACACAAATCGATTTTTTTCTAGAAGTTGGTACTCAGATGAGATATGTTCAACAACGTATGCGTCTGTTATAACGTAACTCGTTTTTTACAAAATGACTATTTATAGATTTTAGTTCACATGAAACTATTATTATGCTGGTAAGCCTGTAATTTCAGTGTTTTAGATTTTAATAAAAAATTCCGCTGTTTCTTCTAATACCTTACTTTCAGAATTTGTTCATATTTAAATCATGAAAATAGTACTAATGTAAATATGGCTTTATAAATATATTTATTCTACTCAAGTCATAACATTTGCGTTTGAGGTTAGATGCGGAAAGAATAATGAAAGTTCTTTCGGACGTAGGCAGATTCGCAGATTTAATGTATTATTTACTAGTAAACGGCCGCGGGTTTGCACAGGTGCAATTAATAATTATTACAAATAAAATAAAATATTACCCATGTTACTCGGTAGTATTGTTCTGTAGGAGAAATATATTGATTAAAACATCATAAATTATAGTTATGATTCAGTTATTTGTGATGTTTCGGTTTACTATACTACTACTATATACTACATAGTATATAGTACATAGTATATAGTGGAACTAAGTACATATAAAAAATCAAAAACCATTCATAAATCATATATGATATTTTAGTTACTTACGAGCTTAATATTGTTATTAATATTTTTTAATTTATTCATATATAATTGTTTATAATTATTCAATTAACCTATTTATTATCCGCATTTTAATTAGATTTAAGAATTTGATAGTCGAGCCTTACGTCGTAATGCGATATCCTTTTCTACATATATCTTCTGATCCTTATTTCCATCCGTGTGAATACCCTTTAAAAATATACGTCAAATAATTTCAATGGATTCTGTAAAAAAGGAAAGTAAAATAAAATCGTCCATTGTGAAAAGTGACAGACGTCGTTTCAGTGAGTGGTTTTAAAGAAACAAACAATCGATATAAAGCGAAATGGTGTTTCCTTGCCGCAAGATTTGTCATTAATTTACGTAGATTTAGAAACAGAAATTGGTTTTTATTTATATATCAGCTTTACTTTTAAATCAGTAATTATATTCGTGTTTACACACTCGCCGTTTCTTCCAATTGACACTCACGCTAGGATAAATAAAATACTATTTACTTCAAGACGAACGTGTAATTGGAGCGCAATTACTACATAGATGTTATAAACAGAAACGTAGATAAAAGCATCAGGTTTGATTTTCAATCATACCGTTATAAAATTATACATTTCCCAAAAAGTATCTACGTTATAGTGGGTTCAAGAATTAAACAATGTCTAGTGACAATAAAGTTAAAAGAAGTAATCTTCTTATAGTTCAATAACTATTTACATATATTATCTATATTTCTGGAAGTAGTAATCTAAGATGGTCAGTTAATAGATAGATAGACAGAAACAACAAAATAATGCTACTAATATTATAAAGGCGTACGTTTGTGAGTATGGATGGATGTTTGTTACTCTTTCACGCAAAAATTATTGAACGGATTTTGATGAAACTTTACAGTAATATTGCTCATACATCAGAATAACACATGGGCTATAGTTGGATAAAAATATTATATAAATTGTGTGAAATATAACGATAAACTTCAAGTAAGTGAAAAAAGATGATCATTATTGTAACTAATCTTTCAATATTAGAAAGAGAACGTATGAGTTTAAGAAATTATTTTACAAGTATGATAGTCTATATACAGTTAGTTTTGTACCTCGATATTGAGTTGACTATATATTATGTGTAATAATCATGTACAGTTATCATTTAAAAAAAACAACATACAAAAATTGTAAGAATTAATTTAAACGATTCTAAACTGTACACGTAATGGTATTTAGAAGAATTAATTTTACGTCATCGATAATATACATAAGTAGAGTAGGTACTTGAGCATTCAAGGTATTGAATTACAAGGACGCTCATTATTCTCTTGGTCATATTCTATTTTCGTATATTTAATGCTATACTAATTGCTTTCAATTAATAATATAGTTGAAATTGTAATTTATACCCTAACATGTCAACCGCTGAGTGTATAAGGATAGAAGTTTTAAGCGAAGATTGTTCTTCGATTATTAATTTTACCTGTGGTTTTACGTACCACGATTATTAAATAATTTATTTAAAGCTACCTAGTACGTTTTACAAGTGGTAGACTAAAAAGTCATCTGCGTGCCTTTCAAGCTAATTTGAAGCCCATTTTTAGCTACAAACTTCAATACTATGTTAAAATGGTAATTATTACTTCAGGAGATCAAAATATTAAGTCATTACATTGCAAAGGCAAACGAACTGTTTGCCTTTGCAATTACAAAAACAAATATAATAATGATATATCACGCCAATCCAGCGCCATCTAGTCCTACGCTCAGCAGAGCTTGTGTTATGGGTATTAGACAACTTATATAAATAGTTTTTTATATACCTAATGTAATATAGGTACATAGAAAACACACTGACCTGTACCACGAGGAATCTAACCCGCGACCATCGAATGTAAGGTAGTATGCTAAATCGCTAAACCATGAAGGCCGCCAAGTACTTGTATTCTGCTCTACAGGAATGTTACAGTACATTCTAGAAAATAATACAAATGCGGTTTGTCACAAAACAATTTTCTTTGTCCGCCAGCAGTATATACATACTCGTATTTCACCTGAAATTGTTTTTTATTGTCTCTACTACATTCAAATGGTCTGCGCGAGACCAACTTTAGCCGTAAAACACTATGTGGGATAGTCGAACCAAAGAAAGAAATATAAACAGAGGGGTCACTTACCAACATATAATAAAAATTATAATTTGTGTAGATCTGTATTGGAATAATACACCTGGACAATTCATACAGTGCCATTTGGTTCCAAATTTACGCAGAGCTTGTGTTATAGCAGGAAATAGTTAAATATATTTTTTGCAAATACATACATAATATACAGAGAAAAAATCGAGATTAATATAAAGAATACAAATATTTACATCGTGCAAAGAATATCACAGCTTTTTGTAAAAATTGAATACTAGTTTATTATTTTGTATGAGTTTAAATTCTGATTTATGGCAGCTCATTGAAGCTATTTAGATAATATATAGAAAATTAATAATGTAGTAAAGTTAGAACATTGACATACATATATGATAATGTACGCGACTATTCTAAATATTTGAAAATTCGTGATATTAAAAAAAATCGTATATCTAAAAACATGATAAATGCAATGCTTAAATGATTGTAATGTAATATAAATTTAAACAAGTATAATTTATCAGTTTTATGTCGATGCAAGTTTTCGGTCTGTCATTGATTCATGTTCTATGTCTAGTTTCTACACAAAAACGCAACTAGATCGCGAGCAAAAAGCTGCGACTAAACAAAGCGAGGCTTTGGGTGCAACCAAATATATGTAAATACCTACCTATAAATAGAGCATAGAGCTTGTAGAAATTCTTATGAACAAAACAGTACTCTTAAAATGTTAGCTTTATTTCTATATCATCCTATACGGTAATCGAGTAAATCTTTCTTTATGACAATATATCATTATTACATAGTTCAAAACAAAGTCGCTGTCGCTGTCGCTGTCTGTCCATCCTAAAAAGGTATATGTATCTTGAATCTTTAAAACTACGCAACGAATTTTTTTAATAGATAGATTCAATAGAAAGGTTTATACATATAACATATGTAAACACGTGCGAAGCCGGGGCGAGTAGCTAGTAGTTCTATAGTATATTATCTATAGTTATATAGTAATTCTATATATCTTACGCAATCTGAGCAATCTATTGTTATCTATGATATCCCTTGCATTGGTATTTTTTTTTTAATAAAATAAATAGGACATATTGTCACTGTTGTGATAAATGACTGACCCAGTCATATGCATTGTCAACGGTCAATATTGTGAGAATATCTGATTTAATATAGGTGTTTTCTTCAATATAAATAGATATATTCCTTTTTATGTCGATCAGATTTGAATTGACGACCCCTTGGGAGTAATTTAAGGCAGTAAACTAGGCCACGGCGTTCTATCTAAATCAAACCAAACATAATCATCTGAAATTCCTATTATTAAATAATCATTATTATATTGAATGCATGACAGTCCGTTATAATTATTCTGACGTATGTTTCAATATACATGTGTATTATTATAAAATTTAATTGATATATTAATATTATATTGCCAATTTCCGTGAAAGCATGCCTTCCATGATTAATAAAATGAATAACTTTGTAATGCAATATTCATCAAATGCGAGTGTATTGTTAATTCTTTCACGTAAAGCTATTTTTCCTTCAGTAGCTATAAAAAGAGTACTAACATTAACATTAATGTTGGTTGTTTACATGGAAACATCACAAACTAAACGATTAGACAATCAATGAGGCAGTTAACATCGTATCGGTCTAGTTTTTTCTTCCAGACTACGTCGTAAAATTCTCTTATATTGCTTCTCCTATTGATTACGCTGTTATTCATGGTTTTTCACTTTGCCTTGTTTAGATATAATACAAAATAGGAACTGGTGGTCCAATGGCAATGTAACATGTCAGGTAGATCTCCACGCTGCGCTGTCCCAACTAGAAACTGTCGGTTGTCTTTTAAATTCTGGTGTATTTATATTTATCATGATGGACTAACTTGTCTAATTTCATCCTCATATTATGATCATACGCTGATATCCTGCGATAGATAGGCCAGGTGGGGGAAAAATTTTATCATCTTTGATTAAAAAAATGACACAACATTAATTCAAATAAATTAGTACTTACGTGTAGTTATACCTAATTGATTCGGCGGTCTAGCGGATTAGCACACCACTTTACTTCCGATAGTCGCAAATTCGATTCTTTGTATCGATCGTGACTATAATTATTTGTATCGATCTGGGTATTTTTTACGTATATTATGTATGTGTTTAAAAATATGTATCTAATTAATTATTCATTCGTTAAGTTCACGCACAAACTGTACTTACTGTGGGACTAGATGGTTTTGTGTCAATTGTTTAGGGTTATTTATTATTATTATTTTTTAGTTATAGTTTATATCTAATCAAAGCTGTATAAAACATTTCGTTACTTAGAACGCAAAATAACAAGTTTTGTATTAACCAATGATTCTAATAGTTCAACTAGGATAACCATATGGTCAGTCATAATGGTATATAATGCTACGTTTCATTAAAAAAATAATAAGCCGAATATTAAGTGAATTGTATCTTGAATACTTAAAACAAATTCTCTAATACCATTGAAAGCAAAAGTTACTTAAATTTCCTTTACAGTATTTTGCGGTCTTCCAATGTCCACCAAAAATAAAGTACTTGAGAAACCAGAGGATTCTCGTTTTATGTGGTTTCATAATACTAATGTTTTCATAAAGCCTTGATTTTGAGCCTTTAGATAAAATAAATTAGGTTGTTATATTATTTTACTTACAGTATTTTTATATTTAAGTTACCCAATATCTTAGATAATTATTACAAACTATTTTTCTTATTTCTTTCCTTGATTGGAGGAGCTTATTTTTGAAAAAAACTAATATTGTTTTTCTGTTAAGAAATATTTAAAAAATACCATAACTGTGTTACTTCAAGTAACTTTTTTAATTTACCCTCTTGACATTTATTTCCCTTAAAAAGTATATCAAACAACAAATGTCTTCTGACGAAAACAGGAGTCAAACAAGAACCTCTCAAAATGCAATGGCATCGAAGCAGAAACCGACGAGCGACCGACGGGCTGAACTTTAAGAATAAGGGCGACGAAAAAACGTCGACATCTGTACATAATCTCATTAATCTTCGTCTGACAAGATAATTCAATGGCCGTCCGATATTACGGATAAGAGAGTCGAGAAAAATAAGAAAATTCGACGACAAGGAACTACTTGAAGGCGCCAAATTGTCGCTTTGTGGTTCCCACGAACAACTTACAACATGTTATTCTTTCCTCACTTTATATTGTTCATACCATATAATATAACTTGAACCATAAATATATCTACGTGCATAATACAATGATTGTCATTATATCTGCGGCCTAGACAATTAACTTTTAATTAATTAACTAAGTAATAATGATTGAGAGTTCCACATTTAGCTTATATCTCCAATAATTTCTCAAGTACATCTCTAAATTTACTCAAAGTATTTTAACAAAACAGCCTGATAATGTTTATTACAAGAAAATGTAATAAATTGAGAGAAGAATTTCAAGTGAGACACTTTGAGAGAAGCTAACGATATGCTTACTACACAAAAATTAAAAGCGATTCACTCTTTGTAATCGTCCTTAATTCCATCGAATTACATTCCGAAACTTTGATCTCAATTCATCAGGCACATTTTAAGATTATTACCTGACGAATATAAAAAGCTATATACTTCGTTCTACTTTGATTAAGAAAAGACCCTCCTCATTTATACGGACTGTAGGCCAGTGATGCACCTTATTGGATTAAGTATAAGCTTTGATGTCCGTTCGTCGCTGCCAAGACGTTTACGCGCGTTAACGTAATAAAAAGTAGATAATTCTTTAAAGGAACTTGTTAGGAAGAAAGGGAATTGAAGGAAGAGGGTATCAGAAGTGCCCCGTCCGCTTGAAGAGGTCCGGAGTGTCCTACTTTAATTAACGTCAGAAATTTACTGTTTTGTACATTCTTATCTCTATTTATCGTTTTACCAATTGGTTGTGAACATCTGCTTCGTGTTGTATAGAATACTCTTAAATAATATTGTTTTATATATTGGTGATATTGGTAATTATGACATGTTCATTCAATTATAAGTGATTAAGGAAAAGTTTGGAGTTAGAAAATTTATTTATAAACGGATGTAGGTGATCCACTGCCCCGTACCCCTTATATATTATTTTTACTTTATACATACTGATGTATAGAATATTATAATTATTTGTAAATAAATATTATTGACAAATATTTCGTTATCGCCAGCGTTGAACTCACAAGTTGGAGTAACAAACTAAGTAGTCACGCGCTCCTCGGAAATATTATTTATATAATTTATTAACAGCATCTGTACAGAAAATAAAAACTTACTATTTGACATAAAAAAATATCCCAAATTCAAAACCACGTATGTGACAGTTTAAAAAATCAAAGAACAACAATCAATCATGCGAATCATTTACGTTCAACCACAATACAGAGCTATCAGATGACAGATTACGGGTACAATACATGCCCGCATCACGTTCGCTACACCAACACATTGCGCAAACAACGAACAGACAAACATTGTGAGCGGCATATGCCAACAATGGCTGATACATTGTTTTCGGGTTCAATTGTACCTATATCACAATTAGAAAATTATATTATCTCCAGTTTAGCTCACAATAATGAAACAATATACGGTTACACTAAAAATAGACTTGTAGATTTACTCTTGTAACCAAATCCGATCGAAGTCGAATGAAATTTTCAATTCTTTTCCTAATATTCAATTGTGGAGTAGTAATGTATAAGTTTTGTAGGGGTTTAATGGGCAGTGTTAATAAATATAGTGAAATACAAAATAAGTAAAAAATATGTATATCATTGGTAAAATTAAGGGCCTCACAATATGTCAACATCAAATTCACGAATGTTGTTCGTGAATTTGATGTTGACACTATAGACACTACCTTTCTAAACATAAAATTCTAATTGGTATATTTTCTATATGGTCAGATATTAATTTAATAACCAAAGTTCCAATAAGTTTAATATTTTGTGATCATTTCTTGAATTAATGTATTAATTTGGTTTACTTTGATTTTAAAAAAAAACTAGTAAGATTGATTTGTCGCCTGCTTGGGCATCTCGTTCTTATCACTTTCATTCGCGGCTTGGCAAGCTGCTTGCTTTGTAAGCTGGGTTTCGAATAAATGCTGAGATATGGCAGTAAAATTAAAAAATATGCATAGGTATGATATCCTATGCATAGGTATAGTCCTCAGTAATAGCAAGAGATACATAAGGACGTAATGTCCATTGTGTAGATAATTGACAGTCAACTTGTTTGTCAGTCTAATAACATAAAACTACGTATGTAATATTATCTTATCTGTGATAAAACAAACAGGTACAAGCATATGTTTTGTTCACCAAAAACATTTTGGAACAACGAAAAAACAACAAAATACAAAGTAATTGTGCTAGCACAAATAATGTATCGCAAATACATTATTTGTGCTATAGTAACTAATAATGAAAGGAACCCAGAATATCGCTTAATACACAAAATAGTCGGTAGCAGTAATCAGCCATCTAAACGATTGTGGTGTATTACACGCAGCGCTGAATTATTGCAAGTGCATGCTAATGTACCGCCCTATCTGAATTCAAATCTCTATCTGCACTAATTACCATATTGATATTTGTTAGATTTGCGATAGTAGGACCCTGTAGCTGCACCATAGCTAATCTAAAACACGCTTACATTTGTTTTTCATGCACTAATACATTACAGATAAGGTGATATTGATGATGCACAAATGTTGTTGTAATATTATTATGCAACTTACTTACCGAAGTATACTTTATAAAAAATATTAGGTAGTAGTTCTGCATTCTTATTTCAGTCGCCAAGTAGCTTGTTTGCAAGCTGCGTCTCTTGACGTTCCAGGACAAGATGGACAACATTAATAGTGATGTCTATGATATCACTCATGTGCTGAGTGGTATCATAGGTGTGACATGATAATGTGATGTGGTAGTGTTCATAAATAAAGAGTCAGTTACCATTTCAATAAGATTAAAGAAAGTTACAGTGCAAGTCGTAGAAGTTATATTGAATTGAAAGTGAACCTGCAGCTATATATTTTACATATATATATATATATATATATATATATATATATATATATATACGTAAATAAATTTTATATTGAAATACTTTTATTTATAATCTCATAAGTAAGAAATGTGCATTTCTTTTCTATTTTAACGTAAAATTTTCTACGTATATAAATATATTTACCTTATATTTGATAAAAAAATTATTAAGTAAATAATTTTAAGCACGTTTGTTTATAGCATGTGATATGCTTAGTAATATTCTCCCAACTAACTTTCTGTGAGATTTCACAATCAGCAAACTGTGGCTAATTAATGAATCGATATATAATTCAATCAGTGATTAAAATAAATGACTAAATGTATTCCACTTCTGCGTGCCTTGGGGAAGAGGATTAATAGTAATGGAGCTATTAGTCATATTTAATATCCATTTACCTTTTTAGGTCGACCTTCAGTGAAGGAATAAAATCGTGAAAAATACATGAAAAAAAAAATATTCGAACTCATTCATTCATCTAAAACTAGCCCAAATGGTAGGCCACGTGTTTATGTAACTGAAATGGCAAAACTCACTGTTCACCTGATGGTAAATTGCAACTGTTGCCAATACACATGAACAGCACCGTGGATTACGACATCATGTAATCCTAATTCAGTCTCAGTGTAAGCGCGATCCGATGTGCACGTATTATAATTATTTTATTTAATATCGTAATTGCTCAGCGCGGCATAAGCCGTGCTAGTCGAAGTTCCAGCCATGTGTGACAAACTTGTGGCCAACGAACTCCTTGCGTTCCTGCAGCAGAAGCTGGACGTAATTGACGAAGTAAGTGCAGTCCAGATTTGTGTGTCCAACTTCAGCCAGGACGACATCGCGAGAGCGAAGGCTCTGCTCTTCGAGTCCCTAAATAAGACTAATCAGATGGTGTCTCGTAGACGTGACGGGACACAAAAAAGCGTACAGGATATTGTAACGCTGCTGAAGGAGACCGATCCAGACGACGTGTCAACTTTTGTGGCGAAGGATTTAAACAAACTTCCTCCAGTCACATTTGATCACGTCGATGTTACCAGCTTACTCAAGGATATCGTGTCCTTAAAAAAGAGTTTGGCAGATGTGACGCTACGTTTCAATGCGTCAGAGCACATAATTAGTGAGTTGCGCAAGGAAGTGGACAGTTTGCGCGACTCGCAAAAAGAAACTAGGTCACTTGACGCTACGAACATCAACACGCGCCGTGGGGCATGCCGCGATGCGTTCACGGCGGAGTCAGCGGTTTCAGCGACGACACTGACGTCACCAGATGTGGTGTCACCGCCGGTCGCCGCGTCCCCCGTGCTCCCCGCCCGCAGCTCGCGAGCGCCGATACCGTTGCATGTGGAAGCAGCGCTAACAAAATCCTCGGTGCAACCACAGCGTCGAGAATTTGCCGCCGTCGTCGCTAGCAAACCGACTGCTTCAGTACAGCGGCGTGTGCCAAAAACGGCACTGAACATTGACCCTACGTGTGCTGCCACTGGCAACCGCGACGATGATGGCTTTGTCGTGGTACAAAAGAAGAGGCGCACAAACAAGGTCAATAGGAATCATTGTGGCACTGCACTCACTGGGCCCAACTTTCTGCTGCGTGCTGCTACATCGACCACGACAATGTACCTGCCCCGTCTACATTACGCCACTAAGGAGCAGGACATTGTCGATTATATTCGTACCAAGAGTAACCTGACATTGAGGGTAACGCAGCTGAAGTCGAGTCACAACGCGAGTTTCAAAGCGTTTGTGGCCCTGGTCCCCACCGATTTGCTGCCCACCTTCATGAAAGAGGACTACTGGCCGAAAGGTGTGGTGTATCGGCGCTACCGTGGCAGATTGCCGTCTTCAGTGCCGTGATCACACAGACAATATTATTGTATTAGTTTTTAAATATTATATTATATGTATGTTAGTCTGTAAGGTATTTATAATATGGGCCTAGTTGCCTGAAATAAATGAATAAATAAAATAAATAATTCCCTCATGTTGCTTTCAGTGAAGTTAAGTGTCATGCCTCAATACCTCATGATTTCAGTGTTATATACACAGCACACATTTATACCTGTAAATGGCAGCTGAATTTCGAGTGAGACAGAGGTGGGCATATCTTAGATAACTTTGTACAAAATGTCAAAGTAAAAAGGAATTTACTTTGTACTATTATACGTACAAAACGATATATGTCTAGTATTTAAATTATTAAGACCAACATTGGAGATAATGTAACACAAAACGATGTAAACATTGATATAAAATTCGAGTTTTCACTGTGGTGGTCCGTTAATACGGCATCCTATAGAGCTGTAAAGGTTTTATGGCGAATAAAACAGTCGTTTGTATGCACATGGCACTCTGTACAGCCGCTACAGAATTTTATGGGTACAGTACCTAACACGCGAAATACACCAAGAATTAGATATAACTTGTTAAAACTTTTATATTACAATTTTGTAAGGTATTAAGCTTGGGATTGTGGAAAATATTTTTCATATTTCATACTGCAAAATGAAACTAGCAAATGCCCGTAGGCTTGTTGCGAAGTTACAGAGTGAATTTGATCGTATCGTTTTTTTTACTGCGCAAATAGTGTTGCCTTTGCAGTTTGGATGTCGAGATAAATCTAGAAAGAGATGACGTTTGTACAGTGACTAACTAGTTTTTCAGTTTGACTACATTTTTGTATGTCATATTAGAGTATACTGCTCTGTAAATAAAAAATAAATTCGAAATGCTAGAATAGATTGTATATATCAGAGTGAAATATTTAAATTACTCTGATAATTTGTAGAGATATATAGTCTGGCTCAAAATTTATTGCCTTAGACTAGAGTCACCGAATCACTAATTTAATTCCAAAATTAAGCTTACTCTACCGGTAACATTTCCTGACACCATACTAAATTAATAAAAAAATCTACCTTAAAAAAATAATGTTATTTTTCGTATGCGCATACCATTCATAGTTTGGTGATAAAATTTTGTCTGCTTATTACATGCATAAATATTTGTATGAGCAATCTTATCGGGTTGTTTATGTTACTACACCTTCGACCGACGATCAGTCCTGGTTTACCCCGTGGAGGTACTGGTAAGTATATTGGAGATCTCCCCTTTACTACACTTTCAACTCCATAGGCAACGATCTCGACTCCTTTGATCATGTTTTGCAGGCTACGCTTCTACTTAATCCTAAGAATTAATTTACAGCGGGTAGCACCAGTGTCTCGCAGGCAAGTATATTTGAAAGAACATTTCTGTATTTCTATAATAAACTACGACAACAATACACCAAACACTAATTACTGACATATAAGAACATTTCTGTATAGTGTATATGTAAATTAAAGAAGTATCTAATAATATAAACACAAACTTTAACGATGCCTACACGGATGCACTGCGCACGTATAATTCTAGTAATTTTCAAGATCATTGGCGGGGAAAATATGAATCTGCTGGCGATAGTTCAAAGAGCTTAGTGTGACTATTCGTAGAGCTGCCTGTGTGAAATCTCTTTGAAAGGAAATCGTCGACAAAAGTCTATAGCAGCACGAAACTTAATTAAACTGGTTTTAATTAAAAATGAGTAGTGAATAGGTGGATGAAGTTACAAACTAATCTGTAATGTTGTAAAGAGAGTGTGAACTTTGCGAGTTTATGAGAATACTCTTCACTGTAGGGTAACGTTTTAAACATGTATTAGAGACTATATTTAATCATTCGAAATTTCAGTATTGGTGTAGTATTGATAATATGTATTAAAATATGTTCATATCAGCAGAAGTAGAGACATAGAGAAGTAGAGACGTTCCGTCAATTTACACTTATGACTAACACTCAGCTCATTTAATCGATATGAAACTACATTATTTTGACATATACAGCAACCACGTCATAAAGTTAAACTGTAACTAATGTGATATATAATTTTTTAATATATTGTTCTGCACTTGATTCGAGTGACGGCTACAGGCTCCCTGCCACGTTGAATATACATATATGCTGACCCCGCAAACGTTGTTTTGCACATAAATTAAAATAGTTATTAAATAATAGAGGTTGATGGTAGAAAGATGGAAATTTGCGATTATATGTAGTTTTTAATGCCACATCATAAAAACATAAAAAAATGCTAAATATGGATATAAAATTTCATAAGGTGCGTTCACCATGACGTCGGATGTTTACAAACTTCTAACTAACTACCCTATCTGCAATAACAGTCGTGAATGTATATTATTATTATATTAAATCAAAGCATGCACACTTCAAAGGATGATGCAGCTGGAGTCGAGTCACTGCGCGAGTTTCAAGACGTTTGCGGCCCGGGTTCCCAACCAACATGCTGCCTACCTTCATAAAGGAGGACTACTAGCCGAAGTAGTGTATCGGTGCCGTAACCATAGAGATATATTTATATATATTTATATTAGTATTACATATGTATGTTCATCAATATTTATAATATAAACTGTAGTAGTCTGTCAGAAATAAATACATACTAAAAATCTCTCTCATTAAAATATGACCCCCGCTGTGCAAGAGTCGTGTGACCGTGGCACTACAGTCAGCATTCATGCACCATTATCGATGACTGACTGACTCACTGACTCGCAAGATTGTCACGTGCCGACGCACCGACGCGACGTCGGTTCAATAGTTCGCAAAAGAGCCGGATTCATCGCAGAAAAATGCGCTCGCTTTGCATTCATATGAATCTACAACACAATAGTTTTCTGCATGATAAGTCTTTTGTCTGTACTCTCAAAGCTTTGTTTAATTTGACACTTCGCATGTAAGTAAAAAACATTTCCATCCAATTTTTTACAGTTTAAGTTACGAATAGATTTAAAAGTACTAACTATCAGCTATAGTTGTTAAATTTTATTTATTAAATATTAATAAAATTATCTACCTGTGGCATTAATTCGTGCTAATGTTTGAATACAACTAACTATTTAGTTAGTGTATAAAAAATATCATAACAGTGAAGAAACACTTGTTCTTTTTTAAGTGCTATATAATGAGCTCTTTATAAACGCACTTTAAACATTATTTCGCGTCCTAATAAATTCATTTGGCAATATAAGTATGAGGGTTAGTCTTTTGAGGACGTCACCACATTTGCAACACTTTCTGATTCACTTTTGATATTTGATGACGGTGTCACCAGTATACTGAGGACGTCACAGTACACGATCACGTACTCATTACGCGACGCGTGCGCCGCACGTGCTCAATGCAAAGTGTCCTAATTGATAATTTCCATCCCTCACACATACCCTCTTTTTATACTAATAAAGGGCCCAAAAAACGCACTAATTGGGAGCTATAGTTGGAGTGTAATTGCTATCGTATAATTACTATGTAGGTAATAATAATAATAAATTCGATGTCGTTGCGTTCATACTTTAAATTAGAATTATCATCCGCTTGTTATTTAAGAAAGAAATCTAAACTAGAATAATCTGTGCTTCGCAAAATTTATGATATGTGGCTCACATGTGTAATTTGATTCAATTTAAAAGATAGAACAGTCATAACCCACGTTGGCATCAGATTTTTTAAAATTCATTTGAAATATGGATTGGGTGTAATCTAACTTTATTACACACTAGCTGTACACGCGACTTAGTCCGTGTAGAATTTAACTTTATTATCCTAAAATAAAAGATTTTTTCTAAAATAAAAGTAGCCTAAGTTACTCCTTATTACATCAGCTACCTGCCAATAAAAGTACCGTCAAAATCGGTCCAACCATTTCAGAGATGTTTGTTCCGGACAGACAGACAGTCAAAAATTGTAAAAAATGTTATTTTGGTGTATGTTCCGTATTTACATCATACATCATTTGCATCATATGCAAACGGTTATTTCAATTTTACAAACAGACACTCCAATTTTATTTATTTGTATAGATGTATAGATTATAACAATATCAATTATATATATAATACAATTATACATATATAAATATACATATGTGAGCCACATTTCATAAAATTTGATTAAGTAGTTTCAATGTATATCCTCAATGAATGTTATGACCAGATTCATCACATACTAGTGTGTTGAACATATTTTATTTCTAATAACTTTGGTACGAAGTTCTAGTTTTTTCATTTGTAAGTATTATTTTCCATTCCATTATGTTCCATATACCTACAAATACTCTGTAAGTATAAGCTTCGAATCAGTGTATAATATTCCGGTATACATACTTTCAGAGGTTTTTCCACTACTTTTCGAAAAGCAATATAACTGTGATATCTCTCAAAAACTTAGTAGTGGATAGTACATAGTACAGTAGATACATACCTAGATAGTAGTAGTGGATGGCATTTTCTAAATAATTTATAGCACGAATATAATCGCCTTTAGTCTGAGTACAATTTTATGCAGTTGCAACTTTCCTTCCGAAACCGAAACAAATAGGATTACGGTCTACGAGGCTCAAATCTGGACAGACATCTGTGCCCAAATTCTTAGCTAGCTGACTCACTGCTCTATGCTGCGTCGCACGAAAAAAATACATGACCTTTTACACAAGTAACCTGTGAAAAAAATGTAGAATATTTATGTAATATCTGTGATTGTTCTGTTTTTCATTGCAACAAATATATTATTTTAAAAATGTTAAAATTGCACAAATATTTTATAACTACGGATATGTTAAGCGAGATACAGCACCTGACGAAGATTTTAGGACAAAGTTAAAACAATTGTTACGAAAGATGAAAACATGTAAGTTCACTTTATTACCGTACATAATAAATTATGTCTAAAAAGATATAGCAAATCAGTCTATGAACCAGTAAATGAGAATGAGGATACAATATATAGATATTTTACTTATGCAAATACTGTAATTTTTTACAAATTTTATTATTTGTGATAATTTCGTACCTACCTATGTATTTTACATACCAAATATTAATTTTTAACAGAAAAAGAACTGAAAGCTCTTTTTATTCCTAAAAATCGAATAAAAATATAAGTTATGCACGCACTAAGAAAAAGAGAAAACTAAAGACATGGTAATAAAATCATTCTTTACTATACAAACTATAGTTCTGTATGTCACATATAATAATAGGTCGTTAAAATTCAATTGTTGTGAACCACCCCGCCGCGGCCGGCACATCTCACCCCCCGTATAGATGTAATAACTCTATTGAGGATGCATAATTGCAAATCATTTGTGGGTTCTGTACCGTCAGCAATATGTGATATGAATACAAACTTTGCAAAAGACCTATGTTTTGAGTACACATGTGAATGTATGTCGTGAAAATGAAACTAAACAAAGACAATTTGGAATACCACCCAGATCTTTTTTTTACTTGGAGAAAATCCCTAATGGAGCCAAACCTAACCCGGGGGAGGCAAGCGTGAGGGTACTGTGAGACTCCTACTCACAACTCAGAACATCTAGACCAAAAGGTAAGAATAATAATATCCTTGAACAATTTACATAGTGCCATCTAGTTACGATAAGCTGAGATTGTGATATGGATAACTTGATTCACTTCAAGGTCTACATTAGATAGAAGCTGTTAGGTTTCGTAACTTGCATATGTTTATTAGAGATATTTCTGTTGAAATTACATTCGAAAATAACATAGGTATTGTGTGATGCTTTTATTAATAGTATCCATAATTATAGAGAATTTCCAGTGGTGGTAAACGGTTACGTTTTCTTACCTGTAAATCATCTTAACAAATCCTAGCAAGAATTTAAAAGTTATATAGTATAGAGTTTTAGTAATTAGGATCTGCCACTGAGGAGGGGTGTTGTATATTGTTTATTAAATATTGTGTCATTCATTTTTAATCTATGGTATCTGTACAGTGGCAGATAGCTTTATCTTATTTATCTGTTTTTTTGTTATGCACTACTCTGTGCAGTTTTGGTAATAATATTTTTTTTTATTGTAAAAAATTTGGTATGCCGTTCTTGTGTGTTACCTTAGTACATCTATATCATTAATATAAAAATGTTACATATAATGCCTATAAAGTGGATTTAATTTATTCCACTTGTAATAAATGTACACAAAGATACTTTTCTACTTTTCTTGCTAACCTTACATTGACCCGTGGAGTATAATAATAGATTTTTTTGCCATGTTACGGTATAGATTATTGTTTGGTCATTACCCCTGTAAATTGATTTCTATTAAACTCTCTGTGGGGTATCTTCAATCAAAATAACTATATTATTAAGCTTCTACCTCAACATGAATATAAGGTACTTATTATGCTACAGTAGTAGATTATAAAGGCCTGATAAAACTTCCATTATTTTTATTTATTTAAAAAAAATTGTAAAAGGTTTATCATTTATTGAATCCGGCATAATTAATAATGTTATTATTTTTTTATGAAACGGATTACCGTTTTAATGAATGAATATTTCATTTTTCAACTGAAACATAACTTATCTACACAGCAAGTTATTCGGCGTAAATAGTCGAGCTGAGACAGAGGTACACCTACAGATGACTTTCTATGTACAATAACAATCTACCTCTAAAAATAATTTGTTACAAATATCACAGATAAAATAATATAACATACAAATAGATTCATAATTAGTTCACAATTTACATTTTATGTGACGTAATAACAAGATAATTATTGTAAAATCCCAGAAACCAAGCCAGAAGACAAAATGTTTTTGTCGGATATTGCAGGCTCTTCGAGGTTATGACTATGTAATATTATGTTATCTGTTATGATTAAAGCTGGTAGCAGCTTTTTGCCTAAAAAATAAGCATGGCGATTGAAAGATAACAATGATGGTTTTTTTAAATAATAATAATAAAAATAATCACAGAACAATTTACACAGCGCCATCTAGACCCAAGTTAAGGTAGCTAAAGCTTGTGTTATGGGTACTAGACAACTGATACAAATACATAGATAATTTTATTTCGTAAATATATACATATTATACATAGAAAATACCCAGACCGATACAAACAATCATAATCATGAATACAAATGTTTATGCCGTGCGAGGATTCGAACCCGCGACCATTGGACGTAAAGTGGTGTGCTAAACCGTTAGGTCACCAACGTCGTCAAATGTAATGCAATTGATAGTAATAAAATAAATTATAAATTTTAAAATTATTTTGTTGCCTTATTTTTATCGAAAATCTCTCTTGGCGCCATTATTAAAATTTAGTAGGTATATTGTCGAAAATGTTTTTCTCCTTTCTAAAATAAAAGATTACAGTTTTGGCCTATTAGGGTAGTAAACAACCTTATCCTTGCCCTAACCGCATCAGTGACATTTTGTTCATTGTTGTCGTTGCGGTTAACATGCCTTACAATTTACTTGTCCCATATTTATGCAGAGGTTAGCAAAACCTTTGTACTACCGGTGCCTCTGGGACGAATTAGTTATTATCACTTTGTAATCTTTTTGCCTGGTCTGTAAACTACAAAGAAAAATATTTATTTTCATATATTATATGCTACCTACTTAATAATATTAATATTTATAATGTCTAATAGAGACTATTGTTTCTTATTTACAACCAATTTTGTTTCCTTAGAATTTTCCCTCGTATCCTTAAGATGACTCATTCTATTCCCGTTACGGGTCAATGTCACAATAATGACTCATCCTTCATGACGTCAACAACATCTATTATAATTTCTATAAGAAGAAAGATTTTAGTTTTTAGTTCTAAAAATTATGTTTGTTTTTCAATCCACATTTAGAATTATTTATTTTAATTTTAATTAATTAATATTTGAGCGACAATATTAAGAAATTATTTCACAAATATCAATGTCAGTTAGTCTCATCACCCGTATTTTTCCATACGGCCGAGAGTCATTTTTGTGTCGTAATGGGTGTTTTCTATGTATAGTGTTTACGAAAACAAAAATATATGTATTTGTATCAATTATCTTGTACCCATAACACAAGTTTTAGCTAGCTTAACTTGTCTAGATAGCGCTATGTGAATCGTCCTTAGTTTATTATTATTACTATACTAGTTATATCTATAGTTACATATGACATTATCAGCCCTGACCCTAACGCAGACCAATATCAATAGGGGTTGTAAAAAAGCAACATAATTGCTACAAAGCCGATCCATTCGCAGTTCGCACCCTCGTGGCTAGCAAGGGTGGCAGGCAATTATGCGGCTTTCGCTAATTCTTCACGTGCTTAGTTTAATTTGTCTGGCTTATTTACCAGTAGTTACTAACAAGCTTCTTTTTGTAGTGATCGCGTAAGTTACGTTGTAGGTTGTTTACACATCTACTAATATTAATGGTAAGACAGCCTCGGTGGTCTAGCGGCTTAACTTTAATTTTCGTCGCGGGTTCGATTACTCGCAAGATGTGTTTCGCTTGTAGGGTCATATTAGGCAGTAAATTATCAGAGAAGAAATATGATTTCTAGTCTTTGCAACGGATTAATGGTACACGAGCAGTCATATGATAACGTGATGTCTGTTGTGCTGTTGATGTGATGGTAAACACGCTGACAAGAAGCGAGATAAAGATTTATCTACTGGATCGGCCTCGGTGGTCTAGTGGTTTGGCACACCACTTTCCATTTAATGGTCGAGGGTTCAATTCCTCGCACGGTACAAACATTTGTATTCATGTTTGATTGTACGTATATATGTATTTTTCTATGTAGGTATATTATGTATGTATTTACAAAAATATTTATGTATTTATACAGCAGTAACAGAAGCTTAACTTAGGACTAGATAGCGGTGTGGAATCGTCCTAGGACATTATTATTATCTGAGTGACTACTCTCTCGCAATACGTCAGCGCGTATCAAACAAATCCTGTAATATATGCAAATAGCTGGGCCTGCGGCTTCGCACTTTTGATATTTTTTCTATGTGTTGTTCTGATGTATAAGCCATATTACTATAAAGTTTCAGCAAAATGGGTTCAGTAGTTTTTGCGTGAAAGAGTAACAAACATCTATCTGTACTCACAAACTTTTGCGTTTATAATATTAGTAAGATTAGATCTTATTCACTAATATGATACAGTATTCTGGCTTATCTCGGACTGCCAATTATCAAAATAAGCAAAGCCAACATAAACTAGTATGGGGGTGGACCGGCTAAGATGCTATCTTCATCCCTAGAGGGAGGCATGGGCTAAGGGCGTGCGGTACTGGTCCGTAATTGCTCCCCGATGCCAATGAGATAACGCCGTCTGGCGCCTGATTGAATGCACATGCATATTTCGTGTAGTATTATGGACGAGTATGAAGGGAAAAGAAAGAAAGAAAAATGTATAGTATATATTTATGTCACCTAATTTAGATATACATATATAATGACAAATGTATGTATAATACACTAGCTGTACCCGCGGTTTCACCCGCGTTGAATTTCAACATAAAACATAGCCTGTGTGTTATTCTGAGGTTAAGCTATATTACTGTAAAGTTTCATCAAAACATTCACAAACATGCATTCTTACAAAATTTTCCGTTTATAATATTATTAAGATATACATATATGTATAAAAATAGTATATTACATCAAATTACTATATATATATATATATATATATATAAATTATTATGATATAATTAGCCCGGAAAAGCAGCGCTACCAACACAACCCAACCAGGTAGAGTTCAATTCTGTTTTCAAACTAGCCAGAAGTACACACATAAAATCTCATCTAACTCGGTCTAGCCGTTTAACAGAAGTTAGGTAAATACACACGTACATAGGAATTTTATACATTACAGTTGCACATGGACTAGATAGTACAGTATACTATATAGTCACCGTGCAAATCTACAGATTTCTGCAGATAGTATATAATAAAAAAGAATAGATTTGATCAGAGGAAGGTTTTGTTTAAATATTCAATATACTTACACAAAACATTCCTCAGCTCAAAACTATTCTATTCTAAATCAGTCTATTAATTATAAAAATCACATTTTATATCTATAATAAAAAGTTTCGGCTTCTTCTCTAGATATTATTTATATGCCTAATTTTATGCACCTTCGTCTGTAATTATCATAAAAAGGTTCCAAGTTTTTGCTTCACACATGTATATATAGATAGTAATAAATAATCCGTAATTAAACTGAAACTACTATTAAATCAAAATAGATACATAAATGCTTTTCGTTTTGAATAATTAAGACTCGATAGGCTGTATAGGGCCTTTTAATTAACAGTAATTACTGACTCCTGCAGACACTTTCAATCAAGGCCACAAACAATTTTGCTTACCGTTAATGACGTCACGATGACATAGTGTTCAGATAGGGTTGCCACTCTGTAATTACCCGGAATCTGGGTAATTCGTGGTGCTGAGTATAGCGGGGCTTTTTGCTCGTTAGTGATGAGGGTGTGGTTAGACTACCAGTGACGAATTGAGCGTTTTTAACTACTATATTTTGCATTAAAGTATAGTATTTAAGGAAATTATTGACCGTTATATGTGTTTTTTATAAAACTAATGCTAGTCAATAGTTAATAAAAATAATTGCACAGATAAATAATGAATAATAGAAGTACAAGTACAATAAAAATATTTTACAAAACGCGGCCTTATCGCTATTAGCAATCTCTTTCAGAGAACTTGATATTGACAGAGAGTATGTACATAGAGAGAGAAAGTAGGACGTGCACACTTGACACTTTATTTATTATACCCTTATAGATGAACATACATTTAATAAGCATAAATAAATAAACTTGTACACTCATACATATAATATATAAATGATATGATAGTTTACGAAATAAATGGATGGACATATAGTTTAAAAAGAATCATTGAAGGCGATTCTTTACTAGCGGTAAAAGATTTAACACAGAGACGTAAAAAGTGCGGTACTTGGAACCCTTTTCTTGGAATCTATTAAACTATTGAAGCAATAAAAGTAAATAAAAAACCTATAACATGTCCGAGCCGAACTATAGTAGTAAAATATGGATTATTTTGTAACCCGCTCACAATGAGGTCTGAGCGTCATGCTCCATTGAGCTCAGAAACGCGCCGTCATATCGCTCAGATTGCCGGTGTAACGGGCTCGGGTGCCGTGAGAATGGGACTCACTACAGTAAACTAACTGAAAGCCGACTATAACAACGCTGACTGCTCAGAAAATTGGCTGTTTATGTTGCCCACAATGTGTACGGAATTAACGGATTAACGAATGTTGGAATATCTGAAAAATATTGGGTTTATTCTTAACAACTTGCTTATGTTAAAAATTAATAAACCACGCAATGTTGCTATATTTTTAAATAAAACTTATATCAGCCATTTTTTTCGCTTTTTGGGATGAATTGAATTTACGTAAATTGAAATCGCTGTAAACATTGGAATGTATTATTTATTTTAAAAAACTATCGTATTAATATTACAAAGGCGAAAGTGTATGAGTATGGATATGGATGGAATGTTTGTTACTTTTTCACGCAAAAAGTAATGAACGGATTTTGATGAAATTTATAGTAGGTAATATAACTTATACACCAGAATAACAAATAGGCTATAAATATCAAGAGGGTGAAACCGTAGACAATGCTAGTATCTACTGTTCAGTTATTTCTCTATCAGAAGATATCTTCTTAGTTGAGAAGAACTGGTATGAAACTCGATTGTTATTTAGTATAATATGTACTAATTCTTTTATAAATAAATAACATCTGTATAAGTATAAATATAATCAAAATGTACATGGAATATATATATAGTATATAAAAGAAACTATTGTAGAAATTAAAACAATAATTTATCAGTGCATTTGTGTGCGCTAATCACAGAAACGGCTTAACCGATTTAAGTGAGATTTTCCCTAATTATAAAATACAATATTAATATCGAATATTATATTATCATCAAAACCACGACACCAGATCTTCCAACAGTAACCATTTTTCGTTTCCAGTCGAGAGCACACCGACTGTACGCTACATAATTCAATTATGCGACTGGTTCCTTGCCGCGATAACTGAGTAATCATGAGATCTGCTCCCGAGGTTTCCAAACAATGAGACGATTAGACAATAACGTCGGCCACTGAATAGCTTAATCTGAAGCAAACGCTGTTAACATTTCTCTCTTGCTTTGTTGCCGGGCGGACAGACGGCCGACCGAATATTTATTTTCATATTACCGACCCGCTGATTCGTGTCTATATAATCTTTTTATTTTTGATCTAATTGAAATAAAACATACATTATATTTTAAGTGAAAATAACCACAATACATTAGTAAAAAACTGCACCTAAATAGGTTAAAGCGTTTTAGAAATCAGGGCGCAGTAACCCACAGACATATAGAGAAATTATATCGATTATTATTGATAAAATGCCACAATTATAGTTTTTCACATATACTTATTATGTGTAGACAACGATAGGATTACAGTTTTGTATTTACATTTTATGGTAGAGGGTAATGATGATACTATTTTAAGATAAGATGAAACGTGGTAAGCTTCATTCAACATCTGTATGAGGTATTAATTAACCTAGTAACCACCAGTGACATTATGTAGTATTAATAAAACGTTTCTATTATTATTACAGAGGTAGAGTTTATACAAAGTCTATGCTTGAGTTGCCGCTATTTTAGCTATTTCTTCTACCAAGCAGTTTGCTATATAAGCTGTGTTACGTCTTGAATTAGGAGATACAGTCGGGGTAATACTAATAATAACACCCACTAATAAGCCTAAATCCATAGAAATGGCAACCCAGATGAAGTATACCGTATAAAAAAATCGTAACCCCGCCTATAAGATATATATATATTTAACATTATAACTTATTTGTATGTGTTGCAGTGTCTTTCTGGGCATGGCAAGAAATACAAAACTGAATTTATACAACCTTATATGATGGTCGTCACAAAGAAATGCAATATTCACACATATTTTTATACAAAAAGGAAGGGAATGCACTTTGAATAAAAGTTTGAACGCGACCGTATCTATTACCTACTTAATTTTAAAATGTTCTTATTTTTTTCTTAAAATCTAATCTCCCGTGTGTACAGGAGCTCATTGTTACGGGAACAGTGTCTCCACGACCTGCTTTCGTCCCACAAATCTTTGTAACCGTCATTTGCACTTTTCTTACCGCGGAAAAACATGAACGGAATGAAAAATGAAATTTCACCAACAGCCCTCCATTCCGGACAATGCTCATTGTGAACGCTCGAGGTATTCATGATTTGTAGTAGATAATGAATTAGTTCTTAATCAACGCAATTTGTTGTGTATTTTTTTATACCGATGTCTATGTACTTCTGCTCCCATTGCGTTGTTTATTGAATGCTAGTGATTCGCCAAGCTATGCGTAGCGCACGGGTAGTTAATTATGTATATTATACACCTAAGACTTTGTCAGGAACTACTCTATTGATGGGTGAAAACCGAATGAAAATTCATTGAGATATTCAGTGGATTATATACAGCAGCAAATCTAATTTATTCGCGTTCTGATTCAGTTGCACGTTACATATAACTATTATTCAGCAACATGACTACTTATTTTAAATGTGATGGATTATACTTTTTTTTCTTAAATCAATGTACCTAATAAAAGTCCGTGCTGTATATTTTTGAGATTATCGCGAATATATATTAACAGATGCGGCGAGGGACTACATTCATACTATTGGACATCTTACTAATATTATAAAGCATGTAAGTTTGTGTATGGACGGGTTTATGTTTGTTACTCTTTGACGCAAAAACTACTGAATGGATTTTAATTAAACTTTACAATAATATAGTGCATATATCAGAATAACACATAGGCCATAAATTTCTCGCAAATAAAACAGCGGGCACAGATAGTGCATTAATCAATTGTTCTAGAATAAGACAGCAGGGTCTCTCAATTCTAAGTACTAGTCTTAGGAAATAGCTTTGAAAGGGAACATCATTAGCCGTTGACAGTTGGGGGATGAAAAAGCGGAGTCATGTCCGATGAAACAAGGGTGGAAGCGGCACCCTAGCTGTCTGTTTATCTGTCACAAAACTTTCAGATCTACGGCAAAAGTAAGGGAGGGAATAGCAAGTTGCCTGATTTACTTTCATCCATCACTTTGTTGGCGTAGCTTTTCGTTATAAGCAATACATTATAAATTGCTATACGTAAATTGATACTGCTGTTGAAACCACAGAAATATAAATATAAGTAAATAAATCACACAGCATCATTTAGTACCAAGCTAATCAGACTTTATGTTATCTATACTTGATGACTGATAGAAATAATTAAATACATTTTTTTTGTAAATACATAATATACCTTCAAACACCTACACCACAGTTTGCTTAGGACCGTCTTGACGTGTAATATATATATAGATAAATGGCTACGCATTGGAGAGTATACATCGTATAAAAATTAATTCAGTATTAATATTGTTTGAAAGAGTAAAAATTCAAGCGTTCTTCTTCTTGGTGTTCATATTTCAAATTAAAATAATTATTTTCTTTTTCTTTCTTCTAAATGTAAGTAGCAATAGGTTTTATAGATGGCCAGTATTATGAACACTCTTTACTCTATTATGCAAGCCGATACAATCTGCTTATAATAGGGAAAATTTATTTAAATGCAAATGTTCCATATTCAAATGTTTATGACTAAAAGTTAGAAACATTTGATTAAAGAACTCTTTTTAGAAATAAGAACTACCCCTATATCACGTAGTGATTATCGACTTGCAGAATACTCAAAACCTCAGTCACCTTTCTCATAAAATTCATGAATGTAGAATATACATAACATGAGTTTCTACAAATAGACAGAAGTGCCAAGTCCAAAACTGGTCCTTTTATCACTCTTTATCAGATGGACGTGAGTCCGACGCGGCGTGGATAAGGGACGAATGCTTTCGGTTCATTTGCTCGAAAAAGTGGACAGACGTGACGAGGAGACGCTTTGACGGCGTTCTAAAGGTTTACTCAGTTAATTTATTAGTTTTTCCGTGCAGTTTGTGTTGTAAGCAGTTTCGGATGCTTTTACTTTACATATTTGATATCCGTCGTGTTATAATTTTAAAGTGGGTCATTTTATCTATGTGCTAATTTTTATTTAAAATAATTATTTTATAGAATTTTGTACTAATTTGGAAATATACGCATTTACGAATATATCCTAAGAACAAAATATTTTGTTTATTTATGTATACTCCGTCTATACTGGGTCTTAAGTTTCTAAAATTATTTAAATAATTTCAAAACAAAAAGCAATTAACATTAACACAATTTTTGTTTAATATCGGTCCAGATATAGAAAAAAACACATCTTTTTCTCAAAGTGACGGAAGACAATGACAGTATGGGCCTAGAGTCTTTGTCTTTCCTTGTAAGGATAATTATAACATAAAAAATTGAGAACAATGATTATTCTATTTTCAAAAAACTTTTTCCACTAAGAGAAAAATCTTTATGATCTATCCACTAATAATATTTATGATGGCGCCGAATATTCCGATTCAATTTATGTGTTGTCGTTAAATTTTGATGAGTTTTGGTAGTCAGAATTTAATTACAGACAATGATTTGTCATTTTAGTATCTCGTTAAAATTTAGAAGTTATTATATACATATATTGTAGATGGTTTATCAATAAATATCTTCTAGAGGCACAAGTAATTATTCGTGCCCTCATTTAGTCAGTAGATTGTTGTAAAATTCAGTTCAGAAAGTTATTTTTTTTATAGCACAGAAGACAAACGAACATGCAGAACACCTGATCATCTGCGGCGTCATACCTGATCCGCGCGGATCACCATGCGGCACCCGCAACATCAGGGGAATTGCAAGTGCATTGCCGGCTTTTTAAGAAGGAATAAGCTCTTTTCTAGAAGGTTTCAATATGGTATCGGTTTGGAAATAACATTGCTGGAAGGTGATTCCACAATGTAGTTTTTAAGAACAATATCTGATTTGAACTATAACCATAATAGTTTCACAACTATTGAAGATAAGAAACAACATAAGAAATATTCTAACTACTAGGGAGCAGTTTTGTATAGACTTATTGCGCACCCTCCCTTGAACTCAGAAGTCAGTTTACTTACCCGTAGAGGGGATTTTCTGACATCTTTGCTAATTCTAATATCTTTGATGATCTGTCAAAGTGGTTTATAAGTTGTGGACGATGGACATTAAAACAACGAGTTTGATGTTTAAAATCGGTTTTGACACACTTAGCATTATTTAGTTAATTATAAATATTCCATTATAATAATGGAATATTTATAATTAACTAGATAACCCGCGCAATTTCGCCTGTTTTAGAGAGATGAAACTTTCGAAAGGAATATATTTTTCCTATTTTTGTAAACTTCTTCAAAGATACGCCGCTACTAGTGGTCGTAGCGGGATAATAATGTAAACGTCTAACGTTAAAAGAGTTTTCCAATTAAAACCAAAGATTCGCCTTCCATCAAATAAACAAATAAAGTTTTCAACTTCTTAATACTGATATAGATTAACAACCTAATAATCAATATATAGAAAATATATTTCATTTCTACCTATATTTTATGTTATAAATTAGTCTCAATATTTGAAAAATGCCACATCATTACAAAAATGTGTTATGGGGTCAATTCTTTCGTGGTGTTGCATAAGGGTCCCAAAAATAAGTTTTCCGTGGGCCGCAAATTTCTTTCAGTCACAAAAACGTCGGTCTATTGAAATGCTTATCAGGCTATAGACAGGGCCATGACGCACATCTAGTGATTGATATTAATGGCGGCTGTGCAGCCGGCCTTATCTCGGCTTTGTGTCGCCCAACATAAATCCGTTTGCGGGCGGCCTTTTCAAAAAGCACGAAGATAGAAATAGTTGCGAAGTTTGTGGCAAAACTTGTGAGAGCGGATTGAAATATTCTCACATCGTAAAGGATCTTGAAGGGTTTCATGTGGTTTTCTGAAAGTTATTTATTAGGAATACAGAGTGGATGGTTACTTTATTAAAATGGGAGCTGTTTTGTTTTACTTTGAAATTATGTAAGCTACGAAAGTTACCTACTCTTTGCGAGCTAGGGATGTGAAAGTGAGTATAAAAATCTATAATAAATTAATCGATTGTTTTTGCTACCATGTTAATCAATTTTAATATTACTCAACCGTGAACGTGGCTATTTCTGACATAAACACGTATTGCTTTACTAGATCTTAGTCGGATGAAAAAGTGTACTGAAAGTAACAAGATTTTCTATTCATAGTTCCGTTTAATATTAAAATCATTTATGAAATTTCCATATCACTTTTACAAACCATTGTGATCCGACATATTTCTTAACGTTTCATCCTTCACTAAATAAGTCAATTTTTAAATAAAAACATATTTTTTATATATTTATAATTAATAAAATCATAAAATACTTGACCAATTTTAATTATTATTTAGATACACATTTAGATATATTAGCTATACAGGCCTGGGGGACTAGTCTATACAAATACTCGTATTATAAAGACGTAGGTAATAAAGTTTGTGAGTTTGGAAGTTCGAGTTAATCTTCGGTACTACTAATACGATTTTGAAGTCTTTCAGTATTGGATAGACCCTTTATTGAGAAAAGCTATAGGCATTATAATATCACACTACGACTAACCGCAGTGGGGCTGCAAATGAAAAATTATATATAAACATAATTGCGAGGGTCAACTAGTAATCAATATAATTAAAGAACATTCCCATCCTTCTTCTTTCCTATTACGAACAATACCATTTGAGTACTGCACGTTGGGACGTCGCAATATATTAGTACCACTGTGTCGGTGCAGGGGGCGTTTCCGATACACGACTATAAATTCACCCGGTTCCGGCCGCAAGTGAACGCCGCACGGTTACTTGTGAGCAGAACGTGTGATGCGTTTACATGGAGATACTTGAACTGGATAGTCTGCACATATCCTTTGGTGTATCTAGATATAACTACAGTACCAATCAAACTGAGATGAACCTGATGGAAAGTGGTATATATAAAAAACTTTATTTTTCCAAATTTACAATTTACAATCACTGTACTGGAAAACTCCTGTCAGGGTTTGTCTGCTGGTAAGTAGTTTTGTTATTTAGACTATTTTAATGATAAATAATAAATTATGACTCGCCGTCTCTCATCCTCCAAACTAAAGATAAACATCTTACAAAGCAAGCTACTTGAAGACTGTATTCATGAAATTATTTGTTTATACTAATTAGTTTAAGTGGTTTTTTTTATGTCCTAGTATATACTGTATATGTTATTCAGTGTTATATTAGTTATGTAGAACAAATTCTAAATAGTTAGCAAATAGAGATGACCATAGACTACAGTAACCATGATACAGTACAATAACCATAACAGATGTACCTATACCTGTTTCCCAAGATCGTAGTATAAAAAAAAGATGGCGGTCAGTAATATTTGCAAGTGAATATTTTCCTTTTTATAAATCCACATAACATCACGAAGAGAATGCTAACTGAATTTCTCAATTGAATCCTTTATATCCGTGTCACCCATTCCTTAGACGCGACTCCGACCCGCCGGCGCCCGCTATTTCTTTGACCCTGTTCTTACACGTTCAAACGACAATTCCACGGCTATTGGCACTCACTCTGTGGTAATATTGCGCTACTACAAATCTTATAAGATAAAAGAACGAAAGCAACCTGGAATGAACCGAGAGAAAAGATTTGGTACTCTGACTTGAACATTCAGTGTTTTCAGAGCGAACTATTTATCGCAATAGTTCGCTCTGAAACTTGTCTTAACAATGAGTAAACTTTTATCTGCGTTTGTAAGTTACCCCGCTCTATATATTATTAATGATTTTAAGATTGCAATTTTATTTTAAATTATGCTAACAATTTCTAAGAAGAAATTGTTGGTCTTTTGTAAACATCAACATCACCATCATCTGGTTTTTCCTTATTAAAACAAAATAATATAAATCCATCGAGTAGTGAAATGGACTTCCGCAAAATAACACCTAATTCGATTAAATATACGTATAAGATATTTTTATTCGTACATGCAAGTTCTACGAAAGCCACATTTTACATTACATTATGAAAAAAAATTAAAACCTTTTCAAATTTGTCACTATTTAATTTTACTTTTAAAATAGTATTATTATTAAACTATTATTATGACCAACTATAATTTTAAAAATAATAATATAAGTAAATATATACGATAAAACGTGAATTTTATTAGATATAATAAATAACTGAGTCGTCATTAATATTCATAATTTATCGATATATTTATTCACAGAGTAAGGAATCACTATGGTTTTCATATAATATTGGTTATAAAAATCAATATACGAACAACTAATAAAATAATCCATCTTTATTTTTTATTATTTAATTTATGATCATGCAAAGAAATCAACCTCATACATCCCGAAATATAACCCAATTAATCTACTTCCACCGAATACTAAACATGTCGTGTGTTGTGACGCATTTATGTTAGTTTATGGCTCAAGTGTATGTGCCCCAAGAAAGGCAAGGAAACTGTAGTTTAAACTGTTATACCGTAAAGTAATTGGAGGCAAAAACAAGGGCGATCCTGTGCGGATTAGAACGCGGGACCGCAATTAGTGTTGTAACGAGCACACGACTAATGACTCGGAAGTTTTGTGCCCACCACTAATTACTGACCGTAGGGACGCGGTGCAAGTGACAGGGTATCAAAATAAAATCGATTTCTATAGCTGAGATTGTTTTATGTCATTGTAATTTCCATTGATAAACAGGCTGTCTTGTCTTATCTTAAGAGGGTAAGTAAGTGGTGCGTCTATATACTTGAACAGTACCATGGACATCACGTTATCATATAACACCCATAGCATCAATAAGATATCATGCCTGTATATCGTATAATTATATTGCAATATTTCCTCCATATCATTCACTTTTTGCAGGTAAACAGGAATGTATACAAATAAAAAATAAAAAATAAAACTACTAAAAAGAAAAAGAAAGGTTAATTTGCGTCAGTTAGTATGACAAAATATAAGACAAAAAAAAATACTGAATAAATAAATGCACGTACTAGAAGAGTCCTAGACTGACCTATCATGATTGATCATAAATTAAAGATTCAGAAGTCTCCAACACCAGCTTGAAGTATCATTATAGTGCCTATAAAATATAGGTAGGTATGTAACCATAAGAGTATATTTTTTTACGTCATGAATTAAAATATATATTTTTAATGGTTGGACTCAAGTAAATACTAAAAGTAATTAATTCAGAATCACTCTATTAGCTGTAAACATTTATACGGTTTAACCAAATCTAAATGAAACTCAAATTGTATCAAAGATACTTATATTAATAAGTATCTTTTATACAATTTGAGTTTCGGAACAACGGAATATAAGACAAATCCGCTGGCTCCTTTCACTTAAAGAATTTTATAAAGATAAAAAAACTATGAAATATTAGTGAACTTAAACTTGGTTGTTTAAACTTAACCGAGATATCTTCACAGAACTAATATCATTATTTCTTTAAGAATTACATACATTTTCAATTAAATAGTTTTTTACATATTATGAAATATATTTTTGTAATATCTAATAGTCTTTAAAAGAAAGATGTAATTTTGACAAAAGATTTTATACTTTAAATTAAATTATACAATCACTTTCGTAATTTATGAAAAGTAATAATATATATATATATATTATATTTTTTACAGGTATTGTACGACTACATATATTATATATGTTTTTATATATCAACGCCGAAGAGACAATATTAGAGCGGTGTACGCGTCTGATCTCTTCTGTAGATACAGCAAACATATCTCGGTCTGTCTTATGTTGGGGGAGTGATATACTGCTAGTAATCTGTTGGGTCCAAACTACTAGATAACTTATATCAATTACAATCTTTACCCGACTATAATAAATAATACGTGTCAAATCAAATAGTACCTACAATAACTATAATAAAACAAACAAGGTGGTCCTATTTTATAGAAGCATTTTGTTTCATTAATGTTTGGGTATTAGGACAAAATTTATATTATTGAAAATTATATTTATATATAATAAATACTCAAGTATGATGAATTCTGACACCAATAGTAAACAGCTAAACAAAACTAATTATATAAATATAAATGTAATGTAGACATAATACTAATTATCTTTGCGCAAAACAGACACTTTCACAACTTTTATCGCAGATGAGGGCTTAATTAATTAAATGATTTGTTTAATATCGACGTTGTAGTGAGCGTAATACTACTTAATTTTGTTTATTAACACCATTTAATTGTCTCATTCATTTCTGACTTTACCGTCTAAAATTATATATTCTAACAATCATTGTTTTGGGTATAGTACTATGATAAAGTTTGTCTCATATCTTACACCAGCAGACAGAGATCATTTATTTGTATGTCTAGATGTATACTTACCACGTTAGTTTAAAAGTGACGAAATAGCAGATAAACATAATTAGGCATAATCGTCAACCACATGTCATCAAATATACCGATCGGGCGGAAGTAATGTGGACTAATAACCACATTGCTAACATATGTACTATGTCAGGTCGATCTCCACGTTTCCTCCTGGATACCATAGTCATAAATTCATGGTGACTATGCCACAATGGGCTAGCTGACCTGACCTCATGATCATCTTATCATCTTACACTGGTGCCCCGCCAGCGTAAACCGTTAGCGCAGACGTATGCACCATTCCATTGTCATCCATAAGAAAAAAAATATACCGGTCAATTGGTCGAATCCCACGCCCTATTCGACGTCTAACAAACTTATTATAATAATAGTAGCTCACGCCAGCTACTGGTATCCAATAAATCTGCAGTTCCTCGGCTTCTTGGCCTCAAATATCGGCCCCGGCCACTTAGGCACCCGACAAACTCGGCAACTCACTAATTACTTCGCCAAATATTTACTTTGCAGAGATTCTACTTTCTGTAACCCGGTTAGGTTGTGAGTACATTATTATAAGCAGAGAGGTATTTTACTAAATAAACTTAATAGTTTATATTATTTAGTATAAGAACGAAAAGTATTATAATAATCCATATTAATACGAAAATGTGTCTGTTTGTTTATGACATTTTCACAACTGAACTTCTGAACGGACCATGATGAAATTTGATATGAAATTCTACTAATTTCATATTATGAGGATGACATAGGCTATCTTATATCTAAGAAAACAATCTGTAAGCGGAGAATTTTCTAGCAGGCGAAGTTGCGGGGTAACAATTAGTATTATGATTTTACTGCTATATTAATAAGTACAGCCTCGAGTTAGAACGACCATATAGTTGCTTATATTTTCGTGGTATAAAGTAACTTACAGGTATCAATTACATGTACTAGTATTTTTCTTAGAGATAAACGAGCTTAGGGGAAATAAATTATATAGTTATTCAATTCAATATTCCGATAGAAATTTGAGAAATCAAATTTTAGTTACCAGGCTCCATTTCTGAGACATGACGTAAAAAGTACCTCGGCAAATGTAATAGCAATGAATTAAATGAATCTATAAAATAAATCCGCTCGTCTCAACAATATATTAGCATCTTTACGTGACTGTAGACACTGAACTTACGGACTTGTATAAGTCGGGACGTTCTTGACAGTTGCTGAAGGGATTAAAACGAGACACGATGAATGTTGGCCTTAGTACTTTAAAATTTGAGCGCACTGCAGTAAATGCATATTATATTAAGTGCCAGCGTCGTGACTATTCTGAATTTACATCAAAAAGGTTCAAATATAGATGACACGAAACAAGTTTTGTTTTTGGACGCCTAGATCCAAACTAAGTTTTGTTTTGTGTCTCCTAGATTTGTCGCCTAATTTGTATGTCAATTCATATTTCTGACTGACTCTCTAATGAAGGAAATAACGATACTAAAAATTAATTCAAGAGACGACAATAGACTTGCATCCTGCCATGTTGGTTTCAAATAAGACGAGCGAAATGTGGACATGTCAAGTGCGTAACACTCAACATCGTCACCACAACATCGTCATGACTATGCCTCTGACTGATTTGGGAAAACAGCCGTAAATGTAGATAAGTAAATACATATAGGTTGCAAATCCATGATATTTGATATTCATATTTTGAGATTTAAATCGTCCCCTAAGCATCGATCATGGACCACCTAATTGAGTAATGGCCTGAATGACAACGGTGCTGATTGATCGCGGCTAAATATGATGTATCGATGCGTCTCTATCTCAAACTTGGAGTATGGAGTTAGTGGTTTAGTTTTCTCACATGTTATGCATCTAAATCCATATATTATAAATTAAAAAGTTCATATGTCTCTCTTTGTTTGTTACCTTGCAAACTCTATAGACATTTTTACATTTTTTTTTTTGTATTAATTTTATTATGGATTAAAGTGTAAAATTACCGATTGGTACTGAAAGATTGAAACTAGATTTTTTCTAAGATGTGACTTATTGGCATCTGGATAATTTTCTACGTAATAAAAAAAATTTCGCGGCGGAGGCAGTACAAAATGCTTTCACACAGTTTGTTGAATTTAGATCCTCAGAGTTCTATCGTTAAAGGCACAATTGAACATCCGATTAGATGATTGAGGTTAAATAATTTTATTAAATAAATAAATAATCCCTGGACAATTAACACAACGTCCAACGGTAAGCAGAGCTTGTGTTCTGGGTCCTAGACAATTGGTATAAATACTTAGATGTTTTTGTTTTGTAATTACATAGAAAACACCCTGACCGATACAAACAATCATACTTATAAATACAAATATTTATATTGTGAACGAAGAAAAGAACCCGCAACAATCAGTAAGGAGCTGTGCTAAGATGCTATACCGCTGTCAAGTGTCGACGAGTATATAAGAATACATAAATCACTTTACAAAGCAAGTTGCTAATGGCAGAAATAGGTGCTATAGAAATACATATACATGCAACTTCGTAGGTTGCCGTCTGGGAAGACAACAATTCTGGTAACTTCCATCATTACTGAGTTATACACAATGTGGACCAAGTTTGCACCTACAGGAACTGCAAATATTTGATCAAACACGCGCATCCCGTCACAAAAGGTGTGTTTATTAGCCCAATTTGTTTGAAGCACGCTCCAACGAAAGATGTACTTGGCTCTGGATGAATTGTTATTAGTAGATATATTATATTGAATTAGAATTATGTATCTTTGTAAAAAAAACAACGTCTATCCAATTTTCATGATTTTATAAAAAAATAAATTGAAAAAGAGGTAGGTTTCCAATTACAAAACCACTCTTCTTACACTCTTTTTGTATACAAATATTTTAACCCCCGAGCGCCGTCGACGCAAGGAGAAGATTCGTTTTTCTTTTTAATATAAGTTATCGTATCTATGTCTGTAAGTGGCACTTTAGCTCCTAAACGAATGTACTAATGATGTCGCGGTTTTTTTGTTTAAAAGCTGTCGTGATTGAAATATTTCACAGTTGCAATTTATTAGAATATTTTTTGGTTCGATGGTAATATATAATTTTTAATTTTATAATAACTCTCTCTCTCTATCTGCATGTCTACTAAGCAGTAAGTAAATTGTCCAACAAAAAATATCGACCTCTTGGTATCGAAAGAAGTAAATATTTTATTTAACAAAAACACAGATAAGATAATGTTACATAATAAAAAAATTCATAGGACTCGATTAACTATATTAATAATGTACTGATACTGTTTGAACAATAATATATTTTTATACTATTCTTAAGAATAGGTGCCTCTATATAAGAAACATCCTTGTCTTTTCTCGTTCCTCCTTTACTTAATTTGCAGTTAAAAGCAGAAAAATGTTGAATTTAATGACCTGAATTATACAAAATAATACAATTATCCATTAAGTAATACCACAGATAACATAATACTAGTATAATACATAGTAATACTATAATTTATAGTAGGCAGCGCGAGTGTTGTACCAGGAAATGTGTTTGAAATAACATTTATGTAATTCTATATTTTACGGCAGCAATGCGTCGGAAACGAACTAGTTTTTTATATAAATAAATGTCTACGCTATAAAATGAGTATTTGAAGTGAAGTGAAAAGTTTTTACTGCTTGTAGCTGCAAGGAGTTATTGAGTTTTCTTTTCAGTATGACTTTTATTGTCGATTAAAATCGGATGAGATTTTTATTACGTTCATGATCATATATATTTTACAGTTTCCTACGTCTAATAGACTTGTCGCAACACAAGTAGTTTATCGAAAATATTATATATAAAATTCTCGTGTCACAATTTTAGTTACCCCCTTCGAAACAGTTTTACCGATTTTAAAGAAATTTTATATGCATATTCAGCAGGTCAGAGAATCGGCTACTACCTATCTCTCAAAAAAAATTGTAATAATATTTAAAAAAAAATGTTAGGGGTGGACAATCCTTATCACTTAGACCCCTAAGTTTACCTAGACCCCTAACATATATTTTTTTAATTTTATTACAATTTTTTTAATTTTTATTCATATAATCTTAAATATTCACCTATCATTAACCCCTATTTTTTAATTTTTTTTTATTACTGAGGAATATCATTATTTAATAAAGTAGACTTAGTTAAAAGTTGTTTGCTTCTACCTCTATCACCTATTTCAGCCCCCAAACAGTTTGCTTTGTAAGAAGTGTTTCAATTGAAGGATAAGTTACGGCAGTGAAAATACAGGAAGTAAATAGTAAGAGGCAGGTTTAAGAGGCGTGACAACTGAGTCTTTCAAGTATCACGGGCGTGACATGATAACATGATGTCCGTAGTGCTGTCCACATATGTAAACAACGGTTTTCAATCAATAGGTGGACGGTCAGTGGTTTGTTTGCAATTCCAATTACTTAAAAAATAATAGTTACATAACTCTGTAGAATTCTGTAATGACGTTGTATTTGTATTTATGTTTTTGTAAATTAATTCTAAAGACGAAACAACTATCGGTTTAAAATACTGTCGTTAACAATGTATTTTTATCGTTTCATTTTTATATTTATAAAAATCCTACTTTATAAACTGCAAAGTGATGTTTTACTTATGTCAAATTCCGTCCATATATTAACAATGTAAAACCGAACATAATGTTATGAATGTTGATTCCTATAAAACTTTATCGATATAAAGAGTTTTTACAAGAAATCAGCAGTAGATTACGAATATAGATTTAGGATATAATTAAAAAACTATTACAACGCTGCTAGCTGTATTCCTTTTCTTGGAAAAAGTTGATACTATTATATAAAACAGTATATTTTATTATAACTCTTGTATAAAATAAACAGTTAAACTTTTTAAACGTTACCCACTGCAGACTCCAGTGCTCTATAAATTGTCTCACTAAGTTATATAGAATAGAGCAGACTTCTTTAATCGTAAATCATTATTGATCAATTTATTAAGGAGTAATTATTTATTTATTTCACGACAACAAAGTAAAAAGTTCCTTATGTGGCCTTTGAAAACGGAATCGTGTAATCTGTAATACGTATGTGCATATATATAAAGTGTATACAAAAAAAAATTAATGATGTTAAGTGGGTTTTATACCGACCTTATATTAAAAAAATGTATACGTAGATAATTATTATTATTTTGAAATATACTCTGTAAGATTTATGGAATATAAACTTATAATAGTAATAACGCTTTGAACAAAAAATTACTGTGCACTACAAAAGACTATCTTATCGCAATCTCATATGGTACAAACAACCTAGAAATATATTGACCGCTCCACTAATTAAACCTCTATGGTTTGTCTCACCGTATCCTCTATTAAGTTCTGTAATACAATTATATCTCAACATTCGTCTGAAAACAAAAGAACATAACTTTTCTCGCTCCGTTTGACTTTGTCTACGGTTGTCTACGGTTACAACCACAAACTTGCAGTATTTAATTATAATTTTTAAGACGCCGTACAAACGTTTTTATTGTGTACTAGCTGTACCCGCGACTTCGTCCGTATGGAATTTAAATTAATATTTTTAAATTCAAAGAATTTTCTAACATAAAAGTAACCTAAGTAACCTACTCCTTATTACATCAGCTATCTGCCAAAAAAAGTCCCGTCGAAATTGGTCCAGCCATTTCAGAGATTAGCCGGAATAAACAGACAGACAAAAATGGTAAAAAATGTTATTTTGGTGTATGTACCGTATTCATATGCATGTAGTAAAAAACGGTGATTTCAATATTACAAACAGAGGCTCCAATTTTATTTATATGTATAGATGACATAAGACTGTAGTGAGGAACAACACATTCATTCATTCATAATTTAACAGCTGTGCTCGTCGGTGGAGCTCCCGCCACCTTCCACGATCTTCTATCGTACAATTTATAATCCATCAATAATATCTATATACAGTTATAATTGTAAAACAATTACGTCTGTCTGTATGTTTGCAATAATCTCAAAAACTACTGTCCGGATTTCATTGCGGTTCTTATCTATCAATAATGTAATTTTTATCACAGTATAGCATAGTATAGTATACCACTAATAATGATAAAAAAACAAAATAATATACCTAATCATCTCATAAATTTTACAAATTAATTTAACATTATAAAGGAGACAGTTTCCCAGGATAGATGGATGTAAGTTATTCTATCACGCAAAAACTACTGAACCGATTGACATTCATACTATTGCGATTGATAGGTACTATTGCTAATCTTCACAACTCTCAAATGGGGTAATTAATAGACGTTGTCAACTAGCAATCAAAAACTAAAATAGGTTTGTTACACATTGTTTTTAATTTATCAAGAAGATTGTAAGGTAAATAAATATGATAAAATAAAAAAAATACAGACCACCAGTCGAGAGACAACTGTCTGTGAGAGCTTGTGACCTGTCAAGTCACCACAAGAACACAACACTTGACATGACCGCATTTCCCGTAGAATATATGAATCAAATGTGGCATAAAGCGAGCTTACCTTCTCTTGGTTAAATATAAATAAATAGCCCTGGACAATTAACACAGTGCCAACAAATAATAATAATATCCCTAAATGTTTCACACAGCGCCATCTAGTCTGAAGCTAAGCAGAGCTTGTGTTATGGGTACTAAACAACTGATATATATTTATATCGATTTTTATTTTATAAGTACATGCATAATATGCATAGAAAACATTCAGACCGATACAAATAAGTATACTCATGAATAGAAATATCGGTACCGTTCGAGGAATCGAACCCGCGACCAACGGAAATGAAGCGATGTGCTAAACCACTAGACCACCGAGGCTGTCAAAATATCAAATAATGTATAAATCTCGTTAAAAATAAAGTAAAATAAATAAACAAGGTAATTCAAAACTTTAACTCTATTGTTATAAAGTTTTAGGTATTTATTGGCGTTCAACTCACCCGTAACATTGACAAACTTAATATCAGTTAACGTTCTCTAATCCACTTACCAGATAGAAGCGCAGCGTCCGGAATCGAATCTCAGACGTATCTGTTACTTAATGTTATTTCAAATCCATTCGTCTTAATCAATTTAATTACTGCTTAAAACAAGTGTGATGTTAGGAGGATTTTTTTTAATAGGAAATAGGCTGACTCTCACCCGATGGAAAGTGGTATGTGGTAGTTGATCCACTTTTAGGCGCGATTTACTGTGTTTTTTTAAAATACTATTTTACAAAAGTTTTGTAGAAGATATTGCATTAGCGATAAGGCCGCCTATTATACTTATTCCGCTTTTTATTATTATTATTTTATACATATTCTCAATCTTTTAATTTTGTACTAGTCCTTTATATTTTGGTGCAATAAAGATTTCTAAATAAAAAAGTAAATGAAGTTATTTCTTTTTAGTTCTGTTCTTTTAATGGCGAAAAAAAAAATTATTCCTTGCTAATATTATATGTCTATATAAATGTACCTATCAATTGGTTTATCATTTTCGAGACACGACAGTCTATTTTTTATATAAAAACTACAGAAATAATTACTTCTTAATAGAATACACGTTTTCTATTACATATAATGGAGGTACATCAGATATTATAGGTACATTACGTAAGTATATTATTACCTTAAAATGGACTGATACGTCTCGGTCTCTGGGTCTGCACGGAAACAATTAGAATTCGACAAGGGGTACACTAATGATTCAATAATACCCTAACAGTTTAGGGTATCATGCGGACCTTTGAAATATCAATTTTGAGGGGTGAATGCGAAGCAAGGTTTCACTGGTCTTTGTTGGAAAGTAATAAATAATATATTCATTACAAAATTAAATTGTAGCTATAATTAGTAGTAATGGAGGTAGTATGTACATTATGTACACTTTTTAGCATTTATTTATATGCCTGAGTAAATTAGAATAAGATTTTTTAGTGAATAATATTGGAATGGCGGGGAACTAGCTAAGGAGATAAGATGAGCATGAGGTAACGTTGGTTTTTTTTTATGGATAATAATGAAATGGTGCACCCGCCTGCGCTAACGGCTTACGCTGGCGGGGCATCAGTGGAAGATGATAAGATGTGCATGAAGGTCAGGTCAGTTAGCCCAACGTGACAAATTCATCAAGAATTTATCACGATGGTTTCCTGGGGGAACCGCGTGGAGGTCGACCTGATATGGTACATTGGTAGCAATGAGATCATCAGTCCACATTACTAACAATCCCCTTTCCCCCCCAGGTCACGTTAGTTAGCACATCGTGACAAATTCACTAGGAATATATCAGGATGGTTAGTAGTACAAGTAGGTGCAATCCCCTTCCTCACAATCAGAAGAAGATAAAGTTGCCATTTTGTTCATGTAAACGGAATGACAAGCAAACGTTGAGAGGGCTGGTTCTAAGTACGACAAGTAAGATATATTTAAATATGTACTACTAATAATGTGATGTAAAATTTAAATCGTTTGATCGTTTATTGATGTCTTAACATGTTAAGATATAAAACCTCATATTCTTTATACATACTATTTATGATGGAGAATATTGTAATATTCTGGGATTGGGCACTATTTGTAATGAATTACCTTTTCTTAACTTATATTTTAACCAGTCATTTACTCTTCAGGAAGAATACGTTACAATAGTTACTCGTATCTAAATGCCTCAGCGCTAGTTTGTTGGCGGTATTCAAGTCTGTGCTTGAACATCTTATACAGTCCACTGATTTCGTGATAGTTGAGCCTTGAGATACTCAGTCCTTATAAATGGTACATTTGTAAATCTGTGCAGCATTTCGATGTTCCATTAGTACTGTTAGCCCCATAGCCCCAACTTTATAAGTCCATATTAGCCTGATAATACATTTTTATAAAATTGTTTTGTTTTATTTATTCGCCAGTTTACCTGACGCAACTTATTACTGGTTTTTTTTTTCTTTAATGTGATTCCTCCAAGTTAACTTTTTGTCCAAATGCATACCGAAGACCTGACTGTAGACTCTGTTGTATTTAGCAAGACCGGTTTAAAAATAGTATAAAAACAAATTATAGTAAATTATATTTACATACATAGAAATGAACTATTCAATGAATGTAAATCACAATACCGTTCGAGTACAGAGGTTCTGTCAGAACAGGCCTTTTCAACAGTTGCGCAAAAAATATGGAAAGTGAGTGAAAAATGAAAACATCAGGAGCACGACCTGCACCCCCCTTCTCCTCCGGACCCCACCGCTGCCCCGCGTCCCATGTATTGTCACACTACCCTCCCGCCGAGCAGAAAAATGACAACTGTCATAGAAGACGTACAGACAGAAGTGTTATACATTCGTCTGTAAAAAGTAACGAGAGTTTCAATCCATATTAGTAACCTATCCTACGTGATATATCCGCGAATTCTTAACTGATGATGGTTATTTTTTAATCGACTGGTAGGTATCGGTCAATACCGATGGAAAACCTATGGAATACCGATGGAAAACCATGGAAAAACTAGTTTGCTACCAATGTAGCAAACTAGTTTTTCCATGAGTGACATAACATTTTTCATGGGAACAAGTCTTGAGTTATTGTACAAGTGAATTTAATCTCTATTGTATAAAGTTTGGGGATGAAATTTTGAAATTTCGTGTATACGATGTTGATTGCGAAATACAACAACTGATGGCTACCGAATGAGTGTGTTAGAATGAGACATGAGGTTCCGATATCTTGTTCTTTATCGTGCATGGGTTGGTGTAAATTTAATTAATTGTATAATTGAATGATAAGGCTTTGATTATAATGGTATTGGCACATATATTAACAGAAAGACATAAGTTAACTAGTAGAATACATTGTAAAAACCAATATTAAAAGAATATATATGTATATACATAACTATTGGCGTAATTAAATAAGGATTGGTTTCTATGTAACTTCCATTCCCTATTTTATCGCCTTTCGGATTATTTGTTGAGATACTGTCAAATACCATTTAGATCTGTCAACTCCGTTACCTATAGTAACAAACAAACAGATAGACATACACATAAATATATATCCAACAAAAATAAACACCCTCAGTTGACTATGACAGTTGTGACGGAATATTAATTTATATTAATAGATATTTTACTACATTTAATAAATATTTTAAAGTATGAATATATCGATATACAATACTTAATACTCCTGCTCCTACTCCTCCTCGTATTTAGTAAGAGGAATTGGGTAGGCAACGCGTACGTGACACCGCAGGCGTCCATAGGCTACGGTAACCGTTTACCATCAGATGGGCTGTATGCTTGTTTACCAACGTCGCGTCGTGGTGAAAAAAAAAACAGAGGAATGAAATTTACTAGCATTTATTTAGATGTATTTTTTAAAGGTGCAATAAAGCGTTAGAAGTAAATATATATAAAAAATATTTCGACCCGCATCAAACAGTACCTACACGGTGTGTACAGACTACAATTTCCGTGGAGCCACTTAAAATAACGTAAGAACGGTTTCTCTGTAGAAAACTAGCGTACATAACAGATGCCGTGTTATTCTTTGTCCCTGACAAAGGCCGGATATGGCGGAAATTTTTCAAAAGTTCGCTGTATCCTGCTAGTTGATTGTATGCATCGGAGTGAAACAGCAACTTTTGTGTCCACGTCCCGCCTTCAAAAGAATAAATGGCGGAACACATTTGTGTGCCATGTTAGTACTAGTAATAGTTCACGTACAAATAACATTAAATAATATCTAAACAAAACATTTGCCTTTATAAAAAAAGCACCAACGACATCGTCTGCAGAAAATTTCACCCCTTTCTTATTTATTGAGATGAAAGATGCGTAAAGAAAAAATTTAAGAAGTCTGTCTTGTAATGTATGCAAAGTTTGTGATGTTGTAGGGTTGAGTAATATCTGTATCTACAGAACCGATTTTGAAAATTCGTTTAGTGTTGGATAGCCCATTGGCTATGGGCTACGTAATAAGAGCAATTGGACTATGACTAATAGAAGTAGAACTGCAATAAAAATGAAGCAAAATGGAGTAAATGTGACGAAAACGAAGTTTTGCGTGTTATCTAGTATACATATACATATCTATATATAAATTTAATATAAATCTATATATAAGTTCAGTCATTTAGTCATGAAAAGTATAACAAACAAACGGACAGACACACTTTTGATATTATAATACTAATATGAGAGGTATGGATAGTAAATACGATGAATAAAGTAAGTATATTTTTCTCGACTTATTAACCGCAACCATTGTCAAAATTAGAATAAATTACGTCAATAAATTATCACTAGGACAGTGAATAAAAAAAGAATAAACATATCGATTGTAAAAGAATTGTACGAAATAAGTTAAAATATAAACCAATTTCTAGTAAACTAAAAATACAAAATTAGAAACCACCTTTATTTTTACTTTTAATAAACTGCAAATTGGATGATGAACCACACTTTAAATACATGTTAAATCCCATTCTCATCATTCATAGTCTCATGTTAACTTTTCTAAAAGCAAAATTTCGTAACAAAAGGAAGACCAAGTTACAACTCGACGTCTCGATCATGAATAATCTGATACTAACTACGAGTAGGTACGAGTATATGAAAGTTCAAATTACGCGTCTTACATCATTCATAAGACTTCTAGAAGTTGTACGCCTTTACAGCAAGAAACGTTTCACTGGGACTTGAAAGAGGAATTAATTTCCTTCCTTCTTATGTAAACTACATTTATACTAGTGAATATATCTAGAAACAACGTAAAATTTGGATAATATAACAAACAAAACGTGGTAGTTTCTTAATTATTAGTGTAATTAAAATTAATAATCAAAAATTTTAAATCACAATATTATAGATACAAAAGATAATTTTATAAAATGTATTTTAAGAATTTTTCATTATACGATAAGAACTAATTGAAATCTATGTTTTTTAAAATAAGTTATTGAATTGAATTACCGATTTCATGTGGCCAAGGAGTTATTATCTATACATCTATACATATAAATGAAATTGAAGTGCCTGCTTGTAATATTGAAATAACCATTTTTTAAAACATGCAAATCGATATTGTATAAATACGGAACAGACACCACAGTAATTTTTTTTACAATTTTTGTCTGTCGGGCTGTCTGTTTTTTTTCGTAATCTCTAATTACAAACAGACAATCAAATTTTATTTATATGTAATGTATAGATTTTGAATCATCCTAGCTAAAAAAATAAAACAATATCGCAGCTCTAAATTCGACGATCCATTTTCAAAATGATTAATTTTATTTTTAAGAAATATCCAATGAATATATCCAATTTCTATCATTAACAACATTTGAGTACCTATTTATTATATTTCTTTTACATAAATTATTCTTTATTTAATCAAAATAAAAAAAATAAGAAATAAATATTAATGATATAGCTATGGTGACACGAAAGCGTTCTCTAAATCGTAGAAGTTGGTCCGGAGTCGCCATGAACTGCCCCATTATATCTGTTCAGCCTCGTAAACTGATGTTTTCCTGCGAAATTGCTTCCGTGACAGGGAAAGGGTGGCGTTTGTCTCCCGACACGCTTATTACCTTTGTGCATCTTCCTGTCTTTCTTTATAATTCGTATAGGTGGCAGTTTGTATACATATTGCAACTATTACTGTATAAGTCATATATCTATCTATATATATATCATATATCATATCCAGTCTAGCCTTACAAAGTTTACAATGCTTGTAACGTAAAACTACAAACACGAATTAATAAATTATATGATTAGTGGATATAGATATAGAAGAATAGTGGATATATTATAAATAAAATAACATTAAAATAAATTTAATTTGGAAAGCTATAGTACTTATAATTATATGATATTAGTTTGTTCTATTCTTATTCTCAATCCATAATTTACACTCCACAATAAAATTAGCGACTTTTGCTATCTTATCCTTATAATATGCTCGGGACAGTTTTAACTATTGGATATTATCTTCTCTTCTCTCCATTTTCAACAAGAAATACGTAATAATGTTAGTAATTAATATTTAAGAACTTAGATGTCATATGATGACATACCCTGTCTTTTCGTAAGATCCAGGCATAAAGAAATTACATAGAGTTCGCTCAATACAAATTTTATAGTCGAATTGAGAACGATAATTTTAAAGATTACAAAAGCTTATTTTGAATAATTACTATTTTGTCACCCTTAATCAGGATTGACGTAAATCCCATCTTGCATACATTCATTAACTAGAACTTTCTGCAAAGCGGCGGTGTATTCTTATTCTTCCGAGATTCCCCTAAAACTCACAGCACGTATTGGAAATCTAACATCTAAATGTACTTAAGTATTTGTTTCTTTTAAATTTTGATTCCCTATTCCGAAGATCAGAGGCAGCGTCGTTAGTGATGCACCCAAGTAACGGGACACTGATCTCGTTATATCAATCTTCCTTGACAACTTAATGGATTATATAAAGCGTCTCAGGGGAAAATAGAATTGATCTTAAAGCCTTGTTTTGGTTGTATGTGCATAGATAAAGCCTATGATATGAGAACCTAGAAACTGTTCGTTATCTCTTCGGCTATAAAAGTAGAATTCACTTTAATTTATATATGTACATTTGTAATATAGAATAGAATAGAATACAATAGAAAATCATTTATTCAAATATACTTAATTTAAGCACTTTTGAATAGACATAACAATTTGTTTTTTATCTACCTCTCGTTCGGAAAGCTGTCTCATCACAAGAAGAACGAGCAAGAAACTTGTGTGTTGCTCTTACTCTCTTACTCTTATAGAGATACTTATATCATTGTATTGTATATGACAGCCGTGGTGCTCTAGTAGTTGGGCACACCGCTTTACTTCCGATGGTCACGGGTTCGATTCCTCGCAGGGTACAAACATTTGTATACATGAGTTGTTTGGGTGAGTTCTACACACATATGTATGTGTATTGTACACACATGTATATACAACTATTTCTAGCTTTGTTACGTTTTATTATATTGACAATCAGAATTATCTAAAAAAATGCTTTATTTTATTAAAGCCTAAGTCATATATTTTGTAATAAATCTATAGAAATTATTCATATCTATCTCCTTTTTGGTATAGCTGCATGGAAATCTGAAGCGACACGGCGCCACGTCGTCGGCGGCGTGTAGCGATGAAATCCCGGACGCATTCCCACCAACCCCGGGATTTATTAGAATGGGATCCCGAACTAAAAGCATGGGCGGTAACGTTACGATGCCAACGCAATGAACGCTCACATTCTACAGCTTGTGTGGAATAGGAATATTTTATTTGTTTTCTATTTATCTACAAAGTAATAAACTAAAAATAAAACTACTATCTTATATATAAAAACACTATACTATCTATACGCTGCCCATAAAAGTATTAACGTCAAAGCGAAAGTATAAATTATTTAATAATATAGGACACTTTTAGGCATCTAGATACTTAATGGGTATATTTTGTAATAATAATAATACCCCTGGACAATTCACACAACGCCATATAGTCCCACGGTGAGCTGAGCTTGTGTTATAGGTACTAGACAACTTATGTAAATACTTAGATTTTTTTTTGTAATACATACATAATATACATAATGCATGTCTTACCCAGACCGATACAAACAATGACAAAACTTAGTTTTAGTGTGATTTTATAATAAACATCTACTATTTAAAATCTTTACAAAATTATAATTTATCTTATCTGCTAAATAGTAAGTAGGTGTCATAAATAAAATAGTGAATAAATAAAATAGTAATAAAAATAAAATGTGAGTGATAAATACGAGTTGAATAAAATAATTTTATTTTTACTAAAAATGTTCATCAAGCAATTAACTGTTTACCTGGATTTTATTACCATGTTAATTTAGACAACCCAAATTATCTAAATACTCTCGGATGTGGATGTGACATTAAGAAGTTATATTCTGAGATGTTTTTTTGCAAATAACAGTTTATTATGTATGAGATCTGTCAGTCAACATATTATGAAATTCAAATGAACACAAATAAATTTTTATGCGTTTGATGTTAACCCTCAGGGCTGCGGGCATATTTTGTAAGAAACATAAAAGTTTAGCGTGAACAGTAGGCCCGGGACATAAAACCATCGACCGAATAGCTTCTATTGGGGGGAAGGGTATTGTTAGTAATGTGGATTGATAACCCCATTGCTAACAATGTACCTTGTCAGGTCGACCTCCACGCGGTTCCCCCTGGAAACCATCGTGTTAAATTCCTGGTGAATTTGTCACGATGGGCTAACTGACCTGACCTCATGCTCATCTTATCATCCTCCACTGGTGCCCCGCCAGCGTAAACCGTTAGCGCAGGCGGGTACACCATTCCATTATCATCCACAAAAAAAAAATAGCTTCTATTAAAATTTATTAAGTAACTAGTAGAAGTTTTAATCCAAATTATATGAAATATTTAATTCATCATGCATGTGCACCATGATTGTTTATATTTTCTGTGTATATTCTGTATGTGACATAATATATATATAGAAAATACAAACAATCATAATATTTGTATTCATGGGATACAAATGTTTATAATTATACTGTGCGAGGAATAGAACCCGCGACCATCGAAATTATAACAGTGTGCTATACCGCTAGACCACTGAAGCCGTCGACATTCCATTACATTTTTATCCAATAAAAAAATATACTACCTACTATAATTATATACACATTTACTTAATGGACATTAAATGTTACAGTCTATAGAAATAATATCTTTGAAAAAAGAAACCGCTCATTACAGATTAAATTATCCGCCACTAAACTCGCTAACGACTATACGATTCAATTTCTGCTGGACGAAGTTACCAACCCGATATTAACATAAAACATCAAAACTCGCATTAAAGTGTCCAAATTCGGGAGGGCTCCCCTTAAAATATTCCCCTTGCCCCCGCAAGGGGACTGTCGACTCTATGTTCATTGAAGCGCGGAGGCGGTACTGTATGGTGCAAGTAATAAGTTTAACTATAAAAATCGAATTTCGCAGTAATTTTATATTTTCTACAATATTATAGTAACTTTAAAAGGCAACGACTTTTAACATCAGGTACGCCAGCGTATCTAGAAACTTTGTTTATCGCTTAATATGCAAAATGCTATTTTTCGATATAACGTATCGATATTCTGCTAAATTAAAAAACAGGAACTAACACTAAAAATACAGTGTTTATTAATTTAATCTGATAGTGAACCTACATATATGCCTGTTCAACAGATTAAACTCAGATATCTATACAAATAAAGAAAATTGAAGTGTCTGTTTGAAATTTTCAATTAACAGTTTTTCATTAACAGCTAGTAACTAATAAAATTAATAGAGTTAATTTATTTGAGCTATTTTAACTTAAACATAACATTTTCATCGCATTTTGATGTTTCATAAAGCTAAATAACGTTTATTTAATACGCAATTTATTAAGCATTATGCAAGTCTCTTGCTCGTTCTACTTGCAATCAGTGTGTTTTCCGAATGAGTAGTAGAATGAAAGAATATAACTATTCAGAAGTGCTTATATTGAGTTAATATGAATATTTATATCTTTCTTCTCAGCGCAGCGTAACTCTCATCACTTCCACTAACATATCAATGTCTATATTTTATTCAGCTACATCGGAATACTTTAACAATAAAATAATTATCATTTATCGCTACAAGTTTTATGTTGTGGAATGGATCTGAGGGTACGGATTCCCGTGAACTTGTGAAATACCACTGAAATCTTTATGAGGGAAAACTATAACGCAAAAAGGGCACGCGAAACAGTAAACTGAATTATTCTTTGTATTCATGAATTAACCATCCATTTAAACTTTCATTTAAGGTCATTAAGTATGAGACTTTCGTTGCATTTATATTTCAAATGTACGATAACATTTACAATCATTTAATACATTGATGGTCCCGGTAGTGTAGCGTTTAATACGCCGCAACGGCCCCTTACTTTCTATTGGTCGCCGGTTCGATTCCTTGCATAGTGGAAACACATGTATTCATGAGTATGATTGTAATAGTCTGGGTGAATACTATGAATACTGAGTATGTATTTACAAAAATAATGTTTGTTTGTTTGTAAGACTTTATTGCACAATAAATACATTTAAATTAACTAATGTTACGATCTTAAAAAAAAATAAGATGTACAATGGCGGACTTATCCCAAATGAGGGATTTCTTCCAGTCAACCTTTGAATGACTGAAAGGAATTGTGGAATGTTGGAAATATATACGACTATAACAACAAAGGAAAAAGAAGCAAACGTATAATGTATTCAAGAGTATCCATAACACTTGCTCTTAACCACAGATAATATAATATTACATAGCTTAACTTAGGACTATAAATCTATTTATTTATTGAATTTATAGGATTACTATTATTATTATAGAAATGATAACTGAATCGTATATGTAACCAAGTTAGACTTTGTAAACTGTGTTTCTGTCAAAGGTTGAAATAATACGTTGAAATTACAGGCCGTATTTTTTTAATAATATATTCATATTATGTAATAGCAGTGTGCCAGACCTCTCAGACTTAAACTTAGCCTCCTCTCAAATTTTGTTCAAAATCCCTACAAATCTGGCATCACTATGCGGTAGAAAATCATATATATAAAATTCTCGTGTCACAATCTTAGTTATCATAAGGAGTATGGTAACTAAGATATGAGCTGAAACGTCTTGAACGATTTTTATGAAATTTTATATGTATGTATATTCAGTAGGTCTGAGAATCGACTACTATCTATTTTTCATACCTCTAAGTAATAAGGTTAGACCACCCCTAACATGTTTTTTATTTTTTTAATTAATTTTATTATAATTATTATATACTGTTTTTTTTATAATGTGGTATTAAAAATACATACGGGTTGTATATAATAATTTTAATAAAAAAATGTATTGTATATATTTCCACTCTTCTATCACCAAACCATAGTCCCTAAATTAATATGGCAAAACAACATTTGCTGGGTTAGCTAGTAAAGTTGATAAAAATGAAAAAGTACTAAAAATTACTAGGATATTTCGAGAGCTCTTGTATTCAGTACATCTGCAGTATTTAAGAGTTTGTTGATCCCTGTGTCTTTCTACGGTCGCGTTTCATCTCGACTCTGAATGGTTCATTAAGTGCCATTCATAGTACTATGTATTATACACTTTACAGTACTGTAGTTATGCTATAATATTTTGTGGTTATTATTCAAAAGACCATGATAATAAAATATATATTATATAAAATAAAAATGAAGATGTCAAAATTAAAAAATATAAGAAATTTAAACAATACAATTATATAAGTGTAATAACTCTAATATATGAATTAAATCTTAGATATAATATTTATTATAAATAATAATATAATTGCATTGTTTTAGAGCCTTTATTCAAATTACAATTATTCATATTTTTATGGTAAGTTTCTTATTTGGCGCCTAGTGTAGGCGCCAAAGTATACCTTCTCTATATTAGTAGTGGAAATTGTCGAACAATGTCGATTATTTAAAATTACGACATATTTCATTTTCTAAATATTTAATTTAATCAGCCATATCACTCTTTTTTCAATATCTATGCCACTATAATAGCAAAAACCGACCGTGTCGACCATCGCCTACACACCACAGCTGAACATCTGTGGCAGAAAAAAGGCAATATCCACAGTTACTACAATCGACTTTGTATAAGGCCATTTTTATAATAGATTAAGAAAGAATATTTTTTTCCTATAATACCTACATTTACCATACCAAAACACATTTCCCTAAAGTCACAATTACATGTTCATTTATCAAGATCCCCTACACTTTTGTTCCATAAAGCGAGACATCGTTGCAGATCACAGAGCACCTCACAGTCAGCGCCCCATGCTGCTCTGTGCTTCGGAAGTGCGCGCACATCAACCGTAGACATTTATCTGTCATGCATTCGTCTCTTTATGACTGTCTTTGTCGCAGAGTATGGGGGAAGGGAACTTTGATTCGTTACGGTGTCACGTCAACTGTGCACTTGCAATTGTCGAGCTCTTCGGGAGATGAATCCATCCGTGTATATTTTCCGACTCCTAAAAGGAGGTTGTGAATTCAACGGTACTTTTCGTTTTTATAACTACGTAAGTTAAATTCATGGCCAGTGTTTTACTACTGAACGGTCTTCTAGTCGGCACGACCGTTAAGGTTGTCGTCGATATTGAAAAAATGTTTTCTGTGATAATAAAAATAATTTATAATATTCCTCTAAAATCAGAATATCGATAGTTGCCAATGCCACTGACTACCCATAAAATTATCTTTCTGTCTACCCTATCAGGGATGACAGTCTTTGAAGGTTATGTTGTCTTGGTATATTGTGATGATAGTAATACTAGAATGAGCAATAAATATGAAAATAACTGTTGAATTACCGAATGAGCACGTCATACGTAAGTAACAAAACTACATAAAAAAATCTTTTTTACTACTACATAAAAAATACAGACTGAACAACATTCTTATGAAATTGGCAAAATATACGATTATATTTAGAATAAATGATATATCCATTGAAGTATCATCTCTGCATCGACTTTATGGCATTATTTGGGGTCGGTCGGTCCCATACATTTAGCTATATTTACCAAAAAGCTATTTATAAATTAAGATTATATTTATTGATGATATTATATTTACTTACCTACTATGTGAAGTTATTTTATCGTATAAGATAACATACTTATTACAGTATAACAGCCTACTTAGGTTATATCAGATGCTTTACTTTGTCTTGGATATCTCATTAAAATCGCTAAAGACTAGATAATGAACGTACTCGTTTAAAATGACATCCTAGTGTCAATATTTCAGAATAAATACGTTTTCTACATACCATCTATAAATTATTATATCATTATATCATATGTGATATATTATATTATTATATATAATAATAGATCAAGACAGAATTGTCGTGATGTATGTCGCTGCGTGTATACGCAGCGCTATCTAGTCCCAGCTAAGCAGAAGCACTGCTATTATATGGTTAAGTATTATAGGTACTAGAGAGCTGATATAAATACATAGATAGTTTTTTTGTAAATACATACATAATATATACAGAAAATATCCAAACCAATACAAACAATCATACTCATTAATACAAATGTTTGTACAGTGCGAGGACTCGAACCCGCGACCTTATAATAAAAGGCGGCGTGCTAAACCGCTACACTACCCGAGTCCGTCGTTGTTATTATTAAAACTACAACATAGTGCCATATAGCTTGAATATTTGAGACCCAATCAAGGTGAAATGTTGTCGAGTAACAACCCTATGCAGGTAAACGCAGTGTATGTCGAGCGCAGTCTATGTAGCGACGTATTGCTTTTAATTCTTCATATACTATATTATACTATATTATACTTCTATTTATGTAGTAATGACTATATAAATAAACACGTATAAAGGATATAATGTCGATATTTAAAGAAATGTTTTAATTAGAATTATATTAAATATTTAAAATCATAGAATGTGTAATTACATATTATGTCATCCACATGTAATTGAACATATGTGTGTACTAAGATACAAATAAAAATTCTTATTTATCTATCTTTTATTTATATATTTATCTTTATTTTCTTATTTAATTACAACCAATTTTTTAGTGAAATCTTAAAATACAAATATATAGCTTTCTGCTCTATTTATTTGAAAAGAGCCGAAAACTGTTATACATATAAATAGATGTGTATTGAAATATAAAAATATACAAATTTAAATTTTATTCCTATTTATTTATTTATTACTAGTATTTACATGACCTTAAAAAAAAGCTTAAAAAAATATAATATGATGACTAAAATATATTATGAAAAAGGTCCCTTTAGGCAACGTTCCGAAGATACTGGCAGCGTTCCCCCTATTCATGTAGGACATTTTAGTCACTTATGAACGTATTTTTTTTTATATTATAATTTTATCCCCACCGTTCAGTTCAGTATATAGATCCAATTTAGAAGATCCGGCAAGAAACTCAATTAAATTAATATTTTTTTAAAAGCCACTTTATTTACAATATATATTTATATAGGTGTCTATGTCTAACATTTAATGAAAATCCCGTACATGAACATCTATTGCCACGCATGCTCGTCACTGAACACTTTAATTGACTTAACTATATACAAGCATATTAGAAATTTATTAAAGAAAGATCTCTAAATACCGAAAAGCACTCAGCTAGATTAAGAAAAAACACATTAAGGCTTCGACGCGAACTTTTCGCACCCACTAAGGATGTTGTTAAGAGGTTTTTAAATTTATTCACCCTTCGATTCTGAGTTTCTTCCGAAGTTGCGGAGGAGCGATTAAACAGTCCGAAGTGCAGAAAGTTAAGGGTTAAATTTACATAACGATCGGCGGGCCAGTATATTGTATTGGCGGCATATGTTTGTTATGTATAGGTACTCCATAATCGTATAATACTGTGTGTACTTAATAATATTGTATATATGAGAGTAATAAACTTTATAGAATACTACCTGACCTCTCCACTCTATAATAAATAATCAAAACACCGCCTAGGTGGGTCCCAGAGTTCGTGACAATAATAATAGGATAGTTGCGGGTTCGATTCCTGGCACCGTGCAAACATTTGTATTCATGATCATGATTGTTTGCATTGGTCCGGGTATTTTCTATGTATATTATGTATGTATTTACAAAAAAAATCTAAGTATCGCTATCAGTTGTCTAGTACATATAACACAAGCTCTACAGTGGGACGAGATGGCGTTGTGTTAATTGTCCATAGTATTTTTTTTTTATTATAATTATATATAGTTATATTTAAATAATTAAATTAAATAATTATTAAAATATGACTAGCTGTAAGTAGGGGAGGGAGTTAAATGTAACTAATGAGATTAGTGTGTCGGAATAACCAAATAGTTATCTATTGATTACGTATTGAATAGTATAACATTATTTATTAGGGGCAACCCCTAATGAATAATGTAATACTTTGACGGCCTCGGTGATCTAGTGGTTCAGCATACCGCCTTATTCCTGATGGTTGCGGGTTCGATTCGAGAGTACGATTGTTTGTATCGGTTTGGGTATTTTCTATATATATTATCTAGTATTTACAAAAATAAAAGTGTCTATGTATTTATATCATTTGTCTAGTACCCATAACACAAAGAACTAGATGAAGCTGTGTGATTTGTCCAAGAATATTATATTATATTATTATTATCATATGTAATGATACTCAAATTATACTATTCATTTCATACAAGGCATACGGATATAATTTTCTATAAAAATATAGTTTTCTCATAAAATACCCCTTTAGGAAAACATGTCGTCCAAGTTTCTAAAGGGGAACTTTGAACATCATTCATTAGTAAAGTCAGTTTTCCACTCAAAGCGTTCAGTTTGCCCAAAACTTGTTTCTACAAGACTTGGCACCTAAACTTTCCAATTTTACATATTTCAATTTCACATAATTTTGTAGGCTTTTACAAATACATGTATAGATTGTATAGTTACGGTTACTTTTTATTCTTCTTTCGAACAAATACTCTATGGGGTATATAAAATAGCACCATTTCTCATAAATCGCCACAAGGTATGAACCAAGTCACCTACATTCGCATTATTATCACTATGAAAGGCTACACACTTAATACATATACCTATTCAGACGTGTTGTTTGGTTAAACAATATTGTAAGATGAATTATATAGTGTTTATATGTATAAGATATTTTAATACTGTGTTGCAAATATGTATCACTTCAGCATATTGCCAATTTCCTGAAACTTAATGATGTAGGTATAAATAGCACATATGCGATTTTGTTCGTAATTAATTATTAATATATTACACTATAAGTGCATTATAATGGTTATAACACGAAGCTGAAGCTGTTTCAGCCCGAGAAGACGAGGGCGTAATAGAGCCAAGTGTGTTAATACGCACGTATATTTTCGTTTTTCAACACGATTATAAATAAATTAAACCATGAAACTGTTATGCACACTATTGCTTTGCTGCCATTTTACATTTTTCAATCAACAATCAATCAACCTCTCAATCTATATAAATTCTTATATATAAAAATTAGATCCACTTTACAAGTAAGTGTTGAGAAATGATTTTTCTCAACATTTCTTCAGTAGTATATTTATAGCAACAATGTTGTACTCGCTTCGCATGAACACTGGCATAGCACCCTAACTGCCATCACCTTAGATCACTCACGCACCACTGATCTGATGAGCTGATATAAATCAACACTCCTCGAGGAAACAATAGTAATTCAACATAACGAGTGTGTTAAAAGCACGATTTGTTATCTCCTTTGTTGTTCCTTCCTTACTTCCTTTGTTGGAGCACAAGATATTTGTTCTTTAAAAACAGCAGCATTTTACTTTGCTGGTAAGAGACTTCTTATGTAAGACAACGCTCTTAGTGTTTATTACTTGGACTAGTTTGATACTCCGGTCTGGATGATCATATACCTAGTAGCTTATAATAATAATAGATTTGTGGTGATACATAAAAATATTCAGGGGTTAATGTCTCTACAACAAAGTGTAAGTGTGTATTCATAAGTACTATGTTTGTTGTGTTTGTTATAATACCTACCTATGTTTATTGTATATCAACTACATATGCTTGATCGTACTAGATAAAAACAAAAATATTATAGATTGAGAAAAAAGGTTAGTAAATACTTAAACGTAATTAAAATAAGATATGTATAGGATGAATGTACTATATAAACATAATAATATATAATCGGGTATTAATAAAAAAATTACATTTAAAATAGAATATAAAAAAAACACGTATAACTGACCAAATACCAGTAATGTTCAGTATTTAAAAAAAGCTTTTAATTTTGTTAGGTATCTAATATAATATGTTATCTGTGGTAATATCTAAAAAAATTAAAGAACTGTCTTACCTGACTTCAGCAAAGCGTTGTTCAGAAAACGCGAGGGCTCTTGAAGTAAGTGCCCTCCAATTAGTACGCCCTTCTCACTTGCACTTGTGGATAGTTTTTAAACGTACCCTTACAGTGACTTTGTGATTTGTTGTCTTGTCACATTCGAAAGACACGAAAGAATATTAGATATAGAATATAGATATATACTTTAGCAAAAAATGTCAGACCGAGGCACATAGCGAAATTAGGCCTTAGCTTAACAATCTGCAATTTTGCCAAGCATAAGAGGAAAGTATACACTCTGTACTGAGGAGGTAAAAACTATCGCTTCTAAGAATATCCTTGGATTCTTGTCCCTTACAGGTCTAGGTCTAGGTAACGAACTTTGAAAACGGGCGAGCACAATAGATCTATGCAGGTCTCAGTGTTACAGGTCTTAGCCCCTGACAATAGCCCGAAACCCCCAATAAAAATTAGACTCAGGTAAACTTTTTGTTTACATATTTGAACCACCAAGCAATTTACTTTATAAGCTATGTTTGTTTCTCACCGATCAATTAATAAATTATAGAATAAGAGGCATGGTATCTTTAGTTCTCTGGAATAGCAACATATTAGTGGATTCACGGACGCCATATGATATCGGGATGTCCAATCAATCTCAATCAATAAAAAAAAAATGCTGTTCATACAATCAAAAAAAAAAAAAAAAAAATAAAAAAAAAAACAAAACCAATAAAAAAATATACTGCACAATCAAGACAACGGTTACTACTTACTACAAAGTGGACCGTCAGTTTGTTTGGTTTTCCATTACAGCTTTCATCAAGTCAAAAAAAAAATATATATCGTGCGAGAATCAAACAAGAGGCTAATAGAAGTAAGGCGACGTGCTAAACCGCTAGACCATCGACGCTTTCATGTGTATGATCAATAGCTACTTCCCATGATCGAGAATTACGCAGTTGAACGGTCATTTTTAATGAGTTAACACTTCTTTGTTCTGAGAGGAAATCCTGCTCGATCCGCATTAGAGTGAATCGCAATTAGTCACATAATTAAATGCTATCGGTAATTTATATTAGCTAGAGCATCCTCAGCATTTTCATTCAGCATAAAAAATTCTAATTGGCTTATCTCGATTACATGATCTATTAACTCGATAAAAATAAACTTATCGATATTTACCCAATCCAATTCATGACTATATAATATCACATTTATATAAATTACGAAATATTATTTATCAATTTGTTTATTTCTGTTAAACCTTGCCTAACATGTTTTATATTTATATTAGATGTATAAACAACTTAGTCGTCCGACAGAGACGACATTGACATTAACATATAGTTTTTTTTTTAATTTACAGAACTAGTGTAAATGGTACATATTTTATAGTATAGCTACTCGCCCCGGCTTCGCCCGGGTGTACATGTATTACATATAAGCCTTCCTCCAGAATCATTGTACCTTATAAAAAAAACCGCGTCAAAATCCGTTGCGTAGTTTTAAAGATTTAAGCATACATAGGGACGGACAGCGACAGCAAATTTGTTTTATACTAGGTAATGAAGTAAGTTATACTAATTTTTAAATATGTCGCTATTATAAAATAAATAGGTTTTTCTTTGTATACGAAATATGATTACTGTAGCAATTCAGTAGGTCGCCAAAACAAGGACCAAATAACAATTGAGTAAAGTTTCGTACAATTGAATACTGCACGGTTTCAATTCGGCCTCATGCGTTGTATTCAGATAACGGCCGCAAAATTTCGAATGTTCACATAATACCTTCATCTTTATTTAAGGGTTTCTTTAATAGAAGAAAATGGAAACTCGTAGAATTGTAAAAAGCGTGGTCCAAGTGACAAACATTGAATATACAATAACACAACATATTTTTGTAATTAATAAAGTGTTTATTTCGTTGTTGTAGCTATATTAAAATTATTTATATGGCAATTATATAAAATCAGTAAAAAGTCTTCTTATTTTTGAGTAATTATTACATTAAAACTGTAAAAAAATATGACATTTACTGTAAACTCCAACATACAAAATTTCTACAATTGGTGTGAAATAAATATAACGATATATGGTAATATTTAGAATTACATATTTTTATTACTACAATTATAAAATAAATAAATTATATTGTATCACATTCAAAATATTCCATTATATATCGCAGTCACACACAAACCTTATGCATTATTGTATTTATTCTTATTTTCAGGTATAATTTAATAATTTGTGAAATTCGCTCTCTGCTCATAATTTAGACCGTATAGCGAAGAGTGCCGTTGGAACGCGGTCTCAATTATTAAACAATGCAATCGCCTGACGCGCTCGGCACAACCCTAGCGTTAATACTTGAGTACCTAGTAGGTATGTGGGTCAGATACGTGGGAACTGAGAATGTTTGCCCAGGGTTGCCGATCTTAAGACTTTTTGCTCCGTCCAAGAAAAACAAAAGTGTCGTGTTTGAACTGCAATTGATTTCGCCAATATCCCTATATCGTCATATCCTCAAGAAGCGGATGAAGTTATATAAGCGTATACAATGACTAAACAAGACGCATGTAACTGTAAACTGATAGTAAATTTATGTAAAATTTGATAAACTTCCTTTAGTCAATATCTCGTACCAAGATATTTTTACTTTATGAGATGCCAAATACTAACGTGCCGACTGGTGGTAAGTGGCAACCATCGGCGATTATATATACATGAATTGCACAACGTACTTCACATCCATCCTGACCTTTGATACCTGTCATATCGGTCAAAAGTACTGGTCAGTAATGGGGACTAAAAACCCCATGCTGGCAATGATTTATGTCAGGTCGACCTCGACGCTATTTCCCCCAGATATAATCCTGGTTAATCCCTAGTAATTCCGCCGCGATGGGCTAACTGATCTAATTTCATACTCATCCTATCACACCATTGGTGTTCTGCCAACCAATGCCATTCACATAAGCAAGTATACGATTTTATAATTATCCAATTACCTATATCTCTCATGCGTTGCCATAAGTTGCTCTGATGATGTTTTCTTTTCTCGTACTGAAGATTAAACTCTCGTATCAGTATTAGGATGCTCCTATGGATGGTAACCCTAAGAGTGTCGTGCAGTATAGTCGGCGAACTAACAAATTATTTAGCTGCGACATTTCAACTGAATACTTTATATTGTTATGAAGGACACGTGAATAATAATAGTTTAGAATCAGATTCACAGTATTAGGGTGGAAACCATTGTACATTATAGTATCTGTTTTAAAAGTTTTACTAAGGCTTTGTATGTAGTCATCTACCTGGGTACCTCTAGTCTTAACAAGGTGATGGTAAGTGGTAACCGTTGCCGATAGAGGGACACACGGGATTGCTAGTATTGTAGACTGATGACCAAATTACTAGCAATATACTATATCAGGTTAACACCGATGTATTTCCCCTGGAAACCATCGTGATAAATTCCTTGTGAATTTGTTACGATGGGCTAACTATCTTCACTTCATATTCTTATCATCCTCCTTTGTCAATATGGGCTAACTGATTTGAACCTCATGTTCTGATCATCATTCACTAATGCCCCACCAGCGAAAACTATTAGCGAAAGCGGTTGCATCATCAGGAAGCATTAAAAGAAAACCGTCGCCGATATACATGAACAGAACTACGTACATCAGTTAACTTGTGACTCACGGGCACGTATTGCTATTCTTATTAAGTCCATTCGTGTGTTGCCATTCTGAACACACGAATGGTGCCTGTGTCACTTTTCACGTTTTCTAAGATATCACGCCTTCATTCATATCCTATATATCACTACCTTATCTCATACCTTGTGTCCTTCAACCGAAACATATTCCAAAGCAAACTGTGTAACGGCTGAAATAGATGAGACTAAGGTACGTAACGTCTTAGCATTCCATGGATTCATCGTGTAGGTACCGGGTCCGTCGTGTGGCAGAGTGGCAAACTCCGAGCATTTCTCGGGACCTGTGAACCGGGTGTAGCTTTAAGGGACTCCTTTGTGTACACACGGTGAGTTGTTCATCGCTCGTGTTTCTCTCTCTACCCAGCCAAATCTGGCTTGCTAGTACAGCTTTAGATTCATGTTCTAGAATATAACTAACTGCAATTCTTTTAGAACATTATAGAGGGAATTCGCTGGTATACATCTGGCTTCCAATTCGACCCCATATAAATTAACCATATGGCATTTTTCATTACTTCGTTTATTTGTCATATTTTTTATTTGTATATTCTTTAGGTACATGTGTTTACCGTGGCACAATCAGTATTACACATCTAGGTTTTTTCTACCTCGGGTGAAATGGCGTTATCTATAATATATAGATAATTGTCAATTATTTATTATATATTTTGTATTTATTTATTAATTAGTCGATAAAAAAATATACACTACTTAATTAAGAATAAATAAAAAACGTCCTTGACTCCAAATGTTAATTTAATTAAAAAGTTTATAATCACTACCTTATAATATAATTTCTCTTATCTAAACAATACATCTGTTACATAATTATATACAACTAATATAATAATATATTCTATAAATCTTTAAGCACTTTATAATAAACAGACTAGAATAGGCCAACCAACGTAGACAATTGAAAACGTGTGATTTATTGTAAAAGCTCTAAATATTTCTTACACTAAAATTTACTAAGTATAACCATACGTGTAGATAAACAAAATAATAGTGGTAAAAGTAAGTACTACTTAGAAGTAACAAAAGTAATTGAATATTATTAAATCTTTTATAAAGACAATCACAGAAACGCACTGTGAATACTAAAATGAATCTATAGAGTATATAAAGTTCAGAGTGAAGATAAATATTTTTATTAACATTATAACTATTGAGTACAATAAAACATATATAACTAATATGCTAATATTGACATTACTGTTTATATAAAACATATATAGTTAGTCTGTTTCCACTAACATAATTATTATCGGTGATAATAAAACATACATTTTAGACGCTTGTATTGACTCGATATTATTGCATAAATAATTGTTAATTACATAGCTAATTTAATTTGTATAACATCTCCTTTCCACAACAGTAGCACAGTCGATTCTAGACATTTCTCTAAATATCCTAGACAAATTAACCAACATATTGACATCGTTGTTACGACACAACCACAAGTTTAAAATATTCTCCGTTGGCGAGCATGTGTTAGAAAAATAATAGTAATACGAATTCAGTTTCAATTTCTCAGCAAACAATCGCCAATCATTACCTTTAGGTGACTGGGAGTCTAATAATTTGCATAATATTACCCTATCAGATTTAGTCAGTACATTAGTTTTATAGTTATTGTCTGTGAAGTTAAGTCGATGAACACCATCGTTCTTAAACGCAAAATTGTAACGGCTCTCCTTTTTAGACAGTGACGAATAATTGAAAGGGTTCTCAAGAATATTAACAGTACAATTCGTTTCCACGCCCGAATAACTAAAACGCTTATTACAGGAATTCGAATTCAAATCATTCGTTTTAAGATTGAAATTAACAGAATTCGATTGCTTCTGTTTTTGATACACAGACATGTTTAGTTCCAGACAGTTAATCGAGTCTGTTTGCTGCAGAACGAATATACAGTGCATTGACCTAACGCCCATGTTCCAGATCTCCGAATATGGTAACTCTTGATACTTACCTCCTGAATGTATTTTCCATCCGTCCCCCACATCCCGAATATTGAAGCATAAATCAGAACAACTCTGCTGGAAATAAACTATTTTCGGTTCGGTGAGCAAAGTACACCCTACCCTCCTTTCGTCTTCCAAACAATCGTACACAGCATAAGGCGTATCGTTGAACACATGAACTTTCAAACTATAATAATTATCGTCCATTCTTTTGGAGATGAATAGAGCAATCTTTAATAACTTGGCGTCTAGACCGTTGAAACTTCGGCCGACTAAAACAAAGTCGCTTAGGAACTCGCATACCAGGTAAACTTTAGAGGGGTCGACTTGGGCAAACAACGGGGTCCCGGGTGTTTCTTGGCCGAGAGTTAAAACTTTTCGCCATTCCCTCGAGTTGATCTCTTCGGGTTTCTGCAGAATCGATAGTAGCCAACTGGTGTTCTTCAGAGACGCGCAATGCGGAAAGGAAAGGACCACCCCTTTTTGGAAATGGAAGTTTTTCGGTCCACAACGGATAACTGGGCTAAGTTGTGTTTCATCTAAGAAAAAAGAAAAATATGTTTACAATTTGACACTTACCAAATGAGTAATATTAGTTTTAATAAATAAACAATTAGAATGATCTGAAAGTAACCAGCTATTAATTTGAACTCAATATATTGATAGGCCAGTTATCAAAATCAACGATCTAGCGGTTCAGCGCACTTATTTCAGTTAGTCGCTGGATCGATTTAAACATTTGTATTGTACGAGACAATACATTTATATTTGTGAGTATGATCCTATGTATTAATTTGGGTGATTTTTGTGTATAAATTTCATTCCGGTTGTCATCCATCAATTTACAATTTACCTTACATAAGTATAAGTAACAACCTTCTATAGACTGGCATTCGAAGCCTCGACTCGCCTGAGCGTGGTACTTACGAAAATGACCAGTCGGCCCACGAATAACTTCGTCAGCAAATAGCCAAGACGAAACTAACTACAAATTCCAGGTAAAGTATGACATTTCGCTATTCAGGTCACTGTGGACTATATAATCCTGTTATAGTTATGTTGACCCCGCTCACAATAGCAAAGTTCAATACAGTGTGACCTATTTGCCAACCTAGTTTTATAATCAACAAGATTAAGAACTAGTACTCCTTTGGATATACTTTGGTAAAATATATAATAAACAGACATTAGAAACAGTACTAGTATATTTAATCTACAAAAAGTGAAAGGCTAAGGTCCAAATAAATATTAGTAGATTTTGGATTTTGATGGACATGCATGGATGCCTGGCAAAGGAAATATTGTTAGAAAATTTAACCCGAGTATATTTATTTCTTTCATAATTTGAATACACTGTTGGGATGACTTAATAAGAATAGCAATGCATGTATTAGATACATCCTGCTCTTCCAGATTCATTACCATATATGAGTTTTTAAAAAGAAATATTTAAAATATTAATATTCAAATGTAACAAAATAAATTCGATCGTAAAACAAAAGTTAATAATTAGAAAAATATTAAATTATTAAGAATTATAAGTGGCGTCTGCGTAATGTTATGCTTCAGAAGTCAAATGGAAATAAGTATATTATGGCTTCTTTCCAAAAATGGATAAGATGGATGACTAGATGATTAACATAAATCTTAGTAATAAAGTAATATTGACATTTCTGAAATAGTCTCATCAGAAGCCGACCACAATATTTGGGACTTACCACGTAAAATAAAGTTGGCCTTACCTTCCTGCAACATTGGTCTATTCCAGTCTTCGTCTGTGACCTCAACAGAGAATAACTCTTCACCTTTCTCCACAACCCCATCTGGCACGAATAGATTTACACCGCATTTGTCTAAATTTAACAATCCACCCTCATTTGATATTATTCTAGATGTAGCAGTCTCCAAATGCTTAGGATTTATGAATTTAGAATCGACTGAAGCATTATTCCTTAATGATTGATTCATATCTATACTTTCATTGCCATATGACGACCCCGCTGAAAACAACACAATTTTGTATTACGTATATATGATAGGTGCTCTTAATAAGAATATTGAAATTTGGATTTGAATAACTTTAAACTGTAAAATGATTTTAAAAAAGAACCTTATACATGTTATTCTGAAAATATTTACAGTTCAGCGCATAATTTTGTATGACATAAAGCAATGCAGCATTGACACTCACAACTCAAAAAGCAACTAGAGTCAGATCGATCCGACTGGACAGTATCCTTGCAAGCGAACCGATCAAGTTGAATGCGTCTCTCAGCCCTTACCTCATGGTCAATTGGGGAGATGTAACTGCAATAGAATTTAAACAACATAAAAGATTATATGGTTATGTGATTTACGTCCTCAAAATAATGTATCACAACTGGCCATATGTGTAAATGTTAAAAATCATAATAAAATCAGTATATTGGAACTAAGTATTGGTTAAAAATATTTAAAATTTTCCACTAAAAAATTATTTAAAGTTTATAAATACACTACCAAAAATAATATGAAAGTAGTACGTAAAATTCTATTTGGTGCTAACTTTAAAAAGGCTTAGTTTGAAAGTGTTGTATCAATAAATAGCTATTGTCTTATCACATCGCATTAGTCTGGGATATTTCTGTTCTTCATTTCCATTTATATTTCTTACCTGTTAGCCAGTTGTGGTACTTCATATAGATGTTCATTTCGTGTGTTAGTAGACGTGCTCATGTGTCTATGTGTACGTCTAGAATCAATTGTATGAAACTCTTCGTGTATAGTTAAATCTGGTTGATTTGTTAAAGTCCTTTTTATTACATTGCCAAAGTAATTTGTACCTAAAATAACATTGTTATTTGATTACATTTCGTTTGTTAAAGTCTCATAAGTGCTTTTTTATTTTATTATTAAATCTTACTTGAAGGAGGTTTCGCGTATGGTGAATTTTCAGTCATCTTAATCTTCATATACTTAATTCCCAATATTACACTAACAATAAATATGAGAAACGCAATTGACAAAGCCATCAAGAGCGGCCAATAAGATGACCCTGAAAAATAATATATTACGGTATAAATAATGTACGAGCATCAATGGATTTAAAATCCTATAAATTTGAGGTATATATGTTGAAGTTGATAGAACTTTGAAAAGATATATATATATCTGTTAGGTAATTACGTTTAAATGGCTAAATGGATTTCAATTAAATTTGATATACAAATAAAGCTAGTTTGGATTAAAACATTGTGTAACAAGTATTACATGCCTGCAATTCGTCAGGACGTAAGTAGTGCCGAATATTTGGTATCTACTTTCTATTACCAAATAATTATTTTATCAAACTATATTTGAAGAATGCGATAACACCTAATAAAATATAACTTGTAAAAATTACATTACTTTAGGTTGTTCAATTTTTGTGTTGTTATACATGGTTAATCTATTTTTAATATCATTAGCTTCTGCCCTTAATTTCCTTCACGTAACTATAACATATTGGACTAAAAGATAATTAATATGTCTTTATTTAGCAAATGGGCAACTATTATGCCTTTTGTGATAATTAATTTAGGAGGTACAGCTTAACAAACAAAGAAATAATAATCACTGTCACATTCACAATATTAATTAGAATTAGGTACTTGTAAAATCTGCTTTTGAAACATAAACTAAACATAAATGAATGCAAACTTCTATTTGACAAATTAAACAAGTTGGCAACGACGATAATTTGGGAATAGTTGCTGTCGTGGCAAGTTTTCACTTTAGATAACATGAAATCAAAATGATTTATGAAGGTACTTATGGACTAGAACAGGCAACTAAAGTTGGTGCATACATTATAATACCTATCGAACTTTTACAGCAGACCCAACTTATACTTTGCAATGTACATGAACGATACTTTAGTTTCACAACATTCTTTACGGTATACTTTAGTTTCATAACGTACATACTGTTAACATGCAAAGGTATTTGAATCAGGAATGGAATTATTTCTCGGAACAAAGAACTTAACTTAACCTTCACGAGAAATAATACATTTTCGTGCTATTTTATTGATTCTGATAATAAATATAATAATAATATTCTAGTAGCTAGTAATCTTTATTGAATTAAAATTTTAATATAAATGTAAGATAAAAGAACTTGCCGTGATTAATAAACCGAAAAAAACAAAGTAGTAGTACTAGTAGTATTGAGAGATTAATATTTCATGGAGTCGTTAAATATAAAATAAGTACTCCGATAACTGACTTTTATTATATTATTAGTCATATAGCTAACAAACTAAGTATTATTGATGGAAAACTTACAAATATTTTTATAATAGGACTTACCATCGTTAATAAGAGCAGACTTGGAAGTTCTAACACACATCGGACACTGAGCAACCTGATAGTCAGTACCAGTGCAAGGTTTTCTCGTACCACTGAGGCAATGACGTCTCCTACCTTGAAGACAGTCGGAGTCACATGGTGACCATTCGGACCATTGTGACCAACGATCTAAAATGGAATGAAATCATGAACAAATCAGATGCTTCCTCAAAGATTAAAAATTTAGAAATTTGACTCTAAATATAATATTTAAGATCTCTCATAAAAGTCTCTCATCTCTATAAAAGTCTTTTTTACAAAAAGTTGTAATTTTAGAGTTAATTCAGTACTATATTAAAAATGAAAAATGGAAACCTATTTCAAATATTGATATCCGTTTAGTTAATATTAGAACAGTAATTGTTTTCTAGTTCATTTCTTAGATTACAGTTGTTTATTTAGGATCAGCTGTGAGCAAATATGGCAAGTAAAACAGAATCGATACCAAGGCTTACTGATATGGTTTTTATATCAGGTATAAATGGAAACAGAATGTTTTTAGAATCCAACTCAATATGAGACTTACCTAATAAAATACTGGAGGAATCATCAGCTAATCCATCTATACCATCGACATACAAATCTGAAAATAAAACTTTCTATCTTACACTCGAAGGTACTTTATTGTTTGATCAATGTTTGACGTTACGAAATAAAGATAGAAAAAATGTTGACTTTAGTAAACGACATGTCCTACACGAGTAAATAATTTTTGAATTTGATGCTATAAATCCGAGGGTGTCAGTATAAAGATATCTCAATTCGCAAAGCGTAAAGCAAAACAAATAGGTATATCTTAGCATATAAAACTATCTTACTGGATTTCAATCAAAGGATTATACTTTCTTACAATTTCTTAGATACGATCTTCTTTTAAAAAAAGCAAGTATAATAAAATATTTTGATCCTAAAACGAAAACTGCTAATTAATTCTAGAAAGCAATTAAAAACATAGAGTCTCTTTTAATGAACTACCTGCCAGGTTTTCTTTACAGACTACAACAGTAGGTTATTCAAGGTCTCAAAGTGCACATAACAGCTCCGGTATTTCAGGCATCCACAAACTACGTTAACCATTCACCATCAGATATAGACTGCATGCCAGTTTGACTACAGCTTCGCGTTATCATCATTGTCTTGCCTTTATCCTATTACTTAGAGTCCGCGCAGTATGACCTTCTCTTCTACTGATCCCTATTAGCCGTCATATCTGAGCTTACTCTCCTTTTACACTTTCCATACGTCTTTTTCTACTACAGCATCGCATATTTAAAAAGAAACTTAAAGTTACGACGCGTTCAAAATCGCCGGCAACCGTTAGTACATAATTACCTAAATCACAATCCAAACAGTCTTGAGTCTTCTGTTCATCTGGCCCCATACACGGTTGACCTCCGTGAAGAGGAGGTGGTGCGGTGCAAGACCTCTCTCGTCGTCTACCCGATCTCCTCTCTCGACCTTCTCGAGAACAGAAGCAGTCGCTCCATGACGTCCATGTAGTCCATCCACCGTTTACTATTTATGTACACGTAGAAGATAATCATGAAGCGATGAAAGATGTAATAGCAGATGACAATAGAATTAATTGTAGAATTTGTACGAAGTTAAATGCCTTGGTATCTCTATCTTACATAAATGTTATGGTGGATCAATCGCCAACCAGCGTGCTTTTTAAAGAGGTAAGAAAGGTGAGATATTGTAGTATTAAAACCCGTTTAACTATATTAATAATGTGTTCTTAACCCGATAGTTTAAAAATAAGCACTTACCAACGACTTTTAACTGAGCAGGCTCCGATATTCTTTTTCCCGCTAAATTCTCCGCCACACACGTATAATTTGCCATATCCTAAAATATATTGAAATTTTAATACGTTAAAAATAACTGAAAAAATCATAAATATAAGTTGAAATAAGACGAATTGTGGTATTTCTGGAACATCATTATAGATAGAGTCTTGAAAACAAAAAAACCATTAAAGTAAATTGTGTGGTCAATGGTAAAAATAAATCCAAGTAAAAAATGTGTAAAATGTTCATATTTAGATTTTATAGCGGTGAAAGTTATTCTTGAAATTTAAAGATGAATATAGAAAATCTACATAACATTGTATAAATATTTTCATATTATTTGTCTAAATACTATACTTAAAATTTAAGTGTGTATAAGAGAATCTAACGTAATAGGAGCAAGTCTACCTCATCAAAAATATAAATTAACGTTGACCAGATTTGAACTCGCTTAAATACACTTACGTATTTCAAGATAATAGCAGAAGTGTCAGACTCAATTGCACCGGGCCATATATTAAATTTAGAATGTGTAAATGGTTCAGATTCAAATAAAAAATGTACCGAATTATTATAATATTTTATTTATTTAATTAATTGCGATATATAAAAGCAATCGCGGCCCTTGGCCGGATGCGACCCGCGGGCCGTATCTTTAAAACGACTGCTCTAGATCATAAGGTACAGAACTAGTATCCAAAACCATAAACGTACCAATAATGACACGCGTTTGATGAGCAGATCACCCTCCTTAGAAATCTGTACATTGTCATCAGCTACTACGGGAGCGCCGTTCTTAAGCCAGTACAGTTGAGCAAATGGCGCTGCAGGAGGTGGCTCGCAGCGGAACGTAGCTGGCATGTACTGCTTCACTAATTGCGTTTCAGGAGCCAGTGTGAAATGCTTCTTTATATCTAAGGCAGATATAAAAGTTACATATCCTGTTTACTTATGTAAATGACATAACTTTGTTATATTAGTTGTTGTTATATTAACAGTTGTTATATTTTTTAATAATAATTTCTTTTTTATTATTTCTTGTTGTTAACTTTTATGATAACAATTTATTTTTTTATATATACATTACAGTTTCATAAATGTTCCTATGACGTTCTTTAACACCTTGTGGCATTATTTACCAGTCAACCATAGCTGATGCCCGATTCAAATTATTTTTTTATATACTAAAACAAGTAATAACAATATGGTATAACTTTCTTGTTTCGTAACTGAGTGGAATGAAACAAGTACTGAAGCATTACTGAATAGCATGAGTAACTTCCTACAATATTTTAGTCAAATCCGCAATCAAAACGTTTAGACGAACATACAATAATTTTAAAAACTAATTATGAAAGCGATAAAAAAAACAAGTGCATGGACAGTTTGGGATTTTATTATATTACGAATAAGGTCATTTACAAAGCCGAATTTACAAAATTATAAATTAAAAACAAATAGAATTATTGAACAATTAGAAATGAATGTATTTTATATTGGCAATAAATGGATTTATTATCATTATTATTATGTATTGCATTTCTAAGTGTTCAATAATTCTGTTTTTCTTTTTAATTCGACTTAATTAGAGTTAAAATACGTTATTTAAATACATTGGCTGCCGTGTAGTATTTAAATACACCACACGTATGGTACTTTCACGCGCGATCAGAAATGTGCGCCATTTAGCGCGGGAAATCCAGAGCGCGCAGTCGAGAGTGCTTGCTTTTTTTATACTGATTATATATTCCAAAAACACATATAAGATGTTTAAATTATCAATAACTCTCTATAATTATGTCTTTGCTCTATGGTTGTATGTCTTCTATGTTCTCCATTTTGTAATGACAATTAAATATAACAAAAAGGCGCTAAAGCACACACGATTGAAGAACGCGGGAATGGGCGAACTGGCGGCGCGCGTGGTCTTACTGTACATCCCGCGTGAAAGCAGATTTCCGCATGAAAGAGTGTACTTGTAAAGGCAGCAATTGGTTTGCCGATACATTCGAAGCTTTTATATCAAACTGTTCACTTACATGCAAGCTCAATGGTGGCCGATTGGCTTCTAATGTGCCCCCTACTGGTCCATGCGAAGCAAGAACATTGGTACTTCTCGCTTCCGAAATACTCTTCAACGTTCTCTCTGGTCACTTTATGCTCACCTTCAATTATTCTCACTCCTGTTTGCGGATCAACGAACTCAAATTGTTCGGGGTGACTTTTTACGCCATTACATTTGAAATATACCTTAAATATAAATGTTATTTATAGTTTGTTTATATAAAAAAATCACAGAAACTAAATTACTACTAGTGTATTTCATTTAGTTTAGTAGTCGAGTGGTTTAGTACATCGCCTTACTTCCGATTTCGTCTTACCCCTTAATTCCTCGCACATGCAATCATTTGTTTATCATTGCGGCTTCATCATTCATCATCACAACAAAATATTTATCTATTTCTATCAGTTGTCTAAGTATCCATAATACAAACTCTTCTTAGCTTAGGATTACATGGCTGTTTGTTGGGATGTGTTAATTGTCCAGAGTTGTTATTATTGGGTATATTTATGTTTGTATTGGGTAAAGCTGCAGTTACCTACTTGATTATGTATATAACATAATTATAATGTACTTATAAGTACATTATATATACATTACATGTATTAAATATACTATACGCCATATAAGCAACGTGGAAAATAGAAAATAATTATGGTTAATGATTAATTTTGAATAAAAGGTTCAAATTAAGTTCGGTTTGGTTTATTTCTTAATGAAAGTGATTCACTTTAATGAGTATTCAGGCCGGGCCTGATTGGTGTACTTGTATAGTTTTACAATATAATGTCTTATTTTTCAGAAATATTTACGCCAGATAGTCGTTTATAAAATCATAAATTCATTTAATATGTAGATAATACAAAAAATAGTTTAAGATCCTATCTATTACAATACTAAATCTTACCTTATGAACAATAATTCGATATAATTTTCAGTTCGTCTAAAATTTTCATCTCAAACTCTAATGTTACTATTTTTATACAAATATAATTAATTATACTCACTTCTAAAGCGTTGGCAGCACGACACTGCAAAGTTGCTGGTTTGTTTTTAAAAACATATGTATTTTCCGGTTCCAATAGAAATATTGGCAAATTATCTTTTGTCGTGTGCAGCGGTATTTTATCGTCTAATGGTAGATTGTCTTGATTTACATTAGACTTTGCTGTCGCTAAATCTGGAGAATCTTTATAGTTAGCATCTTTAGGGTCATAATAATCTAAATATGTGCCCTCTTCTTCCTCGTCTTCCTCATTTTCTTCATGATCAGTAAAAACAGGGGGTAAAAAGTAGTCTGTTGCTTCATTTTTGTTATGTTTTATTAAGAATTCTAATGGTTTGTGTTCATAATCTTTAGTTTCAATTGCTTCCTTGCTGTCATCTATACGCTTTTGAGTGCCTACGAATTTTAGTATATTATTAGATAGTTACATTAAAAATATCTATTTAATAAATTAAAAATGTTCCTATTATGGCACTATACATAATATATTATATATAGGTATAGATGGATAGGATAACAAATAATGAATATATGAAGATATATTTATGCATTGTTATCTATTAATCAAATTAAAAAAAAAATTACTCTTAAGTATGACAAAGAAAGTTTCTAAACATAACAAATCCGGGCTCTGTGATTTAGTGGTCTAGCACACCGATTTACTTCCGTTAATCGCGGATTCTATCCCTAGCACGGTGCAAATATAATAATGAACATATTTGTTTGTGTCCGTCTGGGTGTTTCCTCTGTATATTATGTGTGTATTTACTAAAAAAAACTAATACTTTAAGGTATTTATATTATTAACCGGGTCTTTACACGAACTAATTTATGGCAAATAAAGGTATTTACCTCTCTCGACGTTTCTTAAGACCCGGTTAATAATATAAATAATGTATATTAAATACGAAAGTTTAAAAATAACTAAATACTTTAAGTATTTGTATTAGTTGTCTAATACCAATAACACAAGATCAGCTTGGCTTGGGGCTGAATGACGTTGTGTCAGTTGTCTTGGGTAATTACTTCTACTTACTTATAATAAAATTGATTTCGTGCCTTTATTCTGAGATCATTTTTACAACGATCTAAACATATCTATAACTACCATTAATATTTTATCTTGCAAGTGTAATTACGTAAGTAAAGTAAGTATTTTAAAATAAACAACTTTTAATTTTCGATCTATCAATACCATACTTTTAACTGATAATAAATACATCGAAACTTCCAATATGTGCTAATTGGGATTCCTATTTCAAAATTTAATCTATTCGTAGGAATTTGGAACATTTTTAAACAGCATTTCTGATAACAAAAACGTTATTTCCGTTACAAAATAACAACAAGTTGTAACTAAATTGTTGTTGCTACATTACAAAAAATATTAAAAGATAATAGGTGTTTGTCTTTTAATATGCAAGTACCTAAGTAATTGAAATAACGTGTTATTATTTCTTTATCTAGACAAATATTCTCAAATAAATAAATGGGAGTTTTATTCAATAAATAATTAATTGTACAAACATTTCTACTTACTTTTTGCCGTATTTTCGCCAGTTCCCTGAAATACTAACTGCAATTGAATTAAAATAAAGCAAATCCAAATATTCACTTCCATTTATAAATGTGTCTCGTAATGAAATTAATGAAATATCAAAACTCGCATCTTCGTTGCCATCACTTTCCATAACTGTATCCAATTCATTTACATTTTTTTTTATTTTACATTTCTTCAAAATTTAAATTCTACACAGATTAATTCATAACAAATATTTCTATAGTATAAATACACTGCATTTATAATTATTTCACGTAAGTCCACACGAAGAAACCCAGTAATTTCATGTCACAACTACAGAAAATAAACATTTGTATACGAGACGTCGTAAAAGTTTATTCACTTTCTCTCCAAATTCAAATAAGTGTTGGTCTCTCGGCGGACATGGTGCAACTGGGAATTGAGGGATGAATGAATACAATCCCCTTGTTGTGGGGCTGTTCTGCGCATGTCAGAAACTTTTCACCACTAATGACCCAAGTTGGCAAGTTATCGCTTGTAGAATTAATATTTTGTCATGTAATACAACAGTGTTTTAATTAATGTCTATTTACTATGCATTTAAATTATAGTCGACATCACAACGTTCCAAATTATTTATACGTTTATGTAGGTAATAATATTGATGGAGGTGCCGCGGTAAACTGTGTTTTGGGTCTCTTCATCTTCATTCTCAACAATGCCGTGCCAACTTTTATAAAGCGTAGTGTTAAATTGCTAATTGCTCTATAGTAGCAGTCTACATATTTACGTAACCTTTTTTATTTTCCCGCGCAAACGAAATACGTGACAGGTCCTAAAAATGCTGACGAGGCGACGCTCATAATAGATGTATGTAGTAATTGTCTGTCATGTCATAGGTATCAGTAATCCATACATATAAATAAAATTGGAGTGTCTGTTTGTAATATTGAAATAACCGCTTTTTTACTACTTGCATATGAATATAAATACGGTACATACAACAAAAAACTTTGTTTAATATATTATTGTAATAGTATCTATCTATCAATCGCATAGATCATGACATATAACATCGCATATATTTATATAATCTATACATCTATGCATATAAATAAAATCGGAGTGTCTATTTGTAATATTGAAGGAACCGTTTTTTTACTACATGCATATTCATATAAATACATACATACACCAAAATAACATTTTTTACAGTTTTTGTCTGTCTGTATGGGGCTAATCTCTGAAATGGCTGGACCCGATTTTGACGGTACTTTTTTTGGCAGGTAGCTGATGTAGTAAGGAGAAATATACTTTTATTTTAGAAAAATAAAGTTAAATTCCACGCAGACAAAGTCGCGTGTACAGCTAGTTAACAAATAAAAGTAATAAGGTATGAACCTCCTAAAAATGCGAAATAGAATCCCATGTCAAAACAAATAATTATAGGTACACTATTCTTCCACAAATAGTTATCTAAATCAAAACCAAATTTTATAAATTGCTAAAAATTATAATAAATTTTTAATATAAAAGAGATGTTTTAATATTTACTTACTTATTTTAAAATGTGTATTAATATTTTGTTTAAAATTTAATACAATGAAGGCCTCAGTGTTCCAGCGGTTTAGCTCATAACTATAATTCCAAGGTCACAACAATAGATTCCTCGCACGGTACAAACATTTATATTCCTGAAATATATAAATTACTAGCTATACTCGCGACTTCGTCGGCCTGGAATTTAACTTTATTTTTCTAAAATAAAAGTAGCCTAAGTTACTCCTTACTACATCAGCTACCTGCCAAAAAAGTCCCGTCAAAATCGGGTCCAGCCATTTCAGAGATTAGCCGCAGACAGACAGACAGACAGACAAAAACTGTAAAAAATGTTATTTTGGTGTATGTGTGTATTTATATTAATATGCATGTAGTAAAAAAAACGGTTCCTTCCATATTACAAATAGACACTCCAATTTTATTTATATGCAGTAGATGTATAGATTATATAAATATATGCGATGTTATATGTGATGATCTATGCGATTGATAGATATATACTATTACAGTAATATATTAAACAAAGTTATTTATTAATATAAATAATTCTTTATTTGCACCCATTACCCACTTACATATAATCAAGTACTGAATGAACTTTCATTTCATGGCATAATGTTGCTAGATGATGTTTGGTAACCGAAACCCCAAAATCAATATAGATAATAAAAAAAGCAGTCGTTATACTAGTATTGTGTCAAGTATAATCTTGGACAACTTTATGAATGATATTACTGTGATTAATAATTATTATAAATTAATATTCTTTAAAGGGAATTCTAACTTCATGAAATTAATGATGCATTTAGATTTAGAGTGAGGGTAGATACATCATTGGAACTCGACTAGTTCCGTGTGGAGTATGGAATGTACCTAATTTCACATAATGAATATGTATTGGTTTTGCTATACTGCTGGTATTATTAGTTTCCTTTATTGAAGTATTAATTATTTGAAATAATGTTTAATAGATTAGATATTTTTTATGAAAGTTATGAAAATAATCATTACGTAATAATGTAAAAAAACGGTTCACTAAATCTGCTTTTATAATCTTTTCTACAAGGTCGTAAATAAATAATAAAAATAAAAGCCTCCGAATCAAAATATAATAGATAGTTGTAATAAGTTAACTTGTCGAAATATAATTTAGCATTGAAATTATCCAGTGTCCTAAATCGAACAATTGTCAAGTCTCAGAGACTAACGTCAATCCTCCCTTACGTCAAACATGACAAGTAACTTGACGTAAATGAAAAAATATTGTAAAACACGAAGTATCGAATAGAATACAAAATATTTTGTGATTATATTTTAGAATACACTAACATGACTATTAGTTACAAGTTACAGCATTAAAATACACATTATTGAATGAATTAACGTGAATATATATATATCTTAAAGAACAATAAATAATAGTGTATCTATCGATCGGCAACCGGTTAAGTTCTATTCAGTGGAATATCGATTCGCGCAAAGAAACGATCATGATTCCTAACGAAATTTTCGCTGAGGATTTAATGAGTACAGTGATTCGATATGGCTTGTACATCGGTGCGGCGTTTCAAGTAGTGTGTTTGCTGGCTTGTGTTACTTTAACAGACGAGCATAGCGAGCCACATCCATACGAAAAGGTATCAGTTAAGAAGACCTTTAAACCGCTTTATTTTTCTCTGCATCACATTATTCTGTTGTCAGCAGCGATCTTGCAGTCTGTTTAGTTCTTAAGAATGGCAATACATGAGTAATAACATGGTTATACAATAGTATAACCATGAATAAATATAATAATATTTAATGTGTCATGGCATATTCATTACATTGTATAAAAATAGAAGGCGCCGCTGTCTTTGCCATTAGATCTTTTAAATTAGGCAATAGATTTAAATGCAGCTTTTTGCAATAGATAAAGTGATTCACGAAGGTTTGTATAATACATGCATACTGTAATACAGAAAAGCTAAGAAATTCAGAGAGTTCTAAATGCACCCATGAAAAGCTGAAATTGGTTGGTGGTTGTGTATATATGATGTCTGTTACAGTTCTATCAGTTAATTTGGTATCCATATTTAATAAAAACTTAACTTCAAGCTGGTCAGCTCTGATAACTATGACTAATTTATTTTGTTACTGAAGTAGCCATTATATTTATTTACTTTTGTCATTTTTGCTTTTTGTCAGTTTATATTCACACAACTACATTTATTTAAAAGTGCAATATGCAAGTTTCTTATCTTGTGATATGCCTACCTTCCAAATGAGCGGTAGAAGAAATATTTACTATTTAAAAGGGTTTATATTAAGTTTTTTTTACTAAAAAAATATTTCTCTCTCTCTAAAAAAACAAATGTGCATAAAACCTTCAAGCAGCTTGCTTTGTAAGCTGCGTTTCAATTGTAGGTGTATGTGGCAGTAAATTTACTGGTCAAGATGCATGACATCTTATTCCTCTGAAATAGTAATGGAAGGGTGGTATCATGGATGTTATATAACATGATTCTGCGGCGGTCTTAGCAGGTGGCGAACAGGTAATCGCCTGGGGCCTCGCTCTTGCAGATTTGTCGCAATCCAACCCAAGCAAATTTTAAACAACCTGGAAGTGAGTCGCAAAAACCTGCCACCCTGAGCCTCACAATACTTAAAGCAGTTGGTTACTGATCATGTATATAGGTGATGGTTACCCCTTGCCTTCAACTTGTTTGTCATGCCAATTGTGTAAAAAAAAATGTGATTTCACATATATATTTATATAAAGCAACTTCTAAAAAGTGGACTACTAAATGTGAATCTATTGAAAAAATTGTATATTAACTTCAAAGTTGTTTCAATTTCAGACATACACTGATAGTGATGAGTGCAGCTCTGAACAGTCATCACCAGGTCACCGAGCAACTATGTCGCGTACTCGTCGCCACGATAAGAAGAAAAGACGTTAGCTGAGATGGAGAACATGGAGATGAGAACATAACTAATACTCACAACATTTCAGAAAACAGATCTTATGTATATAAATTTTTAGGTCTAGTTTCAAATGTCATTGCTTATACATAAAATAATGTATGGTTTATAAACTCAGCTTACAGTCCCATGAATATTGTGGACATAAATATATTCATAGAAATCACTCCTTATTTGTAAGTGTGTAATTTTTAAATAGTGTAAAATGAAGTTGGGGTGTGAATTTCTGTAGTGTGTTAAATTAGTAGATTTTGAATTAACCATCTTTTTTATACTTTTCTACAGAAAGTATGCAGGTGCACTACTTTATTTAATATATTTGAGGTTGGCTTAAGCCAATAGTTTATTTTAAAGGCTTTGTTAATATAATTTTACAGTATACTAAGATAGAATTTAACTTTCCTACATTCTCATGAGATGAGATTTCTAACTGTCTTATTATCAATTTACCACAGATAGTTTTGCAATTGACAATAAAATTTGACAATTTAAAAAGCATGTTATAAATTATACTTTGTAAGTGAATGTTAAATAATACTTCCAGAGTCACAGAATCAGTTTGGTATAATTGACTAATACTTATTGATAACATCGCATGAACACAAATTGTATTTATTTCACTAATTTAAATATTTCATAGATGTTTTAGTTTTTCTTGTATTGTATGTTATTCCAGTGTGGATAGGTAACATCAAAATAAACAAATATTCAAATGAATTATTTGTTAATAGATATTTTTTCAAAAAGATCCTAATGAATCTGCTTAAATAACCTAGTGTTTTTTACTTTAGTGAAGTATTTTTTTTTATATTTCACAATGATTAAGTACACGATCTCTCTATTAAGTATATTTAATATTTAGACACATGCATTTATAATATTAAATAAAACATACTGCAATATATTTAAAAAGCATTTTATTGTTACACGGACTAGAAACTTACAGCTTACAGATTATTGCTGGATGTTAAACTAATACAAGTTCTCTTATAAAATTATTCAACATATTGTACGACATAAGTACAATAACAACATTTAAGGCACGTAATATCACGTATTGATAAGGCACCATTCGAAAATACATTATAACACTATAGTCAGAGCTCCCTTTGCGAATGTTCACTATTAAATTTGTAAATATATTTTTATTCTTTTATATAAGAACACGTAACTGACAGTGACTATAATTGGTAAGAAGGCACACTATTTTGACATACGATGGAATTAATCTGATTCTAGGAATAATTTAGTGATGAATCAATTAGGTTAGGGAAGTTGATAAATTACTAATGTATCAACCTCTTCAGGTCGACTTGCAACTGTATTAGTACAAAGCGCGACTCACATTATTTCGATAAACTGAATTAAACATTTATAAAAACATTGGTAAACGATTGGATTGAACAATTCGATGGGAGGGGGGAAAATCTCTTGAACATGACACATATTCCATTTGCTTAATATTTATAGAAATTACAAAAAATTATGGCACTCCGATGGCAAATAACATTATATATAATATATGTATATCTATATAAAAATCAGCAACAATTTAATATAATTCAATATATCAATATATTTAATATTTGTATGGTACATTTATGGAAGACTAATATAAACTGCCATCTGACAATTTCTTTACATATCTCAGTTCACACAAAGTTCGTTGTTGAATTACAACTTGATTTAATTACATATTTATCTCCTTAATCTACTAATACGTTACACTTTACGATATAATAATGATTTTCAATATTACTGGACCCAGGATTTAAATAAATATGAAAATTAGTATTTTCGTGATTAATCATGTCATTAAATTCATAAGCTGTAAATGTAGAAGCATTAAATACTGATTTCATAATAGATTTGTTATTATTATTAATAAAAATATGTAAATACTTAATTAGTTTTGGCATTATGCTTTGGAAAATTGTTAAATAAATAATACATTATTTTCATTACCTACACACATTATATGAATTCAGAATGAATTTCATTACATTCTCTCGAGAAAATAATTTAAATGAATATTTCAATATAACTACATACCAAGTAGAATCATGACTTACTAGTTCTATAGGTATTTTCAAGACCACTCAGCAAAAAGCGGAGTAAATCTTGGCTCATCTATTTGGAATCTATTATCTAACAAGAGCCGACCAGATAAATTCTTCAGAATACAGAGTGTAGTGGACTAGATGCAGACACATAAGATACAATAGAACATCTTTTTAATTTATAACGCGTCTTATTCTTGCTCCAGGTATGACAATAAATTTATTTGTAGATATATGATATTTTTTGAGACAATTAGTCTCAAAATAAACCCAAATTTGTATGTATTATCAGTTTGGATTTCAACACTATACGAAATATGAAGATTTTATATGAGTGGCAAATTTGTATATAAAAGCAATATCAATACATGGTGATTTCGTTAAATCTTATCAAAGAGTTGAGTATTTTTTATGAATAAACGACAGTATAATATGTATAAATACAAAACTTATTTTATATTTAGTATGTTGCAAATATTTAAAATATTGCAGCTAAGATAAGATAGTTAAAATATAAAGCTCTCGAGTTTCAGTCGTATATTCTACAATGTAATGAAAAGTGTGATGTTAGATGTAGATGTTAGTTAGAAAATATTAATAACTAGTAACATTATACCAAATAAGTGATTCATGCCTACAGTTAAAGGCATTACAAATATTAAGTATTAAAATATAACATGAATAAAAACATACAGGTCTATTCTAAATAAAATAGAAGCATCACAAATACTATAACACATAAACCCTGTTTCAATCATACTAACAATACATAAAACTCAACAAAACATAAAAAGAAATACTAATAGCAAAACATAACATACTGCAAGGAACTCAAATACTTTGTACATATTAAATGCAGCGGTATATAAAGCAACTATTTACAAGCTAGTTGTTAGATTAAAATTGTGAACTTTCAAAGCTTCTAATAAGTCATTATCCGTTAAGAATTGTTTAAACGCGTCGAGTTTTTTAAAACATATTGTTACGCAACACCACTTACTATTATTGTTGGTTTTGTCACAACACGATTCCGTGGTATCATTGTCGCTCCAATTGTTACAATTGCTAGAATTAGTAGACTTACATGAACATTTTAGTTTATCGATGATTGCATTAGCAGACACATCCTGATCACATTCATGTATTGTGTAAACACCGAGTTCCTCTAAACTTGAATTATTATGCCGCCGGTGATAATGTATGAACGTGTTGTGATTCGTATCTGTAGCTCGGCCGCATCCGACAGCACATTTCATCTCAGCATGATTACATTTACAATCAACGCATGAGCATTTATCTTCCGGACATTTTCGTGATTCAGGAGAACTTTCTTTTTGTGAACAATTCTCGCATTCATTGTTTGGATCACATTTGCAATCTGAACATGAACATATTCCTGCATCTGTTGCTAGCTGCTCTAAAGCGTTCCTCTTAGCTATTTCCTTTCCAAATATGTTTTCCGTTCTCACCACATACATATCAGACGGTGGTTCATTGTTAAACAGCAAAGTATCTTCAAGTGCTAATTCCGTATTGAAGAGAACAGAATTAGCCGGATTTATTTCTATATTTTGTTGTACTTTAGAAGGCGGTGGAGTATTGAGAGATCTATCATCGTTTGTAGTTTCTAACAAATTATCAATTACATTATCAAGTTTACTATGTCCTAAATTTGTTACAAGTTCGCTATCATTAAATACTTTATCACCAACATCTAGTATGCTTGGAGTATCTAAATGGAAGCCTTGTGACATAAGATTTGCTGTAGGTGTTACATCGGAATTTAAGTCGATATAGCTTTGCATATGCGTAGGCACGAACGTTGCAAGAGTAAAAATATTTTCCGGTGTCTTTTCTTTTATGCTGACTGGTGTTTCTGATATTGAAGCTGCTAAGGCGCTGACGTCCACCCATGGCGCTTGCACTTCAATCTCATTGGCTAAAGCCAATTGTACAGCTTTCGTTTTCACTTCCATTTTAGTGTCGCCAACAATTTCACTTTCTAAAGGCACTGTTACTTGAAAATCAGATACGTCAACCCATGCATCTTCTGGATTTTTCTTCTTTTCTACTTCATATGGCGATATAGTAGCTAAATTAGTTAAATCGTAATCTGTTAGACTGTTATTACTTTTAGTTGGATTAGTAGCATTATCAAAAAAGAGTTCAGTTAAGTCTACATTATTATTAAGTGAGTTTACTCGGGCAATATCTTCTAAACTACCATCTGTAGAGTTTGACTCCGTCGTAATCCGGCCAAAGGATTCCAGTAGTCCATCCCAATTCGGCCAGTCGTTGGCCGGTTTTGTTTTTGTCGGACTCTTTGTAGTAGCTTCAATTATTTTCAACAAGTTATTTTCTGTTACTACCTGTAATTGTAATAATTAAAATATGTTTAGTTACAAAAGAAGTATGAGCGCACCGTGTCCCTTTTTTTATGGAATGGCAAACATGCTGATGTGTGATGTGTGTTCGTCGCCTATTTACATGAACAACACTATGGACATAACGTTGTTATATGACATCCTCGATACTGCTCGTGCTTTGCCATTCCGTGGGATATAAAACAGTATTAAAAATAAAAAATAAATAAAATATAACAGTATCATAGAAACAATTCATGAGCTTGTGTTGATGTGGATATTTTACTATCTATTTAAAATTATTATTTAAATATATCTATGTTTTCTTACAAGTTACGTATAATTTATAAGAAGGTGGCTCTGTGTAATTGGCTTGAAAGTTACCTTTTTCATTATTATTATTACAATTAATATGTCATCCTGCGCCGACGCCCAATAATGGAATTAAGGCAAGGCAAGAATGATCTTATCAAAGTATCTAGCAACTTTACTATCCCTTTGGTTGTTTGTTTATTTAGTTATTGTAAATGTAATTAATTTTGGTTTGTTACAATAATAAAAATACCACGCTAAGCAGAGCTTGTATTATGGGTACTGGACAACTAATATAATGAGCTTGTGTTGATGTGGATATTTTACTATCTATTTAAAATTATTATTTAAATATATCTATGTTTTCTTACAAGTTACGTATAATTTATAAGAAGGTGGCTCTGTGTAATTGGCTTGAAAGTTACCTTTTTCATTATTATTATTACAATTAATATGTCATCCTGCGCCGACGCCCAATAATGGAATTAAGGCAAGGCAAGAATGATCTTATCAAAGTATCTAGCAACTTTACTATCCCTTTGGTTGTTTGTTTATTTAGTTATTGTAAATGTAATTAATTTTGGTTTGTTACAATAATAAAAATACCACGCTAAGCAGAGCTTGTATTATGGGTACTGGACAACTAATATAAATACATACATAATATACATAGAAAACACCCAGACCAATACAAATAATCATACTCAAAATACAAATGCTTGTATGGTGCAAAGAATCGATTCCGCAACCATTATATGTAAGGCAAAACTAAATCGCTAGACCTATATATATTAATCTAACCTGGTGGTTGGGCACGTTGGGTGCGTGGGGCCGGTGTGTGCGAGAATGCGCCTTAAGGTGATGTGATGCTGTGAATGACTTGCTGCATCCGTCCGATCTGCATCTAGATAAAGAATAAATAAAGCATCTATAGAATATTGTCACTAATTACGAGCTATGTTATAAAAAAAAAAACAATAAAAAAGAATTCAAACTTTTTCAAGACACGTAACAACGTTATGTACATGATGCTGTTCATGTATATACGCGACAGTTACTATAAGGCGGGACGTTAGCTTCTTTATCATTCCTATTGGAAAAAAAAATTGTAATTCCAGATAAAGAAGAAAAACTGGATTATAAGGGAGTTATGACCACATTTTGCTAAGTGTATTTTAGTCCACTGTGGTAAGAGTTGAACTTCATCCGCCGGAAATGCCGGTATCGCAATCACCAACGCTTACAATCTTTACAAGGCGGGTTTTAAATTTGTTTGTGATTCAAATTACATGAACAAAATGTTACGAATTAATTATCCAAAGGTTGTCTATATAATTCTACGATAGTCCTAAGCTAAGTAGAGCTTGTGTTATCATAAAACATGATCTGTACCTATTTTTTTTGTAAAAACACAGAATATGAATAATAAGAAACACCCAGACCAACAAGCATACTCATAAATACAAAAGTTTGCAACGTGCGAGAAATCGAACCCGCGACTTTCGAAAATAAAACGGTGTGTTAAACCGCTAGACCACTGAGGCCGTCGAAATATAAAAATAATATAATTAGTATTTATAAATGTAATAAACTCACTTATAAGGTCTCTCTTGTGTATGCGTGCGTGTATGTTTCTTCAAGTCGCTAAGTGTCGTGAAGAATTTAGAACAGCCGTCGGCCTGACAATTGAATGTATCCCCGCTGTGTAACCTCTGGTGGGCTCGTAATCTACAAGTAATAATCAATAATATATAAATACATAAATTTATTATATATACTATAATAATTATATTACAATAAACATAAATTCCCACCATACAATACACGCACACAATGCCAACTCAACCTCCACTCCGTCGTCTTCACAACGAACACAGTTTATTTATTAAAATAATGCAAAAATACAAAAATAAAGGGGCATAACACCTCGAGGCATTTTCTCCCAGTCAACAATAAAAAGACAAACACAAATTAACAATGAATAGTCCTGTGAAAGCAGGAGACAATTTTGACAAATTGTAATTTATTCCTAGTGAACTCGCCATGAAAGGCTGATTTGATCTGATTTGAAGTCATTTTTATCATATCATCCCTCAGAGTACAGCGTTTGCGGAGGCGGGTGTACCATTCCATTATTATCAAAAAATAGAAATAGTTTAAATTTTGTACCTACTATAAATATGGAAACGGGTAACGCGTATATGTATAGAAATACATATATATATAAGCGTTACACGTTTCCACCTGGAGTGGGCAAAGAATAGAACACCCAATTCAGAGTATGTTGTTTTTTTTAACCCTGGAGAATACGTCAAATATTCGTTAAAGAATTAAACCTCTAAATTATTTTAAGAAATAATTTAGAAGTTTAAAAAGAAATACTTTGCCAATATACACCACTTTTGTTTATAACAAATTATATTCAAAGTTTTCCATATTTGAATTGTACTAAATATATGTAACAAGAAAAGCAATATGTGGATATGATACCGTGATAATAATATGTATCACGTTACTGTATACGGGCTATCCGCTTACGTAAAGCATCAAGTGAAATTGTCACTAGTACTGAAATGGAAAGTGTAGTTATAGAGGTCGTCAACTTGTTCTATAATATCTTCTATCGTCTTACTAAAAATATACTCGTGCAAGATTGTGAGTATGGATGCACGCAAAAATTAATGAATTAGTTTTTAATGAAACTTCACAGTTATATAGCTTATATATATATAAGCTAACTTGATTAATGAAAGCTATTCTGATGAATAACGCATAAGATATAGATTTCACGCAGCTGAAATCGTGGGCATGGCTAATTACATAATATAAATAGAATATTTCCTTCTATAATATTACTTCAGATAGGAAACCATGTGTTATAATATCTGTTCCTAGCTCCTAGCTCAGTGACAGTTCTTAGCTCGAATGCACTCTGAACTGATAGTAGATTTTGACGTATCATAAGAGTCTTTAATAGACTAACATTAATTAAAGATATTTTGATTTGATTTAGACTGTATGTAGCAACATTAATACACGTCAACTAGCTGTCTTCACGTTAAGATAACAATCCTGGCACGGTGCAATGACAAACAACAGGTGGCTATCAAAATAAACGCAATAACGTCAAGCACAATTATTTTCTTTCACAAACCCAAATGCGATACTATTTTACAAAAACGCTCAATTATTTTATCAATTTCAATTTATGCCAGCCTACAGATCAATTTGAGATCTTAAATCTAAACGCATATAATATAAACTCGCGTGTAAGTTGATTGAATTGCTTTGTTATATCGAACAAAATACGACTTTGGCTGATTTCCAAATAAATAGAGGCACGTACGAACCCATAACTCTCATGTAAATGATTACCTTAGTTCACTGGCCACGAAACTTTATGAAGACTTTTAAATGATTAAGTAATATATAAGAGTAATATACCACGAAACTTTATGAAGATATCTAAGGCGTTAAGTAATTCAACTTCAATTTTTTTATTTCTATACAATTTTTTTTTATTACTCAGCCAATATGGTATTTGTTACAAATCAAACCAAAATATCTTTATTCATGTAGGTTTATTAAAGATTCTAATGATAGGTCAAATCTACAGTCAATTCGGAGTGTTTTCGAGTTAAGAAGAACTGACAAGAAATACACCTCTAAATATCTTCAAATGAGCTTGTACTTGTTTAAAAAATACAGATTCATTTTTAAATTCAAAATAGGGAAATCTCCCTGGAATGACCACCAGCATTTATGTACTTATTTCATATACTTAATTATTAACCTTTGAAGTCCCCGCTGGAAACCAGCGTGATTGATTCCTGATCAATTTGTCACAATACTTCACCAGCATATACCATATATATATATATTAAGCACAGATAGGGGGTTAGTCATCACCATTCCATAATTATCTATTAAACATAAACCATACAGACCTGTATAATGTATTGAAAGCCTTCCTACAGTTGCCCATTGTACAGACGAAAGGCTTCGATTTCGTATGCGCGCGAACATGTATTTTTAAGCTGTACGATGTGAGAAATGCCTTATCACATGTCTGCATTGGACATTTGAACCTGTATTCACCTGAAAATAGATTTATTCACATTTTTAAAGGAAATAACATATATAAATAAAAATATTATAAATGCTAATGTTTATTTATAAAGATAATTGTTGTAGATAATTCATTTCGATACTATAAAACTCAATGAACTATGATTATTAATAATGTTGTTTAACAATGTAACAATGTTGTAAATAGTAATTAAGAGAAAACTATTTCACAGATTTATAGAGAATTTTATGGTCAAGTAATTTGTTACCAGACTTAAGGTCTTGAGTTTAAATTTAGTCGTAACCAATGACGTCAATAATTATGTGTGTCAATTCATATTTTTGGCTGACTCTCCAGTTATGAGAAAACCGATAATAAATTAGTTTAACCTACGAAAAGGTGGTTTTTCTCTTGCTATATCAGACACAAAGATACTAATCAAAATATATGTTTCAAAAGGTTAATAGAACATTGACAATAATTCTGCTATTTCATTTGGGATAACAGCTTCATCATCATTTCCTTGCATTCATCCTATTATTTGGAGTAGGCACAGTATGTTATCTCCTTCTACTCATCCCTATTCTACCCTTTAGTTACTTATATTGATTGTTATAATATTACTAGCTGAACTGACAAAAACAGGTTAGCCATATAAATTACTAGCACTATTAAAAAAAAAAAGAGTTGATGGTAGATGGGCGAAAATGTTGGGTTGTATTTTTTTTTTGGGCAAAACATAAAAAATTGATAAAATTATAGTCCAAAAATTTAAAAAAAACTTGTAGACTATCTTTATCACTTAGTAGTATGAAGTAGTTTATATCCTATTCTCAGACCTACTGAATATACATACAAAATTTCAGTAGAATCGGTCAAGCTGTTACAAACACTGTGACTTGAGAATTTTGTATATAAGATATCAACCTTTGTGTGTCTTCATGTGGGTTCTTAGGTTGCCCACAGTGCTGTAAGTCCGCTCACAGCCATCTTGCTCGCACCGGTATCTCGCACCATGGTCTTCCTGCTTACGATGATTGTTTTCCATACTGATTTTAACCTCTGTCTTTGACATATCAGGAGGTTCATCATGACTGGAGAACAAATTGATTATGGTTATGTATTGAAAAGTTAATCAAATAAAAATATATTCTATAATTCATTATATATGCATTATTATATTATATATTATGTGAGGTAGACTGCAAAGTGCTGTACAGCCTGAAACAGGTGAGACTGTGAGTGTACCCACACAGTACTATGCTTGGGTACACAGTCTCACTTGTTTCAGACGCCAAGTATCTTACTTTGTAAGCTGTACCTATTGTGGGGTACAGATTAGACAGTGTAATAACAGTATAAGGGGCTTTACATCTTATCTTCTAGAATTACATGTGAGTGATTTCACAAATGTCACATGATGTCTGTAGTGTTGTTCATATATATAGATGATGGTTACCATTACCATCAAGTTCAGGCCATAAGATTGATTGCCAATTACATAAATAAAAAATATAATATTTAAAATATATTTCTGCTATGGAAAAGCAATAACTGTTGTTTTAATTTGAAAGACAAGCTGATATTCAATTTAAATTTTAAGTGTATGCTTAAAATTTGGACTTAAGGAAGAGTCTCAATAATTTTATTCATAGCATAACAAGTTATCATAACCACAAGCCACCAAAAGTCAATAATTATTGGGTACAGGCAATAAATTGAAAATTACTTTCAGTTAGACCATACTGACTATAGTTTATGTAATTTTTCCATTCCAAATGTTAGACATAAAATTGTTTTGGTGATTGCTTCAGCCAAGCATTAGAAACACATTTTCATAATTTGTAAAAGTAGGCAAGTAGATACTTTACAAATATTCCTAAAAATATTGTCCTATAACAACCTACTGATAAAGATGTAATAGAACATTTACAAACTATCAATTTAAAGTAATTCATTTGAAAAAAAACTGATACAGGTAAACAACCTGTATCACTTTCAGAATTAATGAAAATATTTATCAAAGGTAGCCCTTATTGATCCTAGCTAGATAGAAAATATAACCAAACTATTTGTGTATGTCAAAAAATATTAAAAAATGAACTAGTAATTATGAATTAGTAGTGTAAATACACATGTATTTAAGTAAGGTATGAAATGTACCTTAGGCATCTTGCAGTAAACACAAATTTCTAATAAGTTTACAGGTTATCAGACATTAATGGAGTTGTTATTTGTTAAAGTATCAGTTACCTCTTGCTCGCCACTCTAGTGTATTCCTTTTAGAATACAAAATTAGGTAGGATAACATCACATCATGATGGTAATGTACCAAAATAGAATGCCCAAAAATGAAACTACACGAAAAAGACCTGATATATACAATTACACGGGTAAGAGCGAGACAAATGTATATTGACAAACAGCTGATTGAATAACTAACAAGGAACTTTATAGGCGGCAATATGATGGCAATTCTAAATTTGAATAACCACAGTGATAAGATTTTGAGATTTTTCAATAAAACTTACGGTAACAATCCATTATATTCAATATTATTAGTTTTATGTGATATTTTATTTTCCGACGTCACATTTTCTGCAGCAAGCTTTACATCGTCACACACTCCAAATTTTCCAAAATGCTTATCTAAAGACTCGTAATATAAATCGGCGTTGGTATCGACAGTAAATTCACTCTTTAAAAATGTTTTATTATTCTTTTGTGTGGAGTTAATGGAACTGTCACCGAGCCATGAGGCCATGATTGTTTGTTTCATTCATTCAATGACTGTAGTGATGTTCGTTTCACGTACTATACTGTAGAAATCGATAAAGAATCGGTAACACAAACGTTCCAGGTGTACAAAAGATGGCGCTACAGTTTGATAGCTATTTCACAAACTAAACATAACATAAATCGTAAAAATATAGAATCCTTCATCCATTCATCTAAATATCTGATGTCACGGAGCCTAGTATCACAGTTTTTTAACTAGTGATGTATTTTAGCATTGTATTTTTTAAAAATGAGTACAAAAACTGTGGGATACACAAAATGTGTTGAAATGTTATAGTTTTCCAACAGATGGCGCTGAAATTTAATATCGAGAGTAATCTTGGAAAATTAGTAGGTAAGCGCCCGCACAGAGGACCTCCCGATTAAACTCCCGTTATAATGGACACCATACCACTTGTTGTCTGCACGGGCAGTGCGTCGACCGCACGCCCTTCTTACGCGAATGTGGCATCTTCACATTCGGAGAATATTTCGCATATAAATTGTGTCGCATTAGTGTATTTCCATTATACTTATAGTTAAATAACTCAGTTTAACATTTAAAATGTGTGTCAAAATTTTATCATTTTATATTAATTTGGTGAGTGTATTTGATATATAAATAATAAACTTATTATTAAGTGAATATATGTATTCACCTACTTAAGAAAGTTACAATTTAAACTTTTTTATGTAAGTACATAAATTGTAACTTTGTTAAGTTTCTTAGTTTCACTTAATTTTTTGTAGGTATTCGAATATATTAACAGATAGATTTTGCGTATTTATTTCCAGTATATTTTGATGCTTCTTTTACTTCTGTTGATACACTAGTAAGGACTAGTGTTGCTAAAATTTAGTCATTTGTTAGTTAAATTTAATTTATTAGTTATTTAATTTAGTGAAACTTATTAGGGCTTTAATCAATTAATAATAATAAAACTCTTTATTGTGCATAAAAGAAACAAATAATTACAAAAAGGAAATAAAAAAAATAAGATATAAATTAGTATTTATATCTTCCCATTATTTACATTGATATTGAAATATGTATTAATGGATACACAAACATTTATTGATTCGTAAAAAAATATGTTCTAAGAAATAGCATTCCTATAACAGAATCTAATAATTATTTTTTTAAATTTCTTAAAATAAATATTTTTCCCGATATCATCCGAAAATGATGTACTGTTTATGTAGGTACATAAGTATATGCCTATATGTGCCTATAAGTATATTTATACCTAAATATATGTTATAGAAGTGTTACTGCAATTTTTTTGTAATATTACCTACCTAATATAAAAAACACATCCTTATTATTACAAAAATATTTTGAAAGGTTTCGAACTACTACAAGTATTAAAAGAACAATTTAAATGTCCAAACATTAAGTACCATTTTCTAAACCTTTACAAATTCTCAAAACGTACCGATGTCGGTACCTATTTGTAAAGACATGTCTTGAATATCTAATATATTGAATTATCACAATTAAACAATTTTATCATGTTCATACGCTCATCATAGCTTCCTCTAAACTCATCTGTTGCATGCTCCACTGACTCATTGCCTATGCATTCAGAGCGAACAGACCGTTGAGGCAGCTAGGTAAAAAAGGCATGAACAGTGGGTGAAGTTTATCTTCAAGTTTACTGTTACCGGCGGCACCCATTCGCTCTAAACGCATTATCGTGTCATTAGTTAAAGGTGGATGACCGACTTTGAAATATTCCTTAGTCATGAGACGTGTTCCTAACAAAGGCAAAAAGTGTGGACACCATAACGCTAAAACAATATTAAAGTAATTGTGCATAAAAGTAGTGACTAAAAATGATTTAAGTTACTGATATTTAGTACATTGTAACGTATTTATAAATTAGTAACAATTTTTTTCTTGTATTTATAAAGTTGTACAAAAACGAACTTAAGTCATATGGCACATGTATTGAATATATTACAAAAGTACTGTCGTTTATTTTTCTCTATGTGAAAGGTTATTAACACGAGTTCGCAAAAACGTAACTGCAATATAAAGTAGGTACCTAAATATTTATTAGAAAATAAACTCATAGAATGTAGAAAACATGAATAAGTTTCCTTATATAAGTTTTACAATGACTACCTACAACTCTGGCTTTAATAGTAGTTTTATTCGAATTCATTTTGGAAAATAACTAAGAGACAACTTTTACGTGAATTAACGCTTATTCAGCAATAACCACAATGACGTTCGAAAAAAAGTTGGTCATTGTCACCATTCTACTTTTCTTATAGTCATTAGTTCTATATTCAATTGTAATTTTTTTTCTGATGGGACGTTAAGCTAGAAATAGCTATTTTATTTTTATAATTTTGTATTTTCGTTATTTTGATCATACTGTGGAAGCTTAATTATCAACTAATCTTGTTTACATAGTATAAAAGGAAGTCGTTTCCGCTATCGGTTCGCTTAGATCTTTTAATTTAATTTAATTGATGAAGTGATTCAAGAGGTATGTTTATTAGTATAATACATATGCGTGCGAAGCCTGGGCGGGTAGCTAGTATACAATAAATACGTTGGAGATACACAGGAAACTCTTAAATTTTTTTTTCTAAAAATGTAATAAATTTTGTGATAATAGTAAGTATTAGTGAATTGTGTAACTTATAGTGTTATTGCTATAGTATACGCATAATTAAGTAAATAATTTAAATCTATTTGATAATGTTAAAGTGAGCGAATAAATTATCCGATTAAAAATCGATGAGTCAATGACAATCGAATTGCACTTTTGATATATATCTATATATCAAAATTGCATTTGCATATTTATTAGGTACATTGACGACTTTGAAATCAGCAACTAAGAATTGACTAGGGTCTCTAGCTGTATTTGAGTACCTAAGTTTTATTCTAAATTAGTTGTGTTCATAATTAATGTTATTCGCTGTCAGTATAACTGTCTATACGCGAATGAACATTTAAAATAGTTATACAAAAAATATTTTCGAATATTAGATTTTTTTTATTTAATTATAATGGACAAAGAAACAGAAATCAAAGCTTTTCTTTTCATAACAGGAAAGGATACAATATGTCTGATTATCTATTTTCTGAGAAGTGGGGCGTATATAATAACAAAATAAGTGAATAATTGTTCCTTATAGACAAAGTATGAAAAGCTGCGTTTACATATAGCAATACGGCATATATTTGAACTTTCCATGCCTATCTATATATTGAATAAGTAGTAGTACATTGACCGCTCTGTTTGTTTTTGTCTCTGCTGAAAACATAACCTATGTAAAACGGGCAATTAGGGTTAACCAACACGTAATAATATGCAAATGCTCACATGAGTTGGCTAGGGGAAAGTCAAGTAGCTACTGCCTATAGCTGAGGAAATGTCCGACTAAGTCGACAATAAGGTTGGGGCAACGAAACCAACGAGAGCCAGGAAATTAGTATATACCAATATTATAGTATGTGAAAATTGTATACTGTAAGGATTCTCAACATTTTTAATCGGTTCCCATTTCCTGGCTCTTGTTGCTTTCATTGCTCCAACCTACGGGACGGGATAAACTACCAAAATATACTTTTAGTGACTTTATTAAATTTGGCTCATTGTGAGTAATTTTGTTTAATTCACAAGATAGGATAGTGTTTAATACAAGATAGTCAGTGTAGAGAATATGGGAATCTCTATAGGATTGCCCTATAGAGATTCCCATATTCTCTACACTGCATGTCCAGATCTAATTATTGAAATGGTTAGTATAAAATCTAACTATTTTACTACTTCTCGTAACATTACAAGTTTCACTTTTCTATGTAATTGTAAACTCAAACTAATTTACTAACATAGGACCTTTTCGGTCTTTTGTGAATGTCGTAATTTATGACTATTCCTACCTTCCATGTCGGCTAGCTACTTCAGTTCTATAGAACTGGCAAGAAATTCAACTGTTAATATTATTTTTTTAGTTAGTTTCAATCTTTAAATATTACATATCATTGAACATATACCTCGTATGAACGATTCATAATCAAATGAAATTGCAAACAAGTAGACAATGCATCTAATTATGTATAAGCGGTAATCGTCGCCTATACATATATAGTTACTCCACAGATTTACATTATAATGTGATGTCTGTGATATCGATCATGCATTGGCATTCCGAAGAACTAGGATTTAATTATGGGCTTGTAATTTTATAAGGTGCAGTAGAGTCATCACCGAGACTCTCTCTCTAAAGCATAGTTATTTGGTACTCTCTCGTAAAGCATGTTTATTTGGCTACTGAAAGAAGTGAGGCTAAGGTGTGGTGTGCATTAGAGTCACTTTTTATCGATTTCTTTGTCTAGCCACACGATATCTTACAGTTTAGCCAATGAAGGCATTCAAGGCATCTACGCGGCATCCATGACAGAAAAAAAAGACAGCATGTTTAATTCATGATATGATGTGAATTTGCCAAGGTCAAGATGAGCCTGATTTTATACTCATTCTTTCATCAGCATAGGTATGACATTAACGCAGAAAGATAAACAAATTCTAAGAGATTCACAAATTCTATTATTATTCATAAAAAAACACATTATTTTCGTAATGCAATTCCTAGATTAATATTTAAAACAATTGTTTAAAGATCGCGTGGGCAATGATTACAAACCATTAGATAAATATTTTTTCTTTCTTTCTTAAAAATGATTTTGATTAATTTAAAGTAAATATGTCTATTTATGTGTGTATATTATTAAACGATAATGTTATGCGTATATTTGATTGGCAGATATTATACACAAAATTTTAATTCTAGATAGCAAATTCACTTCAGGTTTCGTTACCCACTATACATAATATATAAGTACTTATGTATATCAAATACTCGGAAATCGAGCAACAAAAATGTCGTACAAGAACGTGCTGACCATACAATAAGCTCAAGAGACCGCTAAGCACTTTCGCTGCTTTTTCTTTAAACAAATTTCACTTTTGGGTCTACAGAGACTCTCGTTGATAGACATAATAATAAACACACTTGTCCCTGAGGACTAAGCATAACGTTGAATAGAATTATAGTATTCAAAATACGTAACGCATGAAAGTCAATTATTGCTTATGAATCTATTACATCACAGAAGTCCTTCGTCGTTATCTTTCTTATTATCCGCGGAAAACAAATTATACTTATGGAAAAACTATTTTTCCTAAAAAATAGAACAGTGTGTCATTATACCTCTATGTAAATACTCACATTTTGTTACTAAATTATGTTGCTACACTACTTCTATAATGTAACGGTACGCACTGGACGTTACTTTGTATAAATGAGGCTTTAGTTCTGGGTGCTCAGTGTTATGTACGCAGGTGTTTGCCATCAGACTTTTCATAACAGCTTTGATTTTAAAATAGGCAATTGTTGACTTTATCGTTATTTTTAAGAATATGCTTAATTATAATTTATCCAGATTATAATGAATAACACCCTTTGATAAATAGATCCGTCTCTGTCGGCAATTATTTAGAATTTTATTTAGACTTGTTATAATTAGGTTAAATAAAACGAGGTCGACAAGTTTAGTAACAAAAATCCCCAAACTCGATTTAGATAATAAAAAATCTTGGTTATCTACGCCAATTGTCGTTTCATAGTGGACGTAGATAGTTGTCTAACATAGGCGGTTTTTTGATTGATGATGCAAAAGTGATATCAGACTGGTCGCTATCAGATGATTGGTTAAAATTTTCCATGAAATGACAAAATTATTAATTATTAGCACAAAAAATCCTTACAAACAATTACTTCCTTTATAGTTAGTGTCCTCCTTAGGCAGTGAGCACATGATCATATAGATTTATTAAATAGTAATTGCTAATAGACACTAGTTTAGATACATATTATTTAGAAAAACAATAGTTAATAACTGTTGTTACAATAAGTATGGTTGACAAGTAGGTATTAATAAGTGCCAATATAGTTTGATAAAACACGAGAGGCACCTGATAGCGAAGCAAGTCATACAAACGGTTCAATGACATGTTATTAAAAAATGACCTAGAAATCGACTACGAGCACTTTCTTTTGAAGGTCTTACCGATTCGCGCGTCACTACACTAGGCTATCTAATGTTTCCGGTCAAACAATCACCGGATGTAGAAAAAGTACCTAAGAACTTATTTAAAGTTGTGTTCGTTCCTAAGGGGGAAAATGGCAGTTATTAGTTTAATTATTTTTAATATCATTTAAAACGAGAACTGTGATAATTAACCTTTGAATATTACAAATTGTAAGAGTACCAAATTCGTTTTTATTACGTAATATAATTTTAATTTATTCTTATCGGTTGGTGCCAAATTTTAAACGTTATTTTATATTCACATTAAATAAAATCCAAATATCTTTTTTATATTCGGAATGTAGTTTGTTGTGGCAATAAATTTTCAAATGCCATTGCACATAATTACATTAAATCGTTAAGCATAAACTTTGCCCCCCCAAAAACCGGTTTTTTTTACAAAAATTGCACAGACGAAGGATTATGAAATTTCGCCCATTTTATAGTTTATGGAGAGAAAAAGTGCATTATACAATTATTTTTTAAATTGTGTGTCAAAAAAATTATATCGATAAAGAACATTACATACACTACCACGAATTTGACATACCTACATACATACACACAGAAGTAGTATTTGACAATACAACCTTAATAATGTTCAAACTTCTGCCGGAGCCACAAGAAGAGAAAAAAAAGTTCAAACTTATAATTTAAAGATTGAATTTCGAACATTGAGGGCCGTAGTGCCACAATATTAAATTTTAAATTTAGAGTGAATACAGTGACCACCAACATATGCTATTATATATAATGATAGTAGTTTAGCAGCCAAAATTTCTTGTCTTTTTTCCGCCTCTTCTCTCCTTTGCATCGGCATATCTCTCTTTCCCTTTCACTTACAAAGTATGTAAACATTTGAGATAAGGAATTTAATTTTATGTTTTTTGATCCTGTCGATAAAGGGATAACCATCTGTGCCAGCGGTTTCACCTGCGTGAAATTAAAAGCCTATATGTTATTCTGATGCAAGTATAAGATATTACTGTAGAGTTTCATCAAAATCCGTTCAGTAGCTTTTGCGTGAAAGAGTGACAAACATTCATCGATACTCACAGACTTTCGCGTTTATGATTTTAATAAGATGGTAGATATACTATTGTATAGATGAAAATATGAAAGTTTAAAATAAAATTAATAAACGACCATGGATATAGCGCTGTCTAATTCCAAACTCGGCACAGTTTGCGCTATGGGTACCTACTGTTTTATGGGTCATGATGGAATGGTGCATCCACTAACGGTATACGCTGGTGAGGTATCAATAGAGAATGATAGGATAAGCATGCCATTAAGTAAATTAGCCCGTCATTACAAAATCAACAGGAATCTATACATATAAATAAAATTGGAGTGTCTGTTTGTAATATTGAAATAACCGTTTTTTACTACATGCATATGAATATAAATACGGTACATAGACTAAAATAACATTTTTTTAAATTTTTGTCTGCCTGTCTGTCTGTTTGTTCCGGATAATCTCTGAAATGGCTGCACCGATTTTGACGGGACTTTTTTTGGCAGGTAGCTGATATAATAAGGAGAAAGTACTTTTATTTTAGATAAATAAAGTGAAATTCCACGCGGACGAAGTCGCGAGTACAGCTTGTTATTAATATACTATATTGCACTTGTAACACTAAAAATATAGATGGTTATACAAAAATGGGAGCAAGGGTGGACTTATCCCTAAATGAGATCTCTTCCAGCCAACCTGACGTTGGGACAGAGGTGGTAATTAGCGGGCAAGGATAGCGCTGAAGTTTGAGTAATTACAATATTAAAAAAAAATACTTATCCACGGTACTCCCTTCTGACATGGGACCTACTACAGCAATGAAAAATTACTCTCCGTTTTAGCAATTTTCTCCCTCTCCCAGTATGGGAACTAGTCAATGGTTACTAATACAGACAAACAGTCTTTAGGAAAATAATGTTTAATTTATTCGAAAATCAAACCCCCGACTCTTAGAATGTGTGCTGGTGTCAAACCTCTACACCATAAAAAGGTAAAATAGAAACTAAATAAACATATCTAAGTAGTCGTGATATTACTATGACATGCCCTTAATGTGGGTAGACCACAATTTGGACAATAATAAGGACAGGTTCTGTTTTATAAATACGGTTGGAGCGACTACGGAAACTGTGTCATTCGGCCACGGCACACATACCGCCCTCACGACTGCCTCACGTTCACTACTGACACTGTGAATGATTTTGTGCTCCTTGCGATCATAATAATTCATATTTCTATTATTATAATCGTTATTATTAATAATAATCATCGTGATAATCATTATTATCACCATTTATAATAAATTAAGAAACGATTGAGAAAACAGAATGCCATCAGTCTGCCATGTATACATTTCTGTATGCTGATGAATAAATTACTTCATAATAAGAAATATAATCACAAACTATGTTTATCTTTTCTTTAATTCTATATTCTTTCTATTTATCTTTAATAGTACCTACCTACTTCGATAATATTTTGTTCTATGCCTACTTACTTTCTTGTATGTACGTAAATCGATTTAAAAAAGGACTAGATTCTTATTATATCTTAGTGTATGTTATATATTTTATTACAACAATAACAGATTATTATAATTATTTTTTATTTGAAATCTGTTAATTCTGGCGGTTCCATAAAAAAATAATTACTCAGTAATGCTTAATAATGCGATTGGAGTTCGGTTTTTTTCGTTGCCATTATTAATATTTTTATTTATTCAACCATAACTACTAACTGTTAAGCACGTGATTCATGTTAATTTATTGTTATTTATTTCGAATTTCAGGCGTTACTAGCATACTGCGTGGCTGATTGTGGGCCGCGATTAAAGTATGCTTGGGGAGATGCACTCCAAGGCACGGACTGTCCCGGCCCAGATGGTACACCCTATCCAAGGTATTATTTGCCAAGTAGATATATAAGTAGAAATATATTTATTTTGATTGATAAATAGAAAGGTCTTACGTACCGGATTTTTTTGCCGTTCAGATAAAATTTTAGCGTACACATTTTATAAAGTAGAATACATAGTGAATCTACTATATACAATAAATAATAAACGTGTTTTTTCTCTAAAATGTACTAAAAAGTTCCACTCTGCTACTTTGTATAGCGCAGCTTTGACTCGTATTGGTACATACGAGTCACAAGTAGGGCGACTATGGGTTAAGGATATCTGCGGGAAATAAAATGTTTTCCGGTTGTCAGAAAGTATTATAGTCTTTTTAATTTTTTAAGACTCTGTAATTCTAATTAATAATAATTTCAAACTTTTCTGTGTCTACTTATTATTTTTCTCCGGATATCCGCCAAATGTTTTCCGCAGTAATAACAGGGCATCAAAATATTTAGGGAAATTCAGGAAAAATGTTCATATAAGAACATTTTTTATTTACTTGTTTCATATGTATTTGTTTTAACTTTATTATTTTGCTTTGACTATAAAAGTTCTATTAATCTTTGTATATATAAATATTTATTTATTATTAATAGGTGCTCTATATGACTGAAAAATTGTTTTCGTGAAAACCGAAACTGAATATTCCATATTGTAATAATTTTTCATATTGCATAATATTCGTAACCACTACAATATTTTTACAATATAATAAAATTTAGTAAAAAGTGGCTGTGCCTGAGTGCACCCGCGTGAAATTTATTTATTTATTTATTTATTCATTTCAATATTACAGATAATATTTAGAGCCTATGTGTTATTCTGAGGTAGAAGCTATATTATTTTCAAAGTTTAATTAAAATCAATTTTGAGTAAATTTGGCATGAGAGAGTAACTAACAAGAGTGCGGATGGGCCGCACTTCCGCTTTTATAATATAAGAAAGATAATGATGTCAAACCTATACTGAACTTACTAGATGTGTTTAGTACCTAGATTCATTAAGTAAATTAAATTACTCGTGTACTTTAAAGCATGTACTACATACTTAATTTATGTTCTTACTGTACATAATTGCTTTTGTCTAATTATAAACTATCACTTTAGCGTACACTGACCTTGATCCAAACCGGTTTTATTGAATAATCTGTACTTACTTATGGGCAATACGCGTCTACTGGCCTGGCCAGCCGGACAACGTGGCTAATGTTTATCTTTCTCCGGGTTACAGTCGATTTACTCGACGGCTTCGGTGGTCTAGTGGTTTAGCACACCTCTTTACGTCCGATGGTCGCGCGTTCGATTCCTCGTACAGTACAAACATTTGTATTCATGAGTATGATTATTTGTATCGGTCCTGGTGTTTTCTATATATATATTATGTATGTATTTACAAAAAAAAGTATATATGTATTTATATTAGGAGTCTGGTACCCATAATACAAGCTCAGCTTAACTTGGGATTAGATGGCGCTGTGTGATTTTGTGAGAGTGTGTCCAAGGATATTATTATTATTTATTTCGGTTAATAGCCAAGACTTCATTCAGTTAACTATGTCGGATATCCAGGGATTTACAACTCTATATTAAGAGGTTTATGTCCACGCAATAAAATTGCAATGTTACCTGCATTATTAGTTCTTCATATGTCTATTCAGAAACCTTGCGTCTTCCGTCACCTAAGAGCGATAGCAATACTTTCAATTGAAATTTTGCTGGAAATATTTACGTTCCGCTCTACTCGGCTTATTCTAACAGTCAATATGAAGGTATCTGTTTTGTTACACTGAAAATTCATTAAAATTCCAGCGTCTTTCACATTGTTTAAAAATTTACAACTGTGAAACGTTGATCTTAGTTGTCTTATCTTATGAACAAAATTTTATCGAGTTTAATTAGTTATTGTAGAAAGTTTTAATAATAGCATGTATTGTAAGGAGAGGCATAAAATATCTAATTTAATTAATACAGAACTGTCCTTGCTCTATTTATTCACTCTGGACAGATGAGTTTATTGAAGAGATAAAGTAAATTAAAAAAATTGGCAGAAAAGTTCCCTCGATAACAGTCGAGCTTAGAAATGTGATATTATTCAAACACCACGTGATGAAGTTTGTTTAAGTCTAAAGAGGAGTCTCTTTATCTAGTCAGGAGGATAGACGACAATTCGTTTCTATAGTAGAAATGTATAATATTAAAGAAATACAAGAGCATAGTCTGTTACTAAACAGACAGACAGGTGATGATGGCATTCAAACTTGTCGAGGAGCCATATATGGTATGTAAAATCAATATAGAAAAGTCTGTTAATTTAATTTGAAAAGAAACTGTTAATATAATTTTGCTGGTCCAGATTTATTGGCTGCTTTAGATGATAGTGATCCACCTAATTCACATAATATCAGTACAATGTTTTAACTCAAAATATTATAATAAACAACACCTGTTCTCACCCAGACGCAGAGAACAGCACAGGTCTTGATGTAACTAACCATTCTAATGACGAATTTGTGTACATGATGGTGTAACAGTGGATATATTAGCAAGTACATATATTTAGAGACCTTAAAAATATATTTATTCTCGAAATTATAGATGTTTGATAAGAGATATCTAGAGTAATTGGTGTTCCCGATATTATAGTGTCTTAAAATGGTGTGTTGGCAATTAAATAGATTTGTAGTCGAAGATCAATTCACCTAGAATTAATAGAAAATAATTTATTCAAATAAACTTAATTTAAGCACATTTGAATAGTCATAACATTTTTTTTCTATCTACCGCTCGACCGGAAAGCTGTCTCATCATAAGAAACTTGTGTGTTGCTCTTTCAAATAGTCCTTGTAAGTTTACGTTTACAAGTCGAAACGTGTGAATACAAACTACCAATCAACACTAGTTTTTTTGGGTCTAATATAAATAAACAATAAGATTAAATCAGTCGTAGTGATAAGAGCAGACCAGTCCCTACAAGCAGCACTCGTTCACGAGTATGACGGATGAGCCAGCCATCACTGCGCTCGACAATATTTTAGGGAGCCTAATGACCCGGCCATCTGGTGGACCGACGATCTGGTCAAGATCGCTGGAAGGCATTGGATGCGAGCAGCGCAGGACCGATCGTCGTGGAGATCTTTGGGGGAGGCCTATGTCCAGCAGTGGACTCTTCCGGACTGCGATGATGATGATGATGATGAATGACCCGGCCCACCACGCCGCCACATGTCTGGACATTTTAGTGAGCATGACTACTCATTCCACTCGACCACGTCACAGCTACTTATCTACAATATACATTAATTACAATGTTTAATGAAACGATATGCAGACCTCCAAATGAGGTAACGTCTAGCATAAATCTGAAAAAAGATATAGTTTCTGATATAATATCTGAATAGCTTGGTTTATTAAGGAAACTTTATATATTATAGATACGATTTATCAATTTAAACTAATGTTAGAGAAGTATTAAGAGTTGTTGTAAAATTCTTTTATAATATTGACCCGTTCTCCAAATCTCTCCATGCTGCTAATAAAATAATAGATGGATACCACGGATAGCTGATTGTTAGTAGTGGCCTCATTACTAGCAATAATATTCAGTTGATGTCAGGTCGACTTCGACTTGGTTCTCTGTATAACTATTGTGGTTAATTGCTGATAAATTCTCCACGGTGGATTAGTTGACATTAGTATATTCTCATCCTCCCCTACTGATCTGATAACGTATATACGCACTTGCTGGTGCACCATTCTGTAATCATCAGTTAAAAAAATCATCAGTATACGTTTTATTTCGTAATTTCTTCGAGTATCTTCTATTAAGTTGTATAAGGAAAAAGTATGAAAATAATTTAAGTTTATTGTAGGTACAAAATAAATAGGTCGTAAAAAACCGTAGGTAGAAAAGTCTATCTGTCTAGATCTGTATTCGCGAATAAATTTGAACGTTGGTTTCGCGATGTTTTTTGCTACCAAATCCATCTACCTGATATTCTAGCACCTGTTTTGCACTTTTTGTTCTTTTATTTTAATTTAAGTTTATTTATCAGAATAGATCTTATCTGTGGTAGCAGGTAGATATAATGGGCATTAGTATTTATATTATTTGTAGCTATAGTTACAGTTAATCTACCATCATCTGCACGCTATTCAATTTAGTATTTTGTGAGAACATTCTCACCACATCAACCTTGAGTAACTCAATCAAAAAGTAATTTTCACACTCAAATATTTGCCACCTGTATAATTTGGTAAAGTATGTACGTAATCTTTATAGTTTGCTACTAAATAACGTGACGGTAACGGGAAGCTCAATTTTTGCCTAACGAGACATCTGTAATATTAATTTTATAATAAACTAGCTGTGCTCGCGATTATGTCTGTGTGGGACAAGGACCTTGGATAGCATTATTAATTATTTATTTATTATATTTTACCTTTCTAAATGTAAAACATTTACAAATTTTGAATGTCGTATTTATTTATATTTAATCAAGAGCCTAAAAGTAGTACAATAAGTTTCAAACTTCTAGTTTTAAAAATAACGATACTTCCACAAAACCTTTCATCTGCCCTATCAACCCCTTGCAATCATTTTTTCGCATTGAAAAGTAGTATATGACCTTTCTCAGGGTCTAGACTATCTGTGTACTAAATTTTATTTAAATCGATTCTGTAGTTTTCGCGAGAAAGCGCGACAGACAGACAGACAGAGGTACGTTTGCACTAATTAACCAGGTGGGGTAGCAATTTTATTGTCTGTTCGTGTCCATGACTAGTGACACCTAGTCGAAATGTCGAGAGAAGTATACCTTTACCTTACCACACGATTGTTCATGTTAAGACCCGTTTAACTATATAATAATAATAATTATATTATCTGTGATAATAATAATACTCTTGGACAATTCACACTATGTCACCTAATCCCAGGTAAGCAGAGGTTGTGTAGTGTGTTGTATTTGTACCGTGCGAGGAATCGAACCCGAGACCATCGGAAGTAAAGCGGTATGCTAAAACGCTACACCACCGAGGTCATCGTATGTCATACATCATAATAATGTGTACTACACATGAAAGTTTAAAAATGTCATTATTTCATTTCAGACATTTAGTGAACAGGGCATTGAAGTCTGGACCATGGGGCCAATCACGCCAGGGGCGAGGAGTTCGTACCCTGGACCCGGCGCTGATGAGGCGAGCTCTCCTTGATGCGCACGAGGGTTACTCCGAGGCGAAGGCCAAAGTCCACACTGGCAACAGAACTGGTATATTTATATTTATTCCGTGTTATTGGTATTACAAAAGATACATAAGTACTAATATTACAATTGCGAAAGTGAACTGTCTGTTAATTTTTTATGCTTAAATGTTTGGAGTAAAGTTAATGAATTTTATAGAAATATGAATTATTATGACCAAAATAGGAGGCTTTCACCTCCTATTTTGGTCTCATGTTGCGAAAATAAAACTGAAATAGGGGATCAGGAAAATTATATATATGTCTAGGATAATTATATGTATATGGGGGAAGTCAGTAATTTCTCAAAAAAATATTGTAAAACTCATCATAATTACACCTTTCGTAAAATAACACATTGTACGCAAATAATATATGAGTACAAGTATAAAATAATTAGACCCCAAAGTTTTGCACTTTAGGGTTCAAATCATTCGGATCATAGTATAAAATAAAATCTTTTTCCGAAAAAAAAAATAATGGCTGACTACCCACGAACGGTTAACCGTCGCCCATGGACAATACTATAGACATCACGTTATTATGCTACCATACCATTCCTAACTAGGACTAACATGTCATGCCTCAATATTCTGTAGTTTCACTGTCTTATCTGACCCAAAACCTTGACCCTTCAAACAAAACAGCTTACAAACAATGATGCTTAGTGACTGAAACCCATGCTTTTTACAGTCACAATCTCTACTTGTCAAGTCAAATCGTATTTCTTACTGATTCTTTGCCGGCTAATTCTCCACTCATTAAACAATAATAATCATCAAACATAAGTATGTATAATAATTGTTGCAATTACCGAGACGTCGACAGTTGTTTCTCTATCTAGAATAACAGTTGTGATGGTATATCTCCACTTTTTCTGACTTCTTCCAGGTCGTGCCACGAACCTTCCAGGCCTGTCTACGATGGCGTCTAACTCGTGTGGTGGATCGAGACTCTGCAGAACACGATATAACACCACCGCCCCCATGTATGGAGTCTCGCTGACATCTGGACAGCCCGTCACTATAGTCCAGAAATTCCCAGATCTTCTGCAGCAAGTGGTATTCGAGGTTTGCGAGTGAGTATACTAATATTTTTTTTATTCGGTTATAAGATCCATGCTCACTAGTGATCCATTAGATATTTATACGTGGTTACGGAGTTTTCTAGATGGACTCGGTTTTGCTAAATGGTATACCAATTGAGGTTGATACGATAGACTATCTGACCTGACCTCAAGCTCATGTTGAACTTGAGGTCACGTCAGATAGTCTATCGTGACAAGTTAGCTATGAATTAACCGCAGTAGTTTTTAGGGAGGATCACTTGGTGATCTACCTGCCATTGCCAGCTATAATAACAATAATATCCCTGGGCAATTTATACAGGGCCATCCAGTTCCAAGCTAAGTAGAGGGTTATGGGTACTAGACAACTGATACAAATACTTATATATATTTGTAAAATACATACATAATACACATAGAATACACCCAGACCGATACAAACAATCATACAAATGTTAGAAATGGGGGTCACAGTCACCAGTAATAAAAATCCCTTTCGAACTCATAGTCACGGAGTAAGATTACGATAGAGCCATCAGGAGGAAAAAAGGAATAATATCAGTACAGGAAAGGGAAAGTCGAATAAAAGACTATACCAAGCAATAGCTGGTGTAGCAATAATATATAGGATCACGTGCAAGCTGGTTTAATATTCCATGTCTTTAAATATAGAAGTATTTTTTTAGTCCTAGTACCTATGTTAATATTATTTGATTGCACAAAGATTGAGTGCAGAGCGGTCTCTATATTGATCGTCGCATGCCCAAACGTTGTAGAGACTCGCAAGTTTCTTGCTCATCCAAAAAAATATGACTATTCAAAAGTGTACATACTATTTTTATTTCTATTAATTTAAAATTGTACGTGTTCTTTCTCTTAATGTATCCTAACAAAATACCTTTTGTTTTATCCATTTCAGATCAAGTGAATGCTCCCTAGTGCGGGGTTCATGCACCCAAACGTATGTACCTTATTTATTCTTAGTTCTTCCTTTGGGACCTGTGACTTTAACTGGACAGGACTACGTGCTGGTGGAGTCAGGGTGTGTCTGCAGGCCAGATCCTATGCCATAGGTATTGTATCTTAATTAGATAGGTGTTATACGAAATTATCATGAATACGTGTAGCTTTTCTTATAGTTATAAGGAGGCGTAGTAACACATTGAAGTCCAACAGACTGCAGTTTATCGATGTCAAACATCATTAATATTGATTCAAAAACAATCGATATTGATAACTATTCTCAATCGATCAACCTACTAAAACATTGACACGATAACAGTATGCCCTGGCTAATATATTCGAAACAGTTATTTTATTCGACATTTTAATTGAAAGTAGTTGCTATATTGACTTCACGTTTCCGATCATAACTTTGTTCTATATTTGAATTTGAAAATCGAATCGATTAAAATTTGAAGTAAAAGAACGAATGAGAAATGCGTGTATAGAGTGAATGAATCTGTTGTATTACTTGTATTAAATGTAGATGAATAATAATTAATTATAATAATTATTACAAATAACTTATTTTGAGAAAAATGTCTAATATACATCTTATAGTAAAATGCTACTAATAGTTAATAATATACAAGTAGACCTAATGTGCTGTGTCCCAAATTGAAACAATTTTAAGAACTATTATTATATGATCAAATTGATTCGTTATTGACAAACACATTCACACAAAAATGCATTCTTAATAATCACCAACGTCTTTTTATAGTCAAAGTTTCAATACTCACTCTATAATACTTGATGTTAACTCAATTGCCGATTTTAAAACAAATGGTATGAGTCGATGTTTTGTTTGTAAACTGCTAATCATTCTATTGTAATCAATGTTTATGACTACAGGCAAGATATATTGAGAGTTTGTGATTTCCTTGTAGATGTTTCAAGCCTTTCACATGCCAAAGTAGGTCGTAAGCTTTCTCATGGCAATATCCGTATTTACAACAAACTTTCGACCTTACTACATCACGCTTTTGGTAGGTTTTAAATAATGGATTAGAATTATGATAGTCCTCTTAAATACAAAATTACTAGGAAGGAAAAATCAATGGAAGTAAATATATACTAATATGGATGGATCAGTATATTTATTTTGGTCGATAGAATGTGAAAATCAAAAGAATTTTTAAGGAATGATTTAATTTGTGGTCGAAAAACATATTTCTCAACAACCAAATAATAATAAAATGTATAAATAAATGTAATGACCGAAATATCTATTGAGAAATAATCAAATAAATTATTGTTGGTTAATATTTCAAAGATTAGTAAAATTGTCTGTCCAGTACTTCTGTACCTAAGTTACGTTTTAAAAATATTAAAGTCATTGGGTTAGAAAAGTACTAATGTCATACACGAAACCAAGCTAGGTTAAGTTGTAGGGTTTTTAAAAGTCGATTATGATGTTATTATATTTAAGAGTTTGTCACATTTTCCCATGTTGCAACGTTTTTCATTGCAATTCAACCTATTGGTCGTAGCGTGATGTTATATAGCTTCCGATAAATGTGTATTCCGACACTAAAATTATTTTCAAAATCGGACAGTTCAGTTCGGATCAGTTGTAGCGGCAATTACTCCAAACGTCCAAACTCACAAACTACCTTTTTATAATATTAGTACGGATAAATGATATTAATATATAAATTAAAAGGTATAATTTACTGAAAGCTTCAAAAAGGTATTGGTGTAACGAAGGGTCTAAAATATTTTATTGGTTACTGTAAAATTGCCATGAAATCGTCTTGTATCGTCATGAATCGTCACAAATAACTTGTGCAAAATGATGTAAAAAAATGGGCAGTACCTAGGTAATATCCTCTTTGATTAAAACTGTTAAGTTACTGCGCAAGTTATGTATTATTAAAGTTTTGCTCAAGTTTATTGCTGCTTGTTACTAATAATACAAGACTTAAATTTTTCGGCCATTTTGTAGTTTGTAAAGCTAAAATAAATCTATATAGACTGAATTTATTATTGTTAATTTTATTTATTAAAATATATTTATATCTGTGCGCGCTGTTGTCTGTATTCATATTTTATTTATCGAATTTACTAGATTACTTAATTGTAAATTATTTTATGAATCCTGTTATGTGTCTGCGAGATGTTTCTTTAATTTAAGTAGTTTATTTTAGTTAATCCGGAACAACGAATGTAATAAACAATAATAAATTTTAACATATCCGTTGGTGTTTATTTTAATTATCATTGTACGTATAAATATTTTATTATAGTTATAAATTGTTTGCATATTGTGGGTTATGGGCCTTACAATAGTGTGGGTATCGCCTCAAGTAATCAGCCGCCAAACAGCTTGCTTTATAGGATGATTTTCAGTTGAAGGGTGAATTAAAGTTGTGAATTACAGGAATTAGAAGTACGATATCATTATCACAACTAGGATCATGTGATAACGTAACGTTCCTGATGCTGTTCATGTACATATATGTATTTAAATAGTCAACCTATAGGTTCCCATATATGACCTTAAGGGGGTCGTCAGTATCTTTGACATATCAATTACATAAAAAGTCTCGGTTTTGTTGTTGCGTTTAGGATCAAACATTAAATTTCAATATTTAATTATATGCACGAAGGGTAGTAATTTCAATAGTGACTAACAAATAATTAGGCAATTCAATATAAGAATTAAATATATTGTTGAAATTGTTGCCACCTACTATTTGACCACTGAAATTATTGAGCACATAATAGTGGTTTTTTTGGACAATTCTAATGCTGGCCACAGCTGGCCTTACAGTTTCACCGGATGATTCGTGACTTATATAGAGGCAAATTTACGACTTTATATAGAGTAATGGTTATGTCCAATAGTGGACTATTCATAATGGTGATGATTAGGCATAAACATAATAAATATTGACACAGGTAAATATATCTACCTATATCAAAAAGGTATTGATTTGAAATTCAAATACGATAATATTTTTTTTGTATGTATCATACAACGTTTATTTGAACAGCATATACATATAAAACCTCCCGCTCTACATATTTACAATCACATTCCTTACAATTATCTAATTTTCATAGAAATATAGATATTTTATTACAATTTGTAATGATATTATTGATATAGATATATTGTAGTGTATAATTATGAAAATTATTTAAATGTATTTATTGTATATAAATATATATGTTGTATATTATCAACAACAGAAAATAATATTAGAATTAATCGATCCACTATTTAACAAAATTAAAGTAAAGGTATTTTTTTTTAATGTAATACATTAAATTATGGCTAATTCGACAAAGAAAAAAAATAAGTACTTAATGAATAAATTATTAAAATGACTATTTTACTCTTTCAGATTATTTAAGAAAAAAATTAAGACAGTACGCACCGTCGCGTCGTCAATATTAAGTTATGTTATTTCTTATTTCCTAATCTGCTTAAATTATCTACGAGGAACAGATAAAAAAGTGAACTGTGCATTCTCAGTTTGCAATAATAATGTCTACTATCATTTTATAGATTTTTTTTGTGTATAAACATAAATAGGAAATAAGTATGCATATGGCTCTAGTATTAGTATATACCTACTGTAAATATGAGAGACAATTAATATTTATCGATATATAGTAAGTTTTGAATGATATGTAGTTATTTAATTCTTTTCTATTCTACTATAAACTAGGGTTACCAACCACACTATATTATGTACCCAGTACTTTAATGTACACAATTAAAATTGAATTACTGTATTGCAGAACATTTAGTCATTTGTTATAAGGATTGCAGATGTTCATCTGCATGCACGAATTGACTTTTATTGTCTTTATTTAAATGTAGACTCCAATTTTTCATTGCATAAGAAATGATACACTTGTATAAGTATACTTAACCTTAACCTTAGGTCCTACCTAAGGTTAAGTATAGTCATTAAAAACAGAGTTGATAATACTAGCTGATATAGTCAGAAATATAAAAAATAATGCAAGGTGAGTTAGAAATAGAAAAAAATAATCTGTTTTAGAAACATCAGTTTTGAATAAAGAATTGGTGGTAACCGATTTAATTGTTGATTTTGATCTAACTCTATTACTGTGTAGACATTATTATTGCTATATTAATATAATCTATTGTTCGTAACGGTAATACTGTGGCGCTTGCTGCTGTTGTTGGCGTGGTACGTGGGCGACTTGGGGTTGCGCATGCGCAACCTGCGCTTGCAATTGTGGCTTTGGCGTTGGGATCTTGACTACGATGTCGGTTGGTTGCCGAGAAACCTGAAAAAAAAACTCATATTAAAATCATTTTGAAAAAAAATTACAAATAGTTATTTTTCAGGATTTACCAAAGATAGACATTGTACAAAAATCGTCGGTGCATGTAACTTTGTCTCTACTATTTCATTCGCTAAGCAGCTTTCTAAGTAAGATGTGGTTTGTTTTCAGGTTCAGATACGGTAGAGAAATTACATGATATTGTGAAGTTCATCGTGCTCTTCATGTATTATATGTATATAAGTGACGATTACTACTTACCACCAGGCCGTTAGCTTGTATGTCATTATTATTCCATAAAGAATAAACCAGAAAATAATTTATTCAAATAAGCTTATATTGTACCGCTTTTGAATAGTTATCACATTTTTATTTCAATCTAGCGCCCATTCGGAAAGCTGTCTCACCACAAGAAGAATGATAAAGAAACCAGCATGTTGCTCTTTTAAATAATTTTGTTGTTACTTTAAATTTTTAAGTTGATGTATGTGAATACGAACTAGCAATTAGTACTAATTCAATTACATACTCAAATAGATAAAATATTAAATATACAACCAACTAGTTGAGTAACTAAATAATAGTAAATCAGTATTATACTCTAGTATCTTACCTCAGCCCTAAAGCCCTCTTTAGGGTCAGCGGTGTACGTGACTGTCCTCACGAAGCCATCGCTGTCCACCACGGAGTACGAGCCCTTGATGACGTCACCGTCGCGCTGTTCTTTACGGTTCTGGTAGTTGGTGTACTGGTCATCGTTGACATCGAAGCCGAACTGGTATGAAGGATGAGGCTGTGGAGAATTACATCATTAGAACTGGAATGTTTATATTTTGATTGATAGCATTATTTCAGTCAGGTGTTAAAATACACGTTACAATGGTAGGCTTTGTATGAAGTCGTCTGCGTAAACACCTATATCTCACCTATTATGTTTCCAGCTTCATTCTTAGTGAATAAATCGCTAAGAATGAAGCTGTCACATAATTATGATCAAACTTCACTTGGTAAGTTCGTTTGATCTTTAATTTCAGCTGCCAAACAAACTTAACATCTAGATAAATTATCATTACTTAGATATAATTATAAACATTTGTTTAGCAAACATAGTATTTACAAACAAATGAAGTTTACGTATGTATAATTGGGATTCAGTTCAATTCACACAGCGCTTAGTTCCGTTGCCCGTTCTAGTCCCAAGCTTAGCAGAGCTTGTATTATGGGTACAAGATAACTGATACATGTATAATTGTATATAGATACATTTTTATACATACATATATATAGAAAATACTCAGACTAATTCAAACAATCATGCTCATGAATACAAATGTTTGTACCCTGCGAGGAATCGAATCCGCGACCATCGGAATATGGCGGTGTGCTATACCGTTAGACAACGAGGCTGTATGTATATATATATTGTGTTATACAGCCATCACAACATAGTTACTTTTAAACTTCACTTCATCACAACATAATTAACTAATTAAAATACATTTAGGTGCTCTAAAATATATGCTAATAATACTTTATAGTGCTACAGCCGCGCTTACAGCGCTGATTTTCGTTTTGTGTGTCTGTCCATCCGTTGTAACCTTACGACTAAAAGACAGATCTATAATAATTTATGAGTTATATATTTCTCTATAAAAACAGGGAAGGCAGCGGGTGATTTGTAATCGACAGTCAAAATATAACTCTGAGCATAAAGTCAATTCGAATTGGGTTAATTAGTGAACGGAGTTCGTTTACCAATAGCGTGGAAAGAATTTAGATCCTATCTTTATTCATACCAAGGCTACTGTTACGATTTACTACCGTACAGTTTTTACGGTTGCCCTACAATTCCACTTGAATGCATGTTCGGTGAGGTAACTCCTTAATAGGACTATAACATAGTGTATAATAGTATGTAAAAGTTACAATATTTACAGAATTGAAATGAATTTGAAATAAACTTAAATTTAAGCACTTTTGAATAGTCATAGGTATTTTTTTAGTCTACCGCTCATTCGGAAAGTTGTCTCATCATAAGAAGATCGAGCAAGAAAGTAGCGTGTTCCTCTTTCAAATAATTGTTGTAACTTTACATTTTCAAGTTGTAATTTATGGTTACAAACTAACTGAATAAGTTTGTATAAATATACTTTTACGACTAATATTATACATGGGGTAGTCAGAACCGTTACCTATGTCGACGTCATGCTGAACGCAACACCTGAATATATACATTTCTTATATACAAATAAATAAAATTAAAGTATCTGTTTGTAATTATAAATTAACAGCTTTTCACTCAATATTTCATTAGTATACGAAAGTACATAAAAAAATTAAGTTTATTTATTTCATCTGTCCGTCTATTATGAACAAATAGACGGACATATGAAATAAATAAACTAATCTCAGAAACGGCTTGACCGATTTTGACAGGCCTTCATTCGTAGTTAGTCGTCATAAGGAGTAACTTAGGCTCCTTTTATATCGGGAAAATATTTATTTTAATAAAAAAAAAGGTTAAATTGCACCCGAACCAAGGCATGTTATAAGAAGCCGCGGCATCTATTTCGGATTAATTTTCTATCACATATGAATTAGTCAGAAATATAAATTAGACAGAAGGACTGTTTAACGTCGTGTAATAGAATTATTAATTCTTCTTACACCTCCTTTTTCTGTGGCCAATAAAACTTTTCTATTTTATTAATTATTGCGGTGAAAATATTAGCGTAGAAACGTGTATTTCCTGAATAAACATTATAGAAGACACTTTTATTGTCGCGTGCACGCAACTCCGTCAGTACTGGTTTGTACCTACATTTAACAGTACTTTGTAATGCGGATGGATCAAAAGGGGAGTATCGACAACTTTCACTATGAAACTCGACGCTCTATATCTAGATTGCTAGGGTTGTCGACTTTCCATTGGAAGTAATAAAATTTATACTAAAAGAGATAATGCCCTGGTAGTAGAATGCAGGAAGGCAAGGTTATTTCCTCGGGAATGGCAACGCAGATATACATATATTATTAGCGTACTCACGAATACAAATATTTGTACTGTGCGAGGAAACGAACCGCCGACCATGGGAAAGTAAGGCAATGTGCAGGCAGGCAGTAATACCGCTAGATTATCGAGGTTCAAAAAGCTAGTTCTATTATATTCCTACAGTTCATTTTGATATCTATACGGTTTTATAACTGTACCTCATTTAGTATAATGTGAACTGTAGTGAAATAGCAGGCTTTGTTTTTATTTGACAATTGAGGAATTAAAAAGTATAACAAATTTTGAAATAAGCATAAAAATATTTTAACATTTTAATGATCGTCTTAGTAAATAATCTCTTAGTAAACTAGTTACGATTACTAACTATTTTATGGGTATATTACGTTACTTTCGAAATTTAATAAACAAAACATAGCAAATAGTGCATTTATAGAATATAACTTAACATCTTCCGTTTAAAAGCATGCGTGTTTTATGAGCTGCTATAAATATCGAAATTAGACTATTTCTAAGAATAGATATAGTGAAATAGATAGAAATAGTGAAATAAGATCTGCATTACGAGCAAGTTTGTTGAAAAATGTATATAAATAATATACCATATACCATAATTCTCCATAATCTCAATTCCTTAAACAGCACCTACTAAGTAAGTTACTTACGTCGTAGTCTTCTTGTGGTTCGCGCAACTCCTGCTGCCTCTGTGGCTGATACTGGGGTCTGTATTGTGGCTGGGGCTGAGGTTGTGGTTGATATTGTTGCTGGTATTGACCTTCACTTTGTGCTGAATATGGCTGCAAATACAAATAACACTTATTATAAAATTGGAGTGACAAACAAGCAGACGGCTCGCCTGATGTTAAGTCACTTTTAGTTATGTTTTTATTATTTATTGCACCAGCAGTAAATTATATAGAATACAAGTTACCTGCATTGTATATGTACACCCATGTATTGTATATGTACTTTTCTCTCAGAGAAAAGAGATGAAAACTCACACTATCTATTGCGAATAACTGCATTAAAATCTGTTGTATAGTTTAAAAGATCTAAGCAAATAAAAAGCGGACACGACTTCATTTTAAACTATGTAAAGATGAATAAAAGTAGTAAGTTACAAAAGGCGATTTTATCGCGAGCAATCTCTTACAGACAACATTTGGGTAGAGGACAGCAGACAGAAACTGTTAAATATTAATAATTAATATAAATACACAAAAGGTAAAAAGGCATAGTAATATTAACTAAAGCTGAGTTTCTTGTAAATTCTTCACAGCTTGATAACACTCCGGACTGACGGCAGATTTGACGTATCGTATGAGTCTATACTAGACCTACTTGAACAAAGATATATATATTACTTAATATAAAACTTACAAGACGCGTTGGAGCCTGAGATTGCACGGGTCTGGCGATGACTTGTGTGGGAGCTTGCACTTGACCTTGCTGCCCGATGTACTGTCTCAATAGATGTGGTGGTATGCCCTCGACCTGCTGGAATATTATTTATATTTATATATTTAACTAAACATAACAGTAAGTATAAATAAAACTAATCTGATTCATAAAATTCTCGTATCAATGTTTGTAACAAACTCCTCCGAAACGGCTTTACCGATTCTTATTAAATGTGTGCTGTGAGCAAATAGTCACACGCTGAGTCTACTACTATTCACTATCTACACATTTATTATATTTCAACTAATTCTTTATTATGTGTATTTAAAATATTGTATAAAATTGTAGTAACAAAAATTTTATTCAAGATTGGGTATGCACGGGCCAGGTCCAATCTCTTTAACTGTTATAACTAAAATCTCCTTTAAAAAGTACAAAAAATATATAATATTATTATCTTTATACAGAAAGTTCATAAAAGATTAAATTTAAGAATAAATAATGATATTAGATAAAATATTTTTGTCACATACACGGTATTTTTATAAATGAACTATATAGAGAAACCTACGAAAGGCGATCTCACGGTTTACTAGGTGATAATGTTGTTACAATTACATGAATGAATTTAAAAATTGAATCATATATAAAAAAATTACAGACAGAAAATTAATAATAATAATCAAATAATATTAATGTATCCTCTTTACAATATTAATAAACAAGACAATGTATGAATCGGAGCATTCAATATTCCTTTTCTGCCTACGCCAATAAAGGACAGGCGTGATATTATGTAGATAATACACAGTAATAAACTTCAATACAGTTAATCGTATATGAAACATTACATCATAATTGGAATGGACCTACTTAGTGCAACAAGCTGAAATAAAATATACCACTGTTACGAAATCGGACAACTGACCGGTTGTGTTTCGAACGATTTGTGAACCACATACGCGAGGCTTATGCAAATGCTTTGTTCAAATTTTCCGGTCCATTTGTACATAATTCAGCTGGTGCGTGGTTTAACAAGTTTCTCATCAAAATTTCAACAGCTATAAATAACATAGTTGTATGTCTACAGAACATGATTTATCTTGGTGTTCATTGCATTATGCATTTGTGTGTAATTGCAGTAAATTACGTGAAAATTATTACAGTTATATATTTTTTTTAAATAGTAAATAGTAGCTTTTTGTAATAATACTGGCAACATTCGACTTCGGTCGCTTGCATTACAAATCTTTGAATTGCTCTATACTCTTTGGCTTCGCACGGGTGTACATATAAACATTCCTCTTGAATCATTCTATCTATTACTGAAAACTGCAATCCTTTGCATAATTTAAAACATATAAGCGAACAGACAGCGGCGGTGACATTGTTTTATCTGTACATAATATACTACGAAGTCTATATATATTATTAGATTTTAATGCGGTTTTTAGCAATAGATAGAGTGATTCAAGAGGAAGGTTTACATGTACACCCGTGCGAAGCCGGGGCGACTAGCTACCAGTATATAAAAATGTTGCACGTGTAGTTGAGCATATTCTTTTCAATTTCAGTATAGTTGTATCTGTACTTTTGCATGAAGTTTATTTTTTATAATTTTATAAATTCGTAAAATATGGAATTTTATTCGTAACTTTATAATACACATTGCAGTAGTTGCATCATAGGAAAGCAATTCAATGTATATTTCATGAAGTATACTATATGAAAGTTGCTAGACTGGTTGGTTTCCTTTAGTAATAGGTATCTATCCGTATTTAACACGATTGATGCTTTCTTCCCTATATACTTTTGATTAACCATATTCCGAAGTTTCTAGTGTAAAATAAATCTGGGACCTAATTATGTAACGATGCTATTAAAAATCTCAATTACAACGGTTTAAAATGTATAAATTTGCGATTCTATTTAAGAGTTACAGCGTGTTAAGAACCTAGGTGGTCACGGACAGTGCGATTTCAGAGGAGCTTCCTCCCTTGTACACTTAGATTTTGGAATGAACTACCTGCTGTAGTTTTCTCTAGAGACTACAACATGGAGTTTGTCAAGAATGGTATATATGGTTTCTTAAGGGTCGGCAATTCGCACGTGACACCCCTGGTGTTTCAGGCATCCATAAACTGTTATTGTAGGGATTTTTGGAATATAAAATATAGTCCATGTTATTTTTTTTATATAAATGCATTGGCAATCGTGCTAACGGCACACTTTAGAACAATCATAGCCGTCGCTTCTAAATACGAATAGCTCTACGTATATTATATTATCATATGACTCCTGCTTTGCTATTGCATAAGACTAAGATATCATGCCATTGTAGCCTGCAATTTCACTGACTTAACTCACCCTTCAACCAAAACATACCTTATAAAGCTAGCTGCTTAAATAGATGAGATAGAGAGAGGTACTTACGCAGATGAATTCATGCAAAGTTTACCGCTATAAGATAAACGTTTTCTGTAGATTTAAGATATTTTTTAATATCAATTATAAGTATAGTATAAGTAGTAATTAAATAATATAGTAAATTAATAATTGTCAGCATATTTCAAAATACAAATTCTAAATCATTTAATTGGGTAATACAATTTTTTATTTAACTCTATATAATTGTTGAAGTATCCTTATAAAAAATGCCAATGCCAGAAGACTCCATCCATTGTGTGTCACATGTCTCTTGATTATAACTAAACATACAAATCAAATCTCTATATAAATATTAATTTATTAATAAATGGATGTATGTTAATAGTTAACACGAATAAACATTATAATACATAGTTATACATTATAATTAAAACATGATCATTAAATAAATGATCTCTGACATAACACAGTTGCTGACCGCGATCTATTTCCTGTCAATCATGTATGAACTGTTTTAAACAAGATAATAATAGTGAAAGTTTGCGGTGTTATGAGATGACTATATTAAGAGCTGAACTGTATAAAAAAACAAAGCCGCAAAGGCGTAATAATAATAACACTTGATGCAACATGGTAATAATGCGTTATGTATCATTACGTGAATCCAATGACTACTCTCAATATGTTTTATTATCCAGTAACGAGGTCATATACTCGAGTAATTTTTTTATTCTTTAAAATATATAGATACATATAAATATATTAATCGACTCTAATATATAGTTATAATATAGTTTGATGTGACATACATCGTTTTTAGTTACTAATTTTAATTGCATTGAAACATACATTTATTATGTAACTAATTGCTAAGAAAGGATTTTTAGGACTTCACTATTTCAAGTATAAAAAAATATACTTGAAATAGTGGTCTAAAAGCATATAGATCTTTGGTAGATTAGATTGTTTATACCACTGTGGGTAAACAGGAAGGAAGTTTTCTACAGAAAATCTAAATAATTCTAGAGTCATAAAAAATGCAATCATAAGTTAATTAAGAAGAGTTTTAATATTGATTCCCCTGAGAATCAAACCCTGGACTTTATTTATGAGTGGGTACATACAGGTGTGTGTTCACTAAGTTCTTATGTAATGCAATTCCAATTTTATTTTTCATTGCCTTACCCAGGGTTTGAACTCAGTGCTGAACTCAAATGATTGTATTAAAATAACTAATTATTGATTGCAATATATACTTACATTACTAAATTATACTTTTCTTATATAATTACTAAATTTATAATTGATCTTGCATGATCAAGTTTGAATAAAACGAGACACGCCGATTATGTCTAGACTAATGTAATTGGCTTCAACTAGGGTTGTCTCTAAATTATATAATACAATAATAATCATTAAAAAACCTAATGTAGCATTAAAGACGGTGGATATAGACTACTTTTTATACAGATCAATTACGATGTCGGGTACAGAACCTAGTTCACAATAATGAATTATAATTTAACTGAAATACTCAGAGATGCGTCGATATTTGCTAAATGTTTATTCGTAATGAATTGTAGTTTAAGGTACATAACTGTTTATTAAACTGTATATGAACTTCGAATGCACATTGTAAGAAAGTAGATATATAATATTAAATTAATATTATAAGAGGTTTTGAGGCATAATGTAAGGAATATATAACATCTACTTATATAGAGTTTGTAGACTGTATTTTTAACTCTCCATTCTTATATTTTTTTTACTCTCTGCTTTTCTTAAAAATCTGCCACGTTGAGTTCAAGTATACGCAGCGAAACATGGCCATATCAAGAATCTCTTTCCATACAACATTGACATCGTATTTTGATAAAAGTCCCTAAAGATTAAAAAAAGACATTGACATTTGACAATGCCTCTGACTACCTCATGTGGGATAAGAGTCGTGATGTTAAGTATTTCTCACAAGGAATAATAGAATAGGGATTATGTAACACGTACTTGTTGTGGCTGCGTCTGGTACTGATGCTGTGGTCTCGCCATAGCACATCCCAGGATTGCTAACGTAACACACCTCTTCAACATGATTGCACAATATTAATTAGTAATTTATAAAAAAATAAAATTTATGAAAAAAACAATGGCCACCACACACTCGCGTCAAGTATTACGTATGCGCTGCGTGTATGTTACTCTCACTTTATATAGAGGCACCCCTTCTAGCCTGAAGGTGGATGGCGGGAGTGGTGCAGCTACCACTATCGAATATGTAGGTGAGAATAAAAAAATATTTTGGAACAGTTTTTGACGCGTGTGAATTCCTTATTAATTGGCCGCATTCTGTAACACTATAATAAAAATAACAGACTAATTACGGCAAAATTAACAGATTATGAATGCAGTAAACATGAGAATTAAAAAAAAACCATTTATATCAGAAGACATTATGTATTTGTAGTTAGTATTGACATTGACTTGGGGACGGACATTGCAAATTCGATGTATTGCGTAGACTATAAATTGTGACAAAATATACACAAGTTTCAAAATTCATTTAGATTTCTACAAACATGGATATGTAAGTAAAGTTAAGAGGTACTTAAGCGTTATTTTGTAATATGACAAAAGGAAAAATATTGTTCCCGTCAAATTAAAAACCTTTACCTTTTATTAGTCTGTAGAAAGAAAATTTATGTTCACTGCATGCATTGTTAATATGTGATGGATCAAGCTTTCCCTTTGGTAAAAATTATGCTTTGTTACAAGAATTAATATAGAATAGATAGACTTCGTACGGAGTCGTTTGTGTAAGTACCTCTGTCTCATTTATTCCATTATTTAAATTATTAACAGGGTCTTAACACGAATAATTTTAAGGCAAATAAACCTCTCTCGACGTTTCGACTAGGTTGCACTAGCCGTGGTCACGAGCGGACACGTGGTCATTTATTCCAGCCGCCTACCGCATCTTTTTAAGATGTGTTAGATTGAAGACAGTGAAATCACAGGGTTCGAAGCAGGACATCTCAATCTTCCAAAAAGGCAACGCTTTTTCAGTGATTGAGTATGACATATCCAGTGATACCGCGGTGGCAACAATTCTTTGGTTCATGTAAAGAATATATATATTGGGTTTGCTGTACTGCATAACAGCGGGCGTCATATGATGACGTGATATCCATGGTAAAGTGATAACCGCTTACCTTCAAGTAGATAAGGCTATAAGAACTTTTAACAATTTAATCGCATAAAAAATTCACTTATGTTGTGAAATTTTAGAATAAAGAAATTAGCAAGTTACTAGATCCTTATTATTTAAAATAAGGATCTAGTATCTTACCATTTCAATCGGCATGTGTATTAAAACTTTGCGACGTCGCAATGTCGTTCATGTCTATAAGTAACAATTAGCACTTTCCATACAGTAGATAGTCGGTAATTATAGTCGCTTGTAAAAAAATTGTGTTTATTAAAAAGGAAATAATAAGAAGTTTAATAATAAGAAAAATAAATTAAAACATAAATGATTTAATAAAGTATAAAATCGTTGACAAATTTTATTATATAGATATGTATAGCTTTGCTATTATTTTAAATTTATTGTTTTTTAATGGTTGAAAATGGAATGGCACTTCTGCCTATGGTAACGATATTCGTTAGGGTGCATGCTATGGCGAATTCGGGGATGATCACTTTGGGGTCTCCCTACGATGGTAGGTGCATATGTAATAATGAGGCTACTATACCCTGAAAATGTTTTTACCTCTCTACAAGACGATAGCTAAAACATTATATAAATAAATATACATACACATAACATATAAACAAAATTCCCCACTACGCCTGTTTGTATGTTAGCGATGAGATCATCGCTACTACTACTGAACGAACTTTATGCCGCTTTCTTCTATCAATTAAGTAATTCCTGGGGAAAGTGAGATTGTAAAAATCTTGTACAATACTTAGTGTGTTTTTGTACAAGATTTTTTGTAAATTAATTAAACCGAACTCGTTCAAAACCGGAGTTGGTAACTAGTTACAATATACTTACTTAATGGTACTTATAAATCAGTAAACCGTTTGCAGATGAACACATCACTCTCCATTGTGACATCAGTCGAGTAAAATTGCAACTGGAAACACTCATTATACAACTGTTGTACCGTTAAGACATTTTGATCTCGCCGCTTGATACCGTTTCTAATCATGCGTGCCCTATTACAGCATCATTACGTGACTCAAATACAACAAATTTAGATTTTTTATTGTCATTTTGTATGTTTTATTGTCAAATTTAGTTCTAGATACGTAATTTAAACGCTAAGTTACATAAAATATAGTAATAACAGAACTAATCATAGTTAGACATTTTTTCAGATTAATAAAGCAATTCATATATAAGTTAATTATGTCCATACATATATTGTTTTCTTTTAATTAAGAAATAAAATATTGTAGATTTTTAAACCTTTAATTAATATTTATATGAATATTCTTTATTAATTGTATTATTAAGTGTCCATTTATGAGTTATTGTTTTCGCTTTGAACAAAAAAAGCTAAAGTGACAAATGTGAGTGACTAAATGCTTCCTACTATCTAATGAGCGATTATTGTAATTCTTTGAGTATTAAAAAATTGATTCAGACTTTTTCAGGTATCTTTTGTTAAGTTAATTTAAATGATGACGGTTAAAAGTACTCGATTTTGTTGACAAAAGTGTAACAAATTTATTGTCTGTTACATCCATTGCGGTTAGATTATGATAGTATTATCTAAGATATTTTCTGCTCTCAAAAAATATAGTCGCTTTGAACCCATCCTTTTATATGTCAGTTGAAACTTATAGTTAATGAAAATAATAATTAAATCTGGATGACATACAGGGTGCAACAAGTCTTAAAGTAAGAAGAATTTGTGCTATGTGTACTACACAACTGACAAATATACGCAAGTACATTTTTATAAGTACATAAATAAACAGGTCAATAGACTCATTTATATCTATAAATATTTATTTTGCTCATTTCGTCACTTTTTGGCAAGATTTTTCATTAAAGCTCCTCACTTATTTGACGTAATATGATGTTATATAGCCGAATTCTAAGAGCAGTCTTAAGATTATCGCGTTGAACCATACAAATATATAACTAGCTGAATACAGTCCCCCGTAGTAATATTGATATCTATATCAACTAAATGCACATCCATTGACCCTGGTACTTTAAATCATAAAGCAAAACAAAACGGCTAATAACGTATAACGTGAACATCTGACATTTCGGTTTCAATAGCGGGTGTATCTCGGGTTAGCATCAATAATTATACGTTTGCTTCACTACTATATTATGCTATATTATATCCACGTTTAATACCTACATTTTCATATATCCAAATGTTGGCAATACTATATTATTTTTTTGTAGTTGGCAATAATTAGCAATATAGCAACTTATTATTGAGGGAAGAGGATTGTCAGTAACGGGGGCGATTTCCCCATTGCTAGCAATGTACCAGTCAGATCGATCTCCATGCCGTCTTCTTTGGAAACCTACGTGGTTCGTGCTTCACCATTCTTGGTGAATATGTCATGATCAGCTAATTGACTTACACTCTTGATGAAGATAATCCTATCATCCTCTACCGGTATCCCGCTAACGTATACTGTTAGCGCATTGCTAGTATTGGAGCGTTAGTCCTTAAAAAATCTCTTTCGCCCTCAGCAGAGGGCTTAGATTGCAAGTTTTAGACAAAAGCGAGCGTGATTGTCAGGCATAAGATTTACAATTCAACTTTCTAACTTAATACTTGTGTATCTATTACCGTACAACTTATGAAGATGTCCCTAGGTGCGATTGTAAGCATAATTTATGGTATTATTTTTGTTTATTCCCTACAATTAGCTCTAATTGATTAAAACACATGTAATTCCCTGAAAATATAAGTAAATGAGTCACCACAACATATATTTTTTTAAAGTAGTATTTTTTATAATTAGTAAAAACGTTGAATTTTGATTACGTACCGAATATATTAACATAATGTTATGTTCATAATTAATTTTGTATATAGTTCTATAAAATAGTGTTTAGATAATATTTTTTGTATGAAACTGTGAAAGATTCTTTCTTTATTAGCTTTTATTTAACTTGCAATGTATGTATGCATCTAATTAACGTATAATATTATATAATACAATTTGTATGATATAAAAGCTTATCGCGAGATTTACTTGTGTAGATAAACACATAATTTAAATTACATGACCGATGAGTGATTTAAAATAAAAACAAATCAAACTAAGTAAATAGGAGTACTTAAATCTCGAAACAGGCTTTTATATCTTATAAATTGTGTAATGACTTCATGAGTTGACAGTAAAAGTTTATTTTATACTTTTTAGCACAGCAATTTAAAATTTTAGTAAAATTTTTATACTTTTAATTTATTTGGGATTATTGATTCAGTTTAATTGCTCTGTGTTGAATACTACTGACTAGGTAACAGATACACTAGGTATCTAAATCTGTATCTATATCTAATGTATGATGAAATTACATTGCATCCATCTTTTGAACTTAAATAAATAATTATGTTTAAAAGATGGATACTATAAGAAAACCCAGTTAGAACCCAAATTATATGTTCTGACTGGATTTTCTTATAACCGTATCAATAATTTTTACATACATTTTTATACAATATATATATCTTTTTTTCAGTAATATTAAGTTATTTATTTTTATAATGGCTTCCAAATAACTTTTTTATTCAGTTACAAAGGTCCCTGCAAAATTTGAACTATAGCGACCGACTTTTGGCGTATGTTATAAAACCGGTCAATCGGAAAGTCATTCAGTGGCTGCCTCGGTTGCTACCCACATTTAGGCTCACCGTATATTGGTTACCATTATTCGATTAATAGAGCAAATCACGATATAAGTAACGAAAATTTCGTTTGAAGCGATATTTTCAAAATAATTATTAAAAGAAACAAAATCGGTCTGCTAACGGAATAACATAAGACAGCTAATATGGCCCAATTGCTAGAAACATATTATACCTGAAAAGATCTTTCACGGTGACATGACCTCCACGCGCCAATTACTATACATACCATTTAATCACTACATTACATACTGAAAAATTCGAAAAGATGATACAGCTGTTCAAGGCTGTATCTTCATTTCGAATGTAACTATAGAATATAACGTACTTACACTAAGTTTATTCAAAATAATTTATTTTCTATAAAAATAGCATTACTTCGAATTACCCTATTCGTTATAAGTACTAATATGCGGCGAGCCTAGGACATACTACTTATATCGACTGACGGCTTCATTTTGACATGTTAAAAGTACCCACACTTGTGACTGTTGCAATACACCTACGTGGTAGAGATTTAATAATGGTATCGATAGCTTACTGCAGATTTATATTTTGTAACTCGGACACAATAGATATATTATCAGATCAAAAAACGCGGTCAGATACATCATTGTCTGTACAATTTGTATGGATACAAATGTGTGTTTTTTATGTAACTGTAATGGTTAACGAGCTGACGTGCCACCGGATGGTAAATGGTAACAGTCACGTCGCTTGTATAATAGTAATAAAAATTTGGACAATTCACACACCGCCATCTAGTGCCAAGCTAAGCAGAGCTTGTGTTATAGGTACTAGACAAGTGATAAAAATGTAGGTACGTTTTTTTTGTAAATACATACATTATATACATCTCGGTCATCTCGTGGTTTAGATTAGGCACGGGTCCGATTCCTCGCGCGGTGCAAACATTTATACACATGAGTATGATTATTTGTATCAGATTGAGTGTTGTCTACTCTGTCTACCATTGGAAGTAAAGTAGTGTGCTAAACCACGAGATGACCGAGGCCGTTAATGTATTTAAAGTTCCCTTCATACATATAAGAGCGATGGTGTATCGAGATGAACTTTTGCGTGGATTGACATGAGTTTCATCTATTTCAGTCGCCAAACAGTTAGCTTTGTTTCTGTTGCAGGGCGACTTAAGGCAGTGAGATTACAGGATAAGAAGCATTTCGTCTTAGTCATCTGGAATGGAAATGTTGAGCTGTATCACCATATCATCACATGATAACGTGATATTCACAGTACTGTACAATTATACAGTAGGTGACTAAATACTACTCTACTTCCCGAGTAGTTCTTCTGTACTGGGACAGACACCAACGGATTGTCATGATGTCGTGATTTAGAACAGTTGATAAATGAAATTGAGTTCATGCACTCATTTATGACTAAGTGAAATGCATGTATGCACATGTTGCAAGAATTGCAACTCTTATAAACTTGCAATATGTATAGGCGTGGTTATGGTCGGGTTCATTGGAGCAAATAACCGCGCCCTGACATGTTGGAACTGTATTTATGCAGAGGAGTTTGTACAAAGTAGTCTATGTGGGTACATCTACTTTTTTTCTATTTAATTTAAATTTAAAGTAATATCTGTCACTTTCTTTGTGGCGACGTTCTTTTGGCCTATGTCTTATTATTATGATCTTATGTGTATTCATAATTTTTTTTTAATTACTTATTATACTACTTATTTGTGTCTCATTACGTCATCTGTATCTACTACTTTAGCCATCAATTTGCTTGCTTTGTAATCGGTTTTTTATTTCAAGGCCATATAATATTTAAATTACAAGCTATGAAGAGATTACAGCTTCGTCCTCGGGAGTGGCAACGCCTGATGACGTGAACACTCAACACTTCATTATGCAATAAGTTTATTTCCATTTTTTTTATTTTTCTTGTTTATTTTATTACATCCATTTTAAACCATTCTCTGTTTATTTTATGTTATATCTATATAATTTTTGTTATTGTCACTAGTTTTTATTATTCTTACTATTAATGATAGTGCAATAGGGCTGGTTAGATGCGGCGGTCTTGTCACATGCGTCCTCGCGTATGTCCATGGGCAATACCTGAAAATCAGTCCATTGCTGCTCTAGCAAACAATACACTGAAGTGATGCATTTATTGCGTATCGGCGATGCGCACATACTACGTTACTCACACGTTTTTTGTACCTAAATTGTATTTTATTAACTGACTTATGTAATTGTGTATTTACTTTTTTTGATATTACTGTGTCTTGTGTGTGGCCTTTAACGCAAATAAAAGTTTTTCTATTTAATTTTTATCTAATGTCCAATTTACAATCAACTTGTTTGCAATTCCAGGAATATAAAATATAGGGTGCAAATTAATATAGATTTGATGTTACTGTGTTAGAATATATTTTGTTAAAAAAGAATACATTACGATGTTTCTTTATGTTTATTCTTTATCAGACCATAGAACGTTGCTAATGTTGCTATATAACTTTAGCGGTACAACCTGTCGATTTGTTCTCCATCTGTTCAAGACGCTGAACACAAAGGGTATAACAGAAGATGGGGCATGGTTCGGAGTCGCAGGCCTGCCGGGCAGCGATATCCCATTTCAGGCGGTTGCGCCTGCAGCAACCAGTCTGTTAAGGGCTTTCTAATACTTTCGAAAGGTTTTATTCCCATATTACCTTACGTATTTTTGAAGAATTGTAGTTTGTTTGTTTTTTTCTTAAACTAAATGTTTAATTTATATAACTAACTTAATTTTTTTTGTATAAAAGAAGAAGAAGAAACTATAGCTCATAAATGGGCGACTAAACCTAAACATTACCTAATGGATAATAGGATACCGAAGCCATAATAGATAGCTAAGCTCAATTATGTAAAACTCGACTGCACAGTTCTTGCATAAATTGGTATCGTACAAGAGAAGTTTTATGTAATACTAGATACATGGGGTTAAATAATATGTATTGTATACTATTAATTTACTAGTAATTATACCAATTTGTGTGTACTAAGATACAAATAAAAATTTTTATCTGTCTACCATTTATATAGATTTTTTTTTATAACATAGAGGACAAACTACCTTGCGGCTTACCTGATGGCAAGTGATTACCGCCGCCCATGAGCACCCGCAACGCCAGGGGAATTGCAAATACGTTGCTGGCCTTTTAAAAAGGAATAAGCTCTTTTCTTGTAGGTTTCAATATCGTATCGGTTCGGAAATACCATTGCTGGAATGTGGTTGTGGCAAAAAGTTTCTAGAAAACCGCACTGAGATTTAGTTTAATGAAATAAATTATTTTTATTAAAACTTTAATTTGTAACTAAAACGACTATTACATTAATAAGTACAAGTAAATAAATTAAATATGAGTAATTCTCAAATGAATAGTATGCACTACGATGCGTACTTGTTACCGACGTGATGGCGTACCCCCCATTTGTAATTGGCATTCTTATCAGTTTTGACAAAGGTGTGTACAGGTCCTGTGACTCCGCTGGACGACCCTTTATGGTCGTCGTCGTCGTGGTGGTGGTAATCCTCGTGGTCCCGTTTCGGTCTTTGCCATTGCGGTTCATCTTGGATTGGTTGACGTACTGAAAAAATATGTTTAATTTTACAATCTACAATAGAAAAAGCTAATCCAATAGCAGACTTTTTTTACATTGGCAGCCTAGGTGACCTAGCGGTTTAGCACACCCCTTTACTTGGTTTCTATGTTGATAGTCATATGCCTAAACCTTGTTAATGTGTATATTTCGAACAACATTAGTTTAACGAGCAGTACGCCAGTTTCTTGCTCATTCTACTTGTAATGTGTATGCGTTCCGAATGAGTGGTAGAATAAGAAATATGGCAATTCAAAAATGCTTATATTGAGTTTATTTGAAGAAAAAATATTTATATTCTATTCTATTTTTAAAATTACCACAGATGCGTCGTATGACGCCCGTCAATCGACGATGCCAATCCGATTAAATCATACCTGCCATAACCTGTAATTTCTCTGCCTCATATCATTCAACCGAAACATATGTTACAAAGACAGAAGTAATATGCCGACGACTTTGTACAAAGTTTTTCCAAGCTGAAGAGGAAACGCCACTACACATCCTATGTGTTTGTAGTCTCTCATGCGTAAACGAAATATCTCATTTAGAATTATACACTCTATCCTGAGAATCATAATGATTATAAAGAATCATAAAGACCATTGCTCCTAAGAATATTCTTTAACTTTTGTCCCTGACAGATCGCTAACTTTAAAATGGGCGAGCACAATAGAGCTATGTAGGTTGCATTGCTAGAGGTCTAAACCTGGCAATAGCCCAAACTCCTCCATAAAAAAAACGACTTTGTACAAAGTATACTTAAATAATGTAAGTACTTACTTGGTATTCTGTAATGAGGTGGTGGAGGAGGTGGGGCGTATCTGGTGTACCTCTGCACTTCTCTGGGTCCTGGGTAGTAAGGTATGGACCACGCCGCTGTTGCCATCACAGCATATGCTAAGAAACACTGAAGGTAAAAACAAAATATTAAAAGATTATGATTATATTAGGATTTCGGGTAACACAACGGATAAAAAAATATATTAATACATAAAATTCTAACAGTGTCATTTACGAATCAATTACTTTGTTAGAGCTATTAGAAATTTATTCATTAAACTAAATAGTCAGAAAAACGAATGTAAACTTTGTATATCCAGACACATACGTAAATTTAAAAATGCACATGGAATTTTATTAACTAAAGCCTATTGAACTAATAAACTAATTTTGTACTCATATTTTCGCAAATAGAGCATTGAATTATTATAATTAGTTATATTAATAATAATTATATTTTCAGTTTCGCGCCAAGTCTTCGATCGATTTTATTGAATCCAATATACGACATATGTATATCCCATAGTATTGTGTTCTGTTATAACGACATCGAAGAATTTTCCAGCCTTTAAAGATTACATTTCCGTGAATCATTTTGGTATATTCCTGATTAATAGAGGTAAGAAGAATAAATCAAGAAAGTAATTCTAACAATATATTACCAATAGTAATATTTTTCCAAACTATTTTTTTAATCAATGTTTTTATAGGTATTGTTGTATTTTTTATATAATATAGCCAAGAAGTCTTTAAGCCTTACATATTTTAGGTATTATGTAGGTATTCGACTCGGACGCGCGCTTTCCTTTGCCTGCCGGTTGAATCTCGATTGTATTAAAATAATATATAACAGGCGATTAAGTCATCAGTAAACGAACAGGTTACTGGTATTTGTTAATTTTGTTAATAGTTTCTTTAAAGTTAGCCAACTAGAGCACCTAGATATATTTACTGTTAAGTAAGACCAGATTGATTTTAATACAACAAGACAAAAAATTATGTAATTGGTGCATTATTTTTTATTTCAATATTATAGATATAGTAATGTAAAAAAACTAAATTTACTTTTTGTAATGAGATTATTTTCTTAAGAGATTAGGACACATTGTGAAAAGGTAACCCGGGTAATGATTATTTGCGCAGCTCAGAATTAGTATACACTGTCAAAACTGCCATTTAAATTTAGTATCATATTTACAACTAGATGAGTCAGTGACCTTGATCTTTACTATTATAGTATTTGGAATAACAATAGTTCATTATTTGTAAATTGATTGAAATAAAACAACACAAAGTTAAACAGGATTCCTACAATACCTATATTAGTGCAAATCATTTCCCAATCAATTATGCCGTTTCTAAGGTTAGGGTGCGTAAATCCCACAGACAAACCGACGAAAGTTCCTTAATAATATGTATGAGTACATACAGGGGTACTTTCATGTACAGACAGCAATGTTATAGTTTATTTAATGTATACATAGATATGGAGGTGTAAATAAACGTGCAATCTACCTACTTGTACAGAGAAAGCGAACTCACCAAAACAATGTTGTCCATTTTACAATCGTGTATTGAAATTCATGGGCGGATACTCCGCAAATCAAGATAGCAATGGCGGTCGTGGTGTCAATCTGTCTTTTATAAACAAGAAAATGAATTTAAAACACTTTCTATCGGTCGATTTTACGGTTGGATGCTTTGTGACTCGCTCCGAATGATTTGGACTGAACAATGGATCCATCGGAGCTTCGAATCGTTGGTCATGGCTATCACACAGCAAAATATTAAAATGCAAACCTTTTGTTACTTACTAGATGATACCCTGCGGCTTCCGCGCGGTGTGGATAAATTTTCAAATTTAGTTTATATTGAGATCAATGTAACATCTGATAGCAGATAAAAACTTGTTATTAATAAGTATGACTTAGAATCCTGTTGTCATAAAGCCATTAAATAATAGAAGAATTTTTTAAATAAATTCTTATTCCTAATTATACTTATTAATTATAAATAAATCCCATTTCGTTAATCTTCGCTTTCATACAAAAATTCCAATCACGGAATGCATCAATGCATAAACTTTCTTACATTGAAAAACTTACCTTTATATACCTCACATTGAAGGGTTTCTCTTCGTTGAACGACTTTCATTTTCAGTTTCCCTTTCATTGAACGGTTTCATTTCATCGAAAGACTTTCATTTTCAGAGTCTATTTCAACTAAGGATCTTCTTACTGTTAATACTACTTTTAGACAATTACTCACTAATAGTTACTTTGGACAACTTTTAAAACTGATTACGAACTTATGCATAGCAATTATATATTGACACTACGTAAATTGCGAAGACTTCCTGCGTTTATGTAATGGAAACAAGAAAGTCTGCTCTGAATGTTTCAGTGCATTTATCATAGTGTTTATTTTGATGTAATAATTTTGTAACCTTCGCAAAAACCAGTTGATTTAGATTAGTTGTTACAGTGGTATTCTGGTAGTTGCTATATCTATAACAGTCATTCATATATATATGTAATGTACGCGTCAGGGGGGAGGGGGGTTGTTGGTGATGTGGATTAATGATCCCATTGTTAGCAATGTATCATGTCAGGTTGACCTCCACGCGGTTCCCCCAGGAAACCATCGTGATAATTCCCTGGTGAATTTGTCACGTCAGTTTACTGATTTGACTTCATGTCCATCTTATCATCCTCCACTGGTGCCCCGCCATCATAAACCGTTAGCGCAGGCGGGTGCACCTAGTGACGGCTGCATTTTTTTTAATGTATGATAATGCATACATAAAAAAAACTGCAACCTCACTAGGAACAACCTATGAACCCATTTTTCATAGATTAATTTTAAATATTTAGTTCGAATTTACACCGCCCCAACTAAAACAATATATGTTTTGTATGAAACTGTGCAAACTTTTTTTGGTATAATTATATTATATAATTATAGTATAATTTTTGGTTCAATACACATAAGGCTAATTCTTATAAAACGTGTTAATTCTGTGATATAAACATTATTATATTCATATTTATTTATATAATTCTTCTATTTATATTTACAAGATAATTTGTTCAAATTGAAATATTTATATATTTTTATTTATTTATTTATTTATTTCAGGCTACTAGGCCCGTAGTATAAATACCTTATAGACATACGTATGAAATAATATAAAATTAAGATATTGGAATTGTCTGTGTGATCACGGTACTGACGGCGGCAATCTGCCACGGTAGCGCCGCACGCTACACCACACCCTTCGGCCAGTAGTCTTCCTTCATATTTTTTGTAGTATGTCGATCATTATCATTCAGAACAACAACAACAACAAACAGTGAAAGAATATAATAAAAAATTGTATGCAAATGCAATAATAAATACAAATTGTATTTGCAATTAACCAATTATGAGTTTTCGATATTTAAATTAATATGAATTTATTACTTAATCGATTCTAATTCGATTGACAGACATTGACCCCGATGTATCGTTTGTAAGTCACGATATCGTGAATGATATTATAATGGCAACCTTGACCACAGAATTTAAAAACGTTTTATTGCAAAAAGTCGTTTCCCTGCTTTTTATCCATTCTTAGATAAGTACATCTTTATACACGATTGTTGACAATGAGAGTACAAGTTCTTTTTAGTAATTCGATACCTTGGTTTCATTTGAAAAGATTTACGTGATGTTATTTATATTTTTAAAAAAGGAATGGCATCTCTCGATTTAAGTTCCGTTTAAATCTGAAATAGTGATGTTATAAGCTGTTTAATCGCAATTTTACGGATTTATTATCGGTTGTTCTACAAACGTGGTCATAATACGGAGTCTTCAATATTGTAGTGAGGGTGAGTTATGATGTGCATCAGAAAAAGACTCCTTCATCTTATACTCGTGTCACAAGTTTCAGGATCTGCTTGAAGTTTCTCTAACTAATGCGTGATGAACTGAGTGAATCCATGGAATACTAAGAAGTTCGTTAGTAATGAACTCTACGTCTCATGTGTCTTTGGATGCGTAATATATAATGTATTTTTTATTGGCTAGTTATTGGTATTGACAGGTGTTGTAATCCGGTAATCCTACAATCTTCGAGATGCATTGTACTCGCGCGCGATCAGATGCATAAATTGACTATTCTCTTATGCATATCATCGAGCTCAGTTAGAACGGCTGATAGGAACCAGTGGAAGAACATAACAGACCGTGTTTTTTAAAAACTTATGCCCAACCTTTCTTTTTTAATAATTGAGAAACTACTTACAATGGACACTACTTCGCGAATGGGAATAGGAGAAACTGAGGTATTCACTCAGATGACTTTGTAGAAAATCTACCCAGATAAAATGTAGTAAGTAGCAATAACTCCTCATTTCAATAAAATTTGCAAATGTTTTATACATAATCTGAAGAGAACTAAATAAACCTAATGTACGAAATGCTCCATTTCTTTAGTTTATTCTACAATTTATTTAGTTTCAAATAAAATGTAATAGCAATACGGAGGAATTTTTTTATATACAAGACAAAATCTGCATTTTTCTATATGATTTCAGAAGATAACTAAATAAACCTAAGGGTACGAAATGCTTTCTATTTGTTGTTTTTATCAGGGTTTATCATGATTAGTTCAGCACTTACCTACTGAATATGTACTATGTGAAAATAAACTATTAGTAAGTAGTATTTTTTTATGATCAGTAAGTAGGATTCTCATTTAGCCAATATCACTGTCACAATTGTAATAGGTACATGCGATCGTGATAACGATGTGGGGCCGATATTTAGCTACTGACACACTTTCTTATTTACTTTAGTATTGTTGAAAGCATTATCGTAAAAGTTAAAGCAACGAAAGTCAAAATGGAGTAGACTGTGTAAGAAATGTGAAACCGTATATTCATGTAACAATATACATAAAAATTCACTTTCGAATTAATTTTCGTCCAAAATAAATTGTACTAATTTTAAATCGGCTTTATCTCAATTCGACTGTTATATGTTACCTCTTAACTATTTTTTTTATTATTACCAAACTTGAATATAATTTAAATCTCCATCTCGCTTCTTTATATCGGTCTCTAGGCACTATTTATTAATATATTTATACAAGACAGAAGTGTCAGCTGTATATTGACCAATCAGTCTTAAAAGAACTTTTTAATTAATTAAACAATTTCCTTCTATATGTTAATGTATTAAATATATTGATAATATACATAGGCGTTTTCTATGTATACATTTACAAAAATGTATTTCAATATTTCTATCCGTTGTTTAATACCTATAACACAAATTCTGCTTAGCTTGGGCGCTAACTGGATAGCGCCGTGTGAATTATCCAGTGTCTATAAAGGTCCTTATAAAATAACTGATTAACACATAACCGAATAGAATAGAATAGAAAATCATTTATTCAAATAAACTTAATTTAAGCACTTTTGAATAGTCAACATTTTTTTAAATCTACCGCTTATTCGGAAAGCTGTGTTACAGTATTCGCACTTTACATGAGGATGCATGCGGCAATCAATACAAAAGCCGCTACGCTATCATATATGAAGAAAGCAGTATGAAAAACAAATTCTAATGTTGTCCGCAAATAAACTTATACTTGCTATATATTGCTATCATCTATAAATTCATCTATCCTATAATAGTCTTTTTTACATAACATTTGTTTAATATAAAGTTTGAATTGCCTCTCTGTCAGATTTAGCGTAGATTCTGGCAGTTTATTATAGAATCTTACGCAATTACCATAAAATGAAGTACTAACTTTGTGTAGACGCCATTTAGGTAAAATTAACTTATTTTTATTGCGTAAGTTTCTACTTGTACAGTCTTTAAGTTTCTTGAAACTATCTAAGTTTTTCCTTGTATACATAATATTTTCATAAATGTACTGTGAGGCAACGGTGAGGATATTTGATTGTTTAAAGCATTGACGTAATGACTCTCTAGAACCCATACCATAAATAGAACGTATGGCTCTCTTTTGTAAAATAATATATAGTATTTACATCGGCAGCTTTACCCCACAGCAGTATGCCATATGACATAATGCTATGGAAATAACTAAAATATACAAGTTTTGCCGTCGCCACGTCTGTTAATTGCCTTATCCTTCTAATTGCATAAGCAGCAGAACTAAGTCTACTGGCTAATTTTGAAATATGGGGCCCCCATTGTAACTTCGAGTCCACTGTTATTCTTAAAAAAACTGTATCACTAACAAAATTTACTATTTCATCATTAAGCAATAGCTGCGTATTTACTTGTCTTACATTAGGCAGCGTGAATTTAATACACTTAGTTTTGTTGGAGTTTAATAATAGATTATTACATGTGAACCAATTTAATATAGCAGAGATAGCATAATTTGCATCGTCTAAATGATTACATTGGCGACCAATTTTAAATACTAACGAAGTATCATCCGCAAATAACACTATAATCGAATCTGCCAAGTCTAAAAAACTAAAGTTGGGTTATAGATACTCATAGATTTATTTTATAACAAAAGCAATAAGTTTTTAATGCGTACAATGAGAACGTACAACAAACAAGAATTTTATGTCTTTTTTAAGAAGCAGTTGCAAGGAAATTTACACTAAATCGAATGAAAATACATTTCCTATTGGAATCTCATTATAATAGAAATAACAATGTACAATCATATAATACTAGTTACGTTATTTATTTTAAAAAAACTGTTATTTACCGGTTACTCGTTACCTTTTCTTATAAGAATTAATCGGAAATGTTTTATCGATGAAATAATTATATTTGCGTAACAATGCCGCTCAAATTTGTTTTTACACGCTATCTAGAAGTAGTGCTGAGATCGAATCCGGCATTATCGATTCTATATAAGGTAATTGACACAATGAGTTCATGGCTCATTCATTAAAAAAAAAAATGGCTGTACCAACGCCAATTTTTTTTTATATTTATAATAGCACAGTACAATTTATAAAGCGCCATCGAGCCCCAAACTAAGCAGAGTTATGTTACGAGTAAGACTACTAATAAAAATACTTAAATACATTATTTATTCCAAATTTATGCATATTATATATAATAAACAGTAGACCAACACAAACAATCATACTCATGAATACATCGTACAAAGAAACGAACCCGCGACCACCATCGTAAAGCTGTGTCTTAAACCGCCAGACCACCTGGGAATTTAGACGCCAATGTTTATTTAGTATAAGTTTATTTAGTTTATTAACCGTAGTCTATGTATTGTTAATTTATTATATATAGGTATATGCAATATTGAAAATATTTAAAATCTGTTTTACTTATTCTACGCAAAAGCCCAGTGTGACACGAATTTAAAAGAGAGATGCAATAATTACGTTGTGTTACATAAAACTGGACTCATTACGCGGTTGGCGCTGGTCATCAGCTTTGTTTTCCTTCTGTTTACTGTCAATGTATCGCTCTAGTTGTTTTTATAAAAAATATTCACTGCATTCGGTACAGTCAGCTTCATTTATATCACTTTACGGTCTCAGTGGACAAGTGGTTTGGCACTCCGCCTTATTTCCATGGTCTCGGGTTCGATTCCTCGATGCAAACATTTACATTCCTTAGTATGATTGTTTCTATTGGTTTGTGTGAAAATTGACTGTGTGTAAAAAATGTATTTAAACATTTTTATCGGTTAGGTATCTAGTACCTCTAACAAGCTCTCTTTAGTTTGGGACTAAATGGCGCTGTGTGAACTGCATAGGGTTGTTATTATTATACTTACTAGAAGTGAACTGGAAGAGGACTTCAGTCTCGCCTATTTCAGCTGCCAAACAACTAGCTTTGTAAGCTATGTTTCGCTTGTAGATTAGTCAGTGAAATTACAGGATCTCATGCCTCTAGGCATGAGATCCAGTCTGAGAAGATGAAGTCTGAGCTGGAATGGCACTGCCTGAGTGATATCACGGTGTCACATGCCAATGTGATGACCGTACTGTTAATGTGTATTGTCGTGTTACGGTTTACTGTTGGTGAGCCGTCAGTTTGTTTGCTCTATACCATTTACATTTATTGAAATATATATACTTTTACTATGACTAGTCGAAAGGTAGTAAGTGTATTTATGAAACTAAAGAAATTTTCTTAAGATAAAATATCTAGAAAATAATTTTTAAAACCCAATCTGATGAAAAGTGCTATATTCGTTTTCTTATTTCCATTGTGTATATACACAATTTTGAAAATAGTTACATTCAAAGCTGTAGCGTCAAAATTCATATTACAAGTAAATAATAGAACAAACCTAATTGTGGACATCAGTGTTTTTCTCTACGAGCCATTCTGTAATGCTGTGGAATGCACATGTAGGTTTACCCATATTCTATTACATTGGTTCAAAATATGTACTGTATACTACTTGTAATTAAACCTACATGTACTAAGATGCAAATAAAAATTCTATGTAATCTATTTTATGTATAAAATTAAATTCTGTACTTACGAAAAAAGACTTGATTTTTATTTTTAAAAAATGTTCAACTATCTCTATAAAAGATTATAATAGTCTAGCTGTTTCTGAGACTATCTGCAAAAGAAAGCCAATGTCCGTCCTCATGATACAATCTAGCTTCATGCCAAATTGTATTAAAATAGTATTAAGAGATTTGATGATGTGATAATATCCACTGATGATCCTATTATTCGCCATGTACCATGTCAGGTAGAGTTCCACGCGGTTCCACCTTGAAACAACCGTGATAAATAAAAAAAAATCCGGCACTGATAGATAGATAAATTCTTAATTCACAATTACAGACACATAACATACATGAGATACTGCTGCCGTGTATTTGACACACGCATGTTCCACGCGGTTCCACCTTGAAACCACCGTGATAAATTCCTGGTTTCCTCATTTGCCGCGATGGGCTGTTTTTATCTCCTGTTCATCTTATCATCCTACGATGATGCTTCGTGAGCGTAAACCGACAGCGCAGATGGGTGCACCGTACCATTATCATCCGTCAAAAAAAAATATGACTATAGATATAACAGGGTCGAAACTAAACAATAGAGAAGTGAAATGAAATAAACATGATCGAAGTGGGGCACTTTTACATTCTTATACAACGGAGCTAAATAAAATCTGTTATGATATTATTTCCTTTTGTTTAATCCAGTATTCGTTCATTACCTCATTAGATGTTCCGATTGAACGAGCGCTTCGAATCTCTTGATTGTTGTGAAGATGGACAAGACAGGGATTTTCAACATGTGGTATATTTATTATTTGTTATTAATTCTTTTTGACCAATTTATTTTCTCTCTTTTCATTTTTAGTTTATTTTAGTAAATTTCAGTTTTAATTTTAGTAACATTAATTGTGGAAATTGATTTGGTCGGAGGAGTATGAAATTTCACTTATAGTTTATACAGAGTGCAAAATCAATACATTTTTTTAATTATGCATATAAAATAATATTAAATCAATAAAAAACATTACAAATATAACCATGTACTCGTATTTAACACTCACATGCATACCTATATACTACTTTGTCTTGCTGGTTACTTGTTATTGCTGGTTTAAAGATCTTGTTGTATTTTTTGTAATGGGCGTATTTGGACGACTGGGCGATCCGTTGTTCATATTAAATTAATGACAGGACTTTCTTTCCATACAGCCAGTTACAGGAATTAAAGGTGTCAACTTTGTCATACCCTATTAATTTAAAATAAGTACGTGTACAAAATAGCTCAATATGATATGTACATTACCAGTCTTGTCCTACGTTTATTGACCGCAAACTTTCTATACCTAAACACTTTCACTGCAATACATGTACCCAGAGACTAGAGATCAGACTCAGATTTATTAGAGCTAACCGTTATTACTACTATAAACGCTTCTGTTATATACTTACAGAGATTTTTTTATTATATTGCTTGAATATTTATCATTGGTACTTTCTACTAAAGTTTTCTATTTGTAGTTTAAATTGTATTGCTGATATCAATTAAGAGAATTTGGTATACTTACCCAGCAAAACAAAGGAGACATTGAAAAGTGTACTATTTTAAAAGTGTTGTAGGTATATGAAACAAAAGAGAATGAACATATCAAATAAAAATATGATCAATTTGTTTCAGATTATAATAAAATTCGGAACATTTACGCAACATTTAATTTTCTTTTGAAAAATTATATATCTTCCAAAAGAAAATGAAAATGAAATGTTGCGTGCCCCTGACAAATGTCAATTGTTACAGTTTCCTCTATAAATGATCTGTCGGCTACCATTCTCTTACACCCACGATCAATCGGCCGAGATGTCACAACGTCAAAATACAACGGTATCATATCATTTACTATCATTAATCATTATAATCATTGCAGTTAATTTAAAAGTATATAAGTTGACGTCAGTGTTAAGAATTACAAGAAGTGATAGGTGAAAGTGATTGTGTATATATAGTGGTATTTTTCTAATATATAATATCCATTTATAATTTATATTCTTGAATATAAATTTATAATCAATATAAATTAAGTTAATGTGTTTGTGTCATTGACTTTATAATTAATTAATTACCGAAAATATGGGTTAAGATGTCGCCAAATATAAAAGTGGGTTGATTATTACGAATGACAGATCGAAAACATTTAAGTTCAATAGTTACGGTGGTCATACTGTGATTGTTTGTTTATGGGTTCTTGTTTAAGCATAACAAATTTGAAGTATAGTGACTTTAATATTTGCATTATTGAAAAAAAGCTTATAACGACAAAAGTAACTTTATTATACATATATTGTCTTATCTTATCTGTGGTATTATTATTAAAATTACTTGTAACCCTTGAGGAATATACTTATGTAGTGTAATAAACGTACAACATAGAAATAATATTCTCGAATCCACTACCTCATTCTTTTGTAAAAACGGTTATAATTGCCCTTATATTATATTCCAGAGTTTGCGAGATATCAATACATTTATGTATTTATAAGAAACTAACGCCTCGCCCCGGTTACGCACGGTATTAAATATTTTCATACGGATCACTAATATTATAAAATTATATTCTATCGCATATGTTCATCAGGGACAATGTACGATTCTAATAGTAAAAGAATTTTCAAATCGGTCTAGTAGTTTCGGAGCTTCTTCAATGCAATCGAATCAAATCTTTCCTCTTTATAATATACTCGTATGTTTAGAAGATATTGGTTTATTTTTTAGGTATCTAGTACTAGATATATACTATAGATAACTATAATTGTATTTTGATAATCAACTATTTAACGCTTCCTCTATAATGTATATAGTATTAGTTTAAAAATAATTTTGTTAGATACCCAGTAAAAAAAATATTACTATAGGTACTTATCTTATAAATTTGTATTGATAATTAATTATTTAACGATACTATTCACTTAAGATTTATTCCTACGAATTAAATTAATATTTTAATAATAGTATATAATTTTCAGAAATGGTTCTGCTACATCTTAATATTATCGGCCGGCCCATTTTGGATTCCCGCTAGGGGCGTCTCAGTGAAGTCACCGCCTAACAACCCTAGCACAGTTCAGGCACAAGCTAAGTTCTTTCAGTAAGTATCTGGGTGTTACAGGTCCTACTCATACTTTATGCCGATATAAAACAGCATATTCTAGAATAGCATTTTCTACCGCATATATCACGGGGAGTGTTCTGAGGAATTGTTCGGATTAATACCAGCTGCTGAGTTTCACCACCGTACCACCCGTCAGAAACTGAAATACCATCCTGATCCTCTGGATGAATGGCGGTCTTCCACAGTACGGTTTTCTAGAAACTTTTTGCCTCGCACAACCACATTGTGGAATCATCTTCCAGCAATGGAACCGATACGATATTGAAACCTTCAAGAAAAGAGCTTATTCGTTTTTAAAAGGCCGACAACGTACTTGCAATTCCCCTGGTGTTGCGGGTGCTCATGGGCGGCGGTAATCACTTACCATCAGGTGAGCCGCATGCCCGTTTATCCCCTGTGTTATATAAAAAAAAACAGATGATTTGATACTAAACTTATTACTTACAAAAGCAATTTCCATTATTTCCGTAAAATTACTTTCTTTGTTTCGCATGAACTAAAAGGTACATCGTAGAGAATGTTGGACATACATATACGAGTATCTAATATTAAAAATTTTACATCTAATTCATATATTATTTGTTACTGCAAATTAAATTTTGTTGTTATAACGTTTTTAATAAGTAGAAAAAAACAACTGATGCTTGTGATGGATTTAAAAATGGAATACCGATTTGTGATCCTATGATTTTTGAAATTGACAATTTTAGAGGGTTAACAGCATTGAGCAAAGAATCACTACGTTACATAACTTAACTCTTCTGAATTACACGATATAATATATAAATACAAGTGCGTATCTTAAGACAAAGATACACACTGTAAATAAAATATATTCAGTATTCACCTAATTCTCATATAAGTCAATATCACCTACCAGGAATCCAGTAAATATAATGACTTATCTAGGTATATAAAATTTATGTTAATACTAGAGAATTGAGCAATAAATTATCGTACAGGTAATATTTTCAAAAGAGGTTGATGTGTTAGGGCGTTTGTTATGAATAGATAATTGTTAACTGTTCTGTTCCCACGTAAGTAAAGATGAAAAATGTGTTATACAAGTCTCTGCAAATTATCATCACTCTTTGGATAGATTTTGCGATTGCGTTTTGCGGTCCATATAAAGATCAATACAAGAACATTGTGTACGCTTGTAACCCACATGTTGCAACCCATTGCAATATCTAAGACTAGTGCTGCTTGCTCATTGTCACAAATGCACACCTAATTTGAATAATAACCTTCAAATAAATTAGTTTACATTGTCACTATGGAGAACATATTTCATAATGTCTCAAAGAGAAATTTTGTATTTATTTACCCTTAACAATATAGATTACATCTTATATATAAAATTCTCGTGTCACAATGTTAGTTACTACACTCCTCCGAAACGACTTGACCGATTTTTATGAAATTTTATATGCATATTCAGTAGGACTGAGAATCAGCTACTATTTATCTATTTTTCATACCCCTAAATGATAAGGGTTGTCCACCCCTAGTATTATTTTATACAATTTGGCATTAAAAATACATACAACCCTAAATTTTCATCGTTCTATCCCCAATCCCTATTTTTAATAGCAATATTAATACCTACTTAAATTTATATGGCAAAAGAACGTTCTCCGGGACAACTAGTGATTATATAAGTTTAAAGCAGCATAATATAATTGTATTAATTATCACATTCGCTAAAAATAATTACAAAATAGTCTTAAGTCAGATGTACAATGTGTAACTGTTTCTTGACCTAAATAAACTAAAAAAAGGCATATTAATAATTGAGGAATAAGAAAATGATAATTAACTGTGCATAGCAAACTACATTACATTGCTAATCTCTACGCGGTTACCCCTGGAAAACATCATAATGAATTTCTAATGAATTCACTTTGACCTTATTCTCATTTTTCTCCACTGGTGCCCCATCAGTGTAAACCGATAGAACAAACAGGTGCACCATTCCATTACCATCTATTAAAAAATATTACCTACGTCAACACGTTTCTTTATGGTCATCATTTTAATTCCATTTCATCTACAGAATAGTAAGTTTTAATATTGTATGCGTATTTAAGTTGTTTTAAACAGATCAAATAGTTTTGACAGATAGATTAAATTTGTAAATTTATCAAATAATTTTTATTATCTTTTTTATAACTCACATACTGTGTGTAACTTTGAATGTAGCTTGTTTATGTTACTGAATATCTATTCTCCTAATATTCTCACAATTACATCTTTCATCCAAAGTGTCTTATTTTTCTATTTCAAACTATAGAACACTGAAATGTTATTAGGTGATATTTGCTTTATAGGGATTTTTTCTCAGTACAGTTGAGTCCGTACAAGATAGAGTTCGGTCATGTTTGCGAGGATCCTAACACGTGGGAGCAGCGGTATGAGAAGAAAGACTTTAAGAACCACAGGGATATGGGAAAAGTAACAACTATCATTTATCTCGCTCTGCTCTCTAACTGTTCTGTTTCTTTCTCTGTCCCGCTTCGCTTGGCTTGCCTGAAGGTATAGGCACTTGCCTACCTCGGAGGACTTCGATCAAGGACACCGACTGGGCAGCGACCGCCACTTCACTGAGAGGCATGAGAGGTCCAGGCCTTCGGCAGGACTATTCTCCGCTAAAGTATGCTTCTTCTGCTTTATGTCTTTGAAATTTTGTTTCTTTTCCATATTTCTTATTCTGTTTTATTTTAATTAGATGTCCATTTAATTTGTGAAATCAATTAGAAACAAAATTTCATTGTCCTTACAATGCACTAATACATTTTATATTGCACTTATTTGTATCTTGTCTACTTAATTACCCTATATACATACATACAACAAATGTAACACAAAGTATGATATAAACAAATGCTTGCGACCAAGTCATATAATAAAGATAAATGTCACCATAATATAAATCATTATGTTAGGTCACTATATTATAAATATTAACGCATTTCAACTTTCCATTTTTGCATAAAATGTTAATATTTCCGTTTGCTTTAATTTAAAATTATTAAGTAGTCTAACTCCATTCCGTGCATAATACTTCTCAGCTCTTATCTAACTTTCAATTTTCCTCACTAATTATTAGTGGTTAGTTAAACGTACATAATTAATTATTCGTATCTATCATGAACAAGACTAAATGTGTTTTTTTCGTATACAGGTAAGATGGGGTGATAAAAAAGGGGGATATGGGGAGCATTATTGGGATTTAAACCACGCAGGACACACTGGAAGTCAGGATAACGACGGATATAATGGTGACCATGATGATCATAATTATCAAGATAGTTCCAATGACCCATATGATGAGCCAAGTGATCATTCTGCATTTTATAGCAATGACGATTACGACCCTGAAAAATCAAGCTATGAAGAAAATGGACGAGCTAAGAGAGCACATTCTAGACAAAAATCTGAAAACAGAAAACCACAAAAAGAATACTATGAGGAAGAACAAGAAAAAACAAGACCAAGAAAACAACATCGTAAAAATGCAGAACAGGATATAGCTTCTTCTCATAAAGTGGAAGAATATTCTGAGGAAGACGAAGATGTTGAAGTTCAGAAGAAAACACCAAAAAGACGAACACAAAATAAACAAACACAACAACATCAGACTCCAAAAGAAGAGAAGAATCAAGTCGTTTTGGTTGTAAAAGAAAATGATAATAGTAACAATCAGGAACAAACAAATCAATACAATGGGAATACACAACAAGACGTGAATCAATATGTTCCTTATGAAGGTGGTGCTGGAGTTAGACAACATCATCAGGCTGACTTAAATGCTGCGGCAATAGCACCAAGATTGTTCTTAGAACATGCTACCGGACGTGTCGTGGATAGAGTAACTGGGCAAGCATATATCTTGCAGCCAATTCTAAATAATTATCAGTAGATGTTCGATTAGTAGACTTAATTTAAATAGTTATTTATTTTGTAATTAAAAGTACTGTTTAATTTAATTTGTATTTTAGTTTTTGAATAACAATATTAGATCCACTTAAAATATAATGGATTTACATTACAGTAGATCTAAAATGCATAAATGGCGCAAGTAAGTAAGTAAGCTTAACTTTCGTCACGTATAGTTCCCTACCTACTAACTACTAAAATATTCTTGACAGCAGTAACAAAATGACACAATGTAAGAAAATACACTTATTTTCTTGATCTGGGTAAGTAGAAGTGTCAGTATAATGTGCGGTTGGTTTTTGAAGTCTATTTGCAATACACTGACATTATTAAGACAATTCTATATATAAGTCTATTAATAGGTATAATTTTAAAACATCATTTTCTATTTGAAGTTTTTTTATATATTGTATAAACGATAGTAACATGAACTTTTTTTTAATATCTAAGTGGCATACAAATATGTGAACTCTGGGCTTATATATATTTACAATATTATATGAATATCTTCAACATCCGAGAAAACTTGCATAGCTCACGCCATAGCCTGAGCACTGGAAGGAGAGGACTCTGAAATTATACTAACTTCCTGTGGATAGTGAGCAGTGCCTTGGAAAAAAATAATCAGTTATATTTAACTCAGTATTTTTTCCATGGTACTGTGATAAAAGCGATGAAACCTGCAGAATAAGACGTATGGTATATTAGAAAGGATCTTTAATAATTCTTTTAACATTGTCAATGAAACATATTTTTTTTTTCCATTAAATATTAGTATTTAGTCCTGCACTATTGTTAGTAATGAAAACAAAGCTATTCACTTCCGCAACGTCACCGTTTTATTTTTTAACGCATTATTATCTAGCTTGTCCCTACCTGCATTTGTGACCCTACAGAATGTGAGCGAAGATGCAAATCGGGGGTCAGCAGTTTGTATTGCCCTTTCCCACGTCACCTTGACTGGGCAAACAGGTTCTAAGGAGAATATACGCAACTTATTGTAATTGTGTATTTGAAATAACCGCTATTTTCCGTTAGATGCGGGTAATCTTATCGTGATATCACGTTTTGCCCCTATAGTCAGATGAGTCAATTGTTTTGAAGCTGGCTCGTATGGCCTGACTTTTTAGAAACTGTTAACTGCTGTTCCGTTGAGAAATGGTAGTAACTGTCATGTAGGAAAGTTACAAGATATTATATATATATGTTATAAATTTATCAACTAAAGTTTAGATTAGAGAGATAGGTGATTGTTCTGGGTTGTTGTCCCTATTACTAACAATCTCTTCCGGATTGTTAGTAATAGGGACTAGAGGTAATGCTAGCAATGGACAGTGTCAGAATGACATTCACATTGTCCTTCCTGAAAATCCCATCCGGTGTGGTTCTTTTACATTTTCTTCGTTTAAAATAAACTGACAAAACAATCGTAAAGTAAAATAGTTTATTAACTGTAGATTATTTTTTTATAACTACATCCTCCTTTTTCCTTTCCGTTTTCTACTTTTTTATTTGGTAATGGATTAAAGGCCGATAACTCACCTGCAACTGGTACTGTTCATAATCTTGTTGGTCTTGAGGGATTTTTTTTTAAATGCATTAATATGGAATTATGCTCCCGTCTGCACATGCATCGCGGCGAATTTACCCGGTAGCAACCACTTTGATTCTAATTCAAAGCACTTGGAGGAAGATCGAACAAAAACGATAGATACAGAACTGTATAAAAATTGTAAGTTTGATTTGCAAAAACTTTTATAGGGCAATTAATTTCCATTACCAATTAACTTTTACCCATAATTAAAAAATAATCCACTCAAGTAAATAATGTGATACAAATTGACGTTCAAATATCCGCTGTTTCCCGGTCATGGACCATGGGGAATGAATAATACATCCACCCTTAATCTTAACAAAAGGGGCACGCGACTAAGATGAGAAAAAAATATTGAATTATAGGGATGCAGATGCAGAATTGTTCGCTAAACATAAGGGTTGCTGTGCAGTCAAGGGCGACTGTTTACGTTACATTTCAGCACCTTTTATCACCCAAGATTTCTATAAATGTCTGTTATTTATCCCTATTCTTATTGTTTTTCTATATGTCATATTGGCAGGCAAAAGTTTTTAGACCATACAGCCTAGTTTTTGTGATATATTGTAAAAAGCTCTGGGAATCAAAACAATTATTAATGAATAAAATATTTTTTTAATAATTAACAATATTTTTCCACATTCGACTATGTAGAAATATTTTAATCTAATATTACTATAAATTTAATCTTATTCTGCGCATTAAGGATAAGGAATTTGTATACTAAAGTATTTATTATATAAATTCCCTGTTAAATAATAATGACGATGACGAATTTTTACCTAATTAAAAAAAAGGTAATACTGTCTATGCTAACCTTAGTGATTGGTAAATACATGAGACCAAATCAAGGATAAAAAGCATTCCCTCTTAGCCTTCTGAAATGGCAACGTATAAATGGTGTCACGGTCGTTACATGAGAACGTAATATCCGTTGTGCTCTTCATGCATCTATAATGGTGATGGTTACCATTTACCTTGTGGTTGGTGGGCATTCAGCCTGTTTTCCATTCCAATTACATAAACTATAAAAACTGTAGTTTAATTGGTATATATGTTAGAAAGTATTTTTTTATACTAGGATTGTGACAACATGCATATGACCCGTCTGATGTTAATTGGTTACCGTAGCCTACGCCAGAAAACCAGGTAAATAACTGCATCTAAGCAATCTAGGGATATATTATATTATGTTTATGAAAATAGTTGAATTAATTTAAAAATAATTAAAGAGAGGGTAATTTTGTTAAATTAAGAAAAGATAAATACATTTCTTAAATAAAAACTAAATACTATAATTATTATTAATGAAATATATTTTACTTTCATATTTCATGTTTAAAACAAACATATCGACTAAAATCTTGTATTTTCTATTTTAAGAAATAGTTTATCAGATTGCACATCTATTTACAATTCAAATATAATTAAATGCAAGACCAAGCAACGTCTTATTGAATTGCGAATATTCCCACACACACAGTAAAAATAATCCTAGCGAAATAACGGACGTCACGTACCTACGAGTACAGGACGACCAAAGGGTCGCTGTCCACCCTAAATGGTTAGACAAACCAGTTTGACCAGTTCCCAACGTGGGAACCATTGTCCACTGATGCACCTTTGTGCAATTCGTAGTCGTAACTTGCCCAGACGTTTGCACTTGTCCACCGAAGGGGTGCTTTCTATTGTTATGCAATAAATGCGACATGTCCCTTACAGTGACGTAGTTGGACGGCAAAAAATGTTCGTGCCAATTTGATTTAGTGTAAATTACAGAATTCTCTATATTTGCCTTTTGTTATTATAAAAAAGAAAGTAATTCAATTGAGTTTCTTGCCAATTCTTCTCAATTGGATCTATATACCGAACTGGACGGTAGGGAAAAAATTTAAATCATAATGTAAAAATTTGACGTTCATAAGCGGTTAAAATGTCCTAGATGAATAAATGATTTTTGAATTTGAATTTGAATTTATATTATTAAAAGTATAGTATAGTATTCGTCTATATCATTTTAAATACTCATTTGTTGTACAAGCATTGAAAAGTTTAAAGAACCCGTGAACTATTTTACATATTCTACAAAACTGTATTTAATTATTAATGAAATATTCTTTATTTATATGTATTTTTTAATTTTCATATTACGTTATAGCTTAAGTGATGTGAAGTAAAGTTAAAAAAAATATATTGTTTTTTTTTTATATACCTAGTGTACTAACAATTAAGAAAAAAAAATTACACAAGAATATCTGCCAAAGTCTTAGGAACCCATCGACAAGACAATGGACTGCTACTGCAAGTAATCGCTATTTGCAAATAAAGGGTCATTCATACTGTCCTTTCTCACACATAGAAGTGGTCAGACTGGTTTTTGGACGAACCCTTTTCACAATAAACTATAGGAAGTAAGGACAGTGGTGTCTTTCTAGCCCAGTGTATTGTCCAATACTCGCCAAACTGGTTTGATGTCATGAGAAAATTATCTATTGCATGCTGATTCAGTACAGACCCTTTTCAGGTAACATTTAATATGGCAATTGTTTATGGTTTGAAAATTAGTGAAATTCAGAGTCTAAATAGTCTTTGATGTTGTTTGCATCGTAATATGTATCAAAGTAATTTCTTAGACAACTAATAAATATTATTAAATATTTGTTAGTATTATTATAATTATAATTATAATCAGTATTAATACCGCAAGAGATGCAGGACGGTGTTATTTGAGAAACTATATGGTACATACAGTGCTCCAGTTCCTTTCCATGATATCCAGTATTACAATCTCCTCTATCAGAGAAGAGATTAAATACTAAATTTATTTAAGAATATTTTAAAATAACAATATCTTTATTACGAATACAAAAATAAGAAAAAATTAATGAAGCTCTTTTTTCAATATTAGGAACGTGAACTCACGGTACTTGAAAGATAATAGTTTCACCAAAAAGTAACTACATGTTTTAATTATATAAGGATTTTAATTAATTACATGATTCCATTTAGTTTCAATTATATATATAATCTTGTTTGTGGTTAGCATTTCAATCGGCGGTCAGTATTAAGCTGAATGTCCTTGATTCCACTCTACATAAAACGTGCTACTATTTATATTTTGTACAACAACTGATTAAAATCGGTAAAATTTGTTCAAATGATAAGATAACTAACATCAATATTTCAAACTAGTTACATTTTCTTGAAACATTTTTATTTTGAAATTAAACGTAATTGAAAATTCGATTTTCATTAAAATAAGGTAAAATAAATAATAAAATTATACAAGACATGGGAATTATAAAGTGTTTTCAGAATATTGAACAAAATTTATTTACTGTAATAGGTAATACAGTAAGCTGAGTGGAGTGGAACGTAAATATACGACAAAAGATATGGTAACATTTCGATTGAAAGTGTTTGGGTGAGGGGAGTTGTAAGGTCTCTGAATAGAGATAGAACGAATACTGAAAAATATCTACAACGTAGGTAAATTTATTAAAACGTTATTACGTGGACACAAACCTCTTAAAGGAACGATCTATATATAGTTCACTGACCCCAAATAAATGTGATAAGGAAGAAGCAGATGATGATGATGATGATGATTTAAATATGAAGCTAAATCCCTTTTAATTTTAAACATTATTTTTATCTTTGTACACATTAATTGATCGTTTATAACGTCAGCGTATAAAAAATAAAATTACTTCCTCATTATCAATTGAGAAAATTCATTATAAAATATAAATATTAATAGTACTGTTACAATATATAATAGTAGTAACGAACTTTTTTTTGCACCAGTTATTACCCACTCAGTACCACCTATGCCACTGTTTTTTTTAGGTTGACTGAAAGAGATCTCTTCTATTTATAAGTCCACCTTAGCTCGCATTATCTTTCAATTATAATATCTTTGTATTATATGTGCAATAAAGTATTATAATAAAATATATATATATCTGGCAATTATCATGTGGCGTTCGTGATACTACTGATGCATTGCATTCCGGAGAGCTAAGATGTTATGCCTGCTTATCCCTTACCTACACTTCAATCGAAACACAGAATATAAACCAGGCTGCTTGGATGATCCCCACTTGATGAATTTCAAATTCTCGGTAAAATATATGTAACCAGCAAATGCTTAATTTGTCTAAGTGTGTAATTAAATCTGATAAAGTATATTTAAAAATATTTAAGCAACCGTATGTAGATATATACCGGAATAGGTCAAGACTAAGTTAATATAACAACAGTAGATACATCGCATATTATTTGAGAATGAAAATATGTACTTGTAGACCCAGAATAGGCGGATTAGCATGAGATCGATTATAAAAATTTACGAAGTTGTTACTTGAATATATCATACGTAATCGATTTGGCTCGCGGTTGAGAAATTTGACTTTAGAATGTTGCCTACTCCGTAAGTGATCGATAAAAAATATATCATTCAATTGAATTGAACGATGTCTTTTTAAAAAAAGCTTAATCCTTTTTTTCATGTGGTCACAACAACAACACCTTATTATATAATCGTGGGGCTATGGTAAGATATCTAAAAAGGGTGCATAGAATGGGGCGGGATTAAAATCCCTTTCTTTATCTACATTTCATTCCTTACAATGATGTATGCAAATCAAAATCACGGCTCCTCACTATTTATCAAATGTAGTGATGTCAGTAACGCAGAAGTCGTTCTAGAGTTAAGATCAAGGGTGTACATACGAAGAAGTAAAACAATTAAATCCGGTGATGTTTATATTTTAAGTTACAATTTTACTACAATAAGGTAAGTTATTATTTTACATAAATGTTCAATATTTATTGTACATAATGTTCATGATATATTTATTTTATTAATTTTATGACTTAAATATTCAATAATTATAATAAATAAAATGTGATATGAGTACAATAGATTATATGAGAAAATGATACATTTGGATAATATATGTGTGTAATAAATAATGTTAATAAAAGTGACAATTTTATCTAATTGTTAATCTTCAAATAATCGGGAAATGAGGTTTAAAATATTTATCGAGTTACCTTTCTCATATGCAATTGTTTTTATTTATATAATTTTTCGTATTTTTCCATTTTTTATCTTCTTAATTTTTCTATATTTTTCGTTTCTTCTGAAGACTTGGTTTTCAAGAGATTGAATCTCATAAGTTTTTATTCGGGTTCGTTCATTCTGAGCCGTGCAAAATCTTCGAATACGATGTTGTCCTCCTCTTCGTTGACATACAGAGAATTTTCGTAACGGTGTCGTTCAATAGATTGCATTTTCTTCATTGCATTGAAGCGCTGACGTTCAACGGTGCCTAGAATAACAATATGAATAATTTATTTTAGTTTCTGAGGTTTATCGTGAAGTTACACAATTTCTATGTTTTAAGTTTATTACCTTCAGCGGGATGCAACAATTTAAATGGTACATCTGTAACAAGTTCGCCTCCAAGAGTTCCACAGTTCAATTTAACGCGAACTGTATAAGATACTACGATACCAATAGCGTCAGCTGGACATTTCCCTTCAGCCACCAATGTAGAGCTGGCTAAATTAACATCATCTTCCTTCAAGTGACCGTCTAGCGCCACACCTATAAACACAATAACCACATACATATAGATAGTATATTTCTTAGGAATTCCTAAATTTAAATGATATTAGCACTTGTTTAATGTTTAGTTAAATAAGTAAATAGGAATTTGTTTCACTGAGTACTAACCACGAGTGTCCTTATTGCTGCGCGCCAAAGGAACTAAATAGAATGATTTCGATAAACTGGCTCCAGGTGTGATTGGGCAACCTTCGCGGCTTTCTAAAGACGCCACATGACGACTGAATTGAGAATTGATCATAGTAATCTCAACGTGCTGAATCACCATGCAACGGATGCTGCGAACTGATTTTCGGGAGTTGTTCGAAACAATGACATTAGCAGCAATCTTCTCGCCATGGTAGTAGATCTCCCTGTCCAGGGTCACTTCCAGATTAATTTTACCATTGCTGAAAGTAAATCCTTTGCTTACGAGTGAGCTAGGAAGACGGCGACCTCGGGAAGCAGGAGCATGTTGCAACTAAATAAAAAGAGAAGCAAATTATTAATACATTCGTAACGTCTTCATTTAAGAATTTTGTTCCAATTTATCTCACCTTTTTAATAGCTAATGTTACAGAACTTCTCTTGTGGCTTTTTTGATCTTCATTTTCTGCAACATAAGTTCTGACACAATATTCCACACCCATTGGTTTGCCTTGATCTTCTTCGGCAGGTTGTAAAGTAACCTATAGATACATAATGATTACTTAAATTAACTTAGATTTATTTTTCAATCATATTAAAAACAGAAATAAGCTTACCGAGCTTGGCGCCATTTCGGGGAAAATAAATGTAAAAGGATAAGCATTGGGGCCAAGCTTCTTCAACAGCTTCTCTTGAACGGTTGTCAACTCCATTTTAGAATTGATCATAGGCACAACTTGATCTTGTCCAATCACCATTTCCTTGGAAAACTTCACTCCCATCACCTCATCCTCTTCTCTACCATAGCGGTATGTAGTCACGAGCTGGAGGAAAATAATATTATTTACAAATCCTAATATTTACTGCACTTTTTTTCTATAATATTGCGATTAATTTATACCTGACTATAAACTTTTCTTCCTTTCAGATATTCAGTATCAACCACTACCACACCATCAACGGGATCGCAGTAATCCATATGATCAATGAAGTCTCGTTTGCCAAGGTAAACAGTGATTTTTCCATTTGGAGTAGTCTTTTTAAATACTTTTACAGCGACCACATAGGCCATGGATAAGTATTTCAACATTTTTGATAATTCTAATAAATCTGTTTAATTTCGAAATACGGATTGACAAGGACTTATTTAGTAGCTAGTAAGGGTTCTAAGTGTGAAAGGCGTTCACCAGAAGTGAATATTCTCAGGCAAGCTCAGTTATATACTCGTAACATGTGAGGTTTCATGTAAAACAAATAACAACCTAATAGGATTTTGTTCGTGGGCGGGCTAATAAGATTACAATCTTATGACGCATAAATACACTGAATCGATATTGTGTTACATCACTAGTAGTATCATTTTATGAAAATCGACACAAAACGTCATGCGTCATGAATATGACATTTGGCGACAGAAGTTTTGTATGTCAAGATTTTTGACAAAACCTATTTGTTTAGGTTATTTTTATTGTAGTTCGTAAAATAATCTACTTCTAATTAATTTAGCAAACCAATATGATTCTTGTAAGCGATATATAAATTCTTTATGTTATATACCACAAGACTGATGTTACAATTCTGAATTAAAAAAGATGTGTAGATTCTTTAGCTAAGTGAGACTGTAAGTTTCATGTTTTGATACATTGTGTAATTGAAAATATTTGTTATTAAACGTACAATATATTTTAACGCAGACCTTTGGTCGGCAAATATACCCTAATTAAATTAGTAGCTGTGTAAATATATTTTTCAAAATAAGTTGAATTTTTATCGGTATATGATAGAACAAGTTCATATTCAGTTTTTTACTAATGTATTTTTTAATAATTTCTTATTAGCCTTACATTTATTATGGCGCAAATAACAATGGTGAAATACATCTACCTAAAATACTTTACAATTCAGTGTTATAAGATTAAAATCAAATATTGTTTTATTTTTTATTGAATCAAAATGTGTACTCAAGGGTTAATTATTTCCAGTTATACCATTAGCATGCCCACCTTCCTGACCCCGGGCCGGCATGGCTACAGTGTTCGATTTTCACGGACCAGACCTGATGCCCTTGCAGTTGCTACCAGCCAGTACTATGGTCTCGCTGGAGGAGGAACATTGTTCTTTCTCGAGTTGGCTCCTGATGGAAGTACATTGTTGGAAATGCAAAAATTGGAATGGAGTGATGGATTATTTGATGTGGTATGTATTTTTGAAACTAATTTTACTTATATTAATTTTAGAATTATTAATTTCATAAAATACATGAAAGAACACTTATTATTAACAGTTAATTATATAAAAACTATAAATGGTATTACTAATGTACTACCAAAAAATAAAAAAGATACTCTATTGATTCTAAAAGTCGCAGTTTCAATCAAAAGCTGCGTAAAGAAATACTTCAATTGATTTTTTTCATTTTCTTCTATCAGCTGTTTTTCATTTGTACTTGGTATATTAATACAAACAACTCTTTATTGTCCAAATTGCATTAATTTAGATATTACTTAACAAATAGAAAAAATAAGTTTTTTTTATTAATTTAGTATATATTGGAGTATGTCATTGTCTTGCTATGTATTTTCTTTTTAAATAACTTATTTCAATAATACTATGGTCATCCTTGATAATGAAATCAAGTAAGGTAAAAGCACTAATGCCCGACACTGAACTAAAAGATGACACTTTCGAAAAAAATCGTTTTTATTAAGAAAACTAATCATTTAAGTAACACCACTACTGATATTAAAGATACCTAGGGTCATTTATGATACGTGGTCAAAAGCTTGCATACATTGTCAAGCAAATTTCAAAACGGCGTTAGTTGACAACAAACAATATGAGCAGGTTGATAATAAGTCCGTAATTCTTAGCGTTTTTCTTAAGGCAACTGACTTTTAATACATATGATTTTGTCTTATCTATATATGATTATTGGCTATTGTTGGTTTCGATATTATAAATGTATGAAATTATTGATCTATTAGAACTATTTCCTTGTTATTTTGGCTTGTTTTTTTATGAATTTTAAGTGGTGTTTACTATTAGTACCACAAATCAAACAAAACCTAAAAGATGACATGTGTGTCTTCTACTAGGGTTACATCGAACTGATTTTGTTAGCTTATTTTAATGCAAATTTAGCCTTTATGTTTTAAAACTAATATTTATATCCGAGTTTCGTTTATTTTACACTAGTCTAACTATAAGTAGACAGTGTCAACTATTAGGGTATACTAGGTGTCAACTATTAGGTAGCCATTAATTTCAAATTAAAGTTCGAGTACGATGCCTCCAGTAAAGGGTCTGATGTTTCGATACTCCGAAGATAATATGGAAGCAGCTATATAAGAATGCAGGCGGGACGTTCCGACAGCTACTGCGGAGAAGAAAATCGGAGTCCCCGAATAACTTTGATAAACAATGTCGAGGGAAAGACCTATTACACGTAAAATAGGAAGAAGGTGTTACGTGTCCGAAGCCGTAAAAAAAATACTCGTAACATGGGCAAAAGCCATAGTCAAACAAGGGTTCCCAATACGAAAAGATAACTTACAAGATAGCGTTAAGAAAATAGTTCAAGACCTTAAGATAGTAAGATAGAATCCAAGAACGGTAGACCAAGGAAGAGATGGTACAATAGCTGTTTAAAGCGTCACCCTGACCTTATAACAAGGTAAATTTGAAAGCCTCCAGAGCATCTGTAATCATATCTCAAATAAAAAATTGGTTTCAAGAAATTGTCACTTACCTAAACAGTAATAATCATACAGATATTCTTAATGCACCTCAGCGAGTTTATAACATGGACGAGACTACTTTCTTCGTGAACCCCAAAGGAATAAGGTCCTAGTATCAATAGTTTAGGTTTTGAATAGTTTAAAGTACTTAATATCATCATCATCATCATCCCAGCCTGGAAGACGTCCACTCTGGGAAAAGGCCTCCCCCAAAACGCCAAAAACTAATTACTTTTGACAAGCAATATGGCTAAATATTGATTTTCTGCCAATTATATTTTTATGTTATTTGATTTGATTATATTTTGTTGCTAATTTAATAATTTTAAAGCACAGGCTGTGCTCGGTATTCATTTTAAAGTATTTTTATTGATTTGTTTTGATGAAACAAATAATATTAGAGTGATCTTATATATGTCTACTATTAGTGCCAATTGATGTCTATTTTTGGTGGATTTGATTTTTGATGGTGTCATCTTTTAGTGTCTACGACAAACCTAAGAAGAATATTATTCTTAGTTAAAAATATGTCAGTTTTAAAACATCTTACATGGAAAAGTTAAATTGTAAAAGTTGCTCTAACAGTAAAAAAAATTGTAACTGTAGTTTTTTGATAAATACATCTGCTTTTTTGAGAATGAAGTTTGGTTTGTCCTTAATGTGTCTAGCATTAGTGCTTTTACCTTATTGCATTCAAAATTGCCTAAGGTGTAATTTCATCAGTATACCATAACTAAATTAAATTTATTTTAACAATTCGTTTTATGTAACTTGTTATTTTTATTAATAGCTATTTTATCAGTATGTTATTGGAATAGGTGTATGTAAATATGATTTTTGCCCTGTTCAATTGGCGGGTACACAAGACAACCGCTGCTTGATCTCTACTAAAACTATTATTATGTATTGTAATAATATTATAATAATAGTATGGTATAGTGCAACCATTTATAGATATTTATTTGTAGTTATTTTTATTACTGTCTATCAGTGCTAACATATTACAAATATAGAGATATCATTGTAGGTACAAAGTGTGTACATCAAACCCTTATCAGATTTGTACTTTTATACAACTCAAGTCTGTGATTTTAATAAATTCCTAATCATTTTGTTCAGTCACTATACCAGTAGAGAAATGAATTATATTTATAAGTTCACTCATATGTATTATCCATTCACTGTGTTATTGTTTATATAACAATTGCTTTGCTAATCTTACTACAATAAAAAGTAGTGATCAGTCCCAGCTTTTATTCTTTAACAGACATGTATTATACATGTAAACCTTTCTCTTGAATCAATATCTATAGCTGAACGTAATATTAAAATCCGTCGCATAAATTAAAAAATATAAGGAAATAGCAGCGGCCACTTTGTTTTATACTATGTAAAGATGGCAAAGATATTGAGGTTGTTTCGATGCTTGTTACACTTTTGTGCAGAAACTACTCGACCAGTTGCAATGAAATTTAGTACACAGAAACATCATATTTTATATTAATTATTAATTACCTGAATTCATATAGGCAATGCTACACGCATTGTTAATACTACCAGCCAGTTTGGTAAGCTATTTCACTTGGTAGCTCAACTGGATTTTTTCAATAAATTTTTTAACATGGTTTTTAAAATGTGATCATACCTTATGACTAATTATCCCTTTGAACATCATTCTTATCTTTAGCTTTAATCTATTGTACTTTCTTTACATGGAATTTCTGAGTATAATCAGGATTATAATATTTTTAATACCTGAACTAATTATATGAAGAAGCCCTATTTGAATATTACGTGTACAATCTTGCTTTTACAAGTAGTTAATAGGATCACTTAGGTATATGCTATTTTTAGCCAATTGATTTAAGTTGCTAGTACTATCCCATAATAGTATATTACACAGACTTATAGGTACTGAAAGTCATAAGTTTATGTCTGATTTGTTAATTAGATAACAATAATCAATAAATTAGTCAGAAATAGAAAGGCTATTTCTGACTAATTTATTGATGAAGGAAGATACTAAATAAAGCCAAAGTTAATACTAACATTGTCATCATTTGACAAGAATGTTGACTGTAAAATATTCCATGTCAGTACACTACAAAGTACAGTCAACATTTATGTCAAATAATGTACATTTTCATAAAAAACATGCCTTATTTAAGGTTACTAAGTATTCCCAACATATTTATATTTTTAATAAATCATATACCTTTTTTTTAAATAATTGTAATAAATAAATATAATTTTATCTTTATTACTGAAAAAATAGCGAAAACTCCTCCTATATGTTTTTGGTCCTTCGAGTCGGATGTTTTAAGCATGCTTACTGTTATGACGCCAGACGTGGTCGGGTACAAGCGAGGCGGCGGTGGCATGCGGCGCCGGTGACGGTGCAGTGGTGGTGTGGCGAGGAGGGTGCGCGGCGCCACTGCGAGTACTACGGGGACATTCCAGCGAGGTCTGCTCTGTGGACTGGCCGCGTGGACGCCTCCTCAGCGCCAGTTGGGACACCACAGTCAAGCTGGTAACTATACTGCAATTCTGCTTCCTAATGTTCTGATGATAAGGTTTGATTTGCAAAAATTTTGTAGTCCCAGACATGAAATTTGTTGAAGAGTGATATGGCAGTGAAATTGGTCAAGGTGTTATTGGAGTAGACTTTATTACAAATCGTTGTTATTTATGTTACAATCATCATTGCTTTACCTTTATGCTATCATTTGGGCACGAGATATCATTTTCATCCACCGGTCTCTATCAGACATTATATCTCGCGCGGACGCCTTCTCGGCGCCAACTGGGACACCACTGGTAAACTATACTTGCAATTCTATATTCTAACGTTCAGATCATAAGGTTTGGTCTGCAAAAATATTGTAGTTTCTGACACCAAATTTACCTTGTAATATATGTTTTGATTTGAAGAGTGATATGGCAGTGAAATTATTGAAAAAGGTACAAATACTCAGAGTGGTTTATCTATCATCGTTGCTTTACTTTTATGCCATTATTTAGGGTTGGCTGAAGCTGTCATCTTGATGTCACTAATAGTGTAATTCAATGTAATATGGACTCTATTCCCTGCATTTAGCTTCAGGTGTAATACAGGTCTCAGCTTACACTCTTTTTATGCCTAACGTTTTTCCTTTTACATCCATCGTCTACGTGGGTATGGTCTCAACAATTTCTGTTGATAAGTAGCTTGCTTTGTAAGCTATTTTGGCTTTGGGTGAGATATAGCAGTGGAATTATAAATAAAATATGATAATGGAGGTACCTTACTCATCAGGCATGGCAATTTCTTGCAGTATCATGGGCATCATGTCTGTGATGCTATTCATGCAGTCAACGATTACTTCCTATCAAGCGTACCGTCAGCTTGTTTCCTATTTTAGTATCATTTAAAAACTGAGCATCGTTATAATAATATTGTATTTGTTTATCATTTATAGTGGGACCCTGAATCTGAAGCCTGTCTCAATACATTTGCGGGTCATTCTCAACTGGTCTACACGGCGGCGTTCTCTCCCCACTCTCCTGCAACCTTCGCCTCCGTCTCAGGAGACGGCCACCTTAAGTTATGGACTTGCACAGAGCCACGACCTGCAGCGGTTGTGAAGGCGCACGAGGCTGAGGTAATTTTAATCTTATTGTAACGGTATTAGGTGTTATATCTGTATATTTCATGACATTAGTTAAAAAATGTTTTATATTTTTTATGTATAAGGAGAGATGAACTATAAAATAAGAAATGAAACGTAATATGTGTATATTATTTATATTTAATTTCAAAGTTTTTTTTTTTTAAAGAAGGTGCAATAGTTCAGGAGGATACTACTATCACTTACATATAAAGTCATAAAATGTCTCTCTTTACAATATTAGTATAAATTATAATAATTTGCAGGTTTTATCATGTGATTGGAGTAGAACAGAGACGCATGCAATAGCGACATCTGGATCTGATGGTCTGGTCAAAGGATGGGATTTGCGGCGTCTTACCTCTCCTATGTTCACACTTAAAGGTAATATCAATTATTTTCTTGTAGATATTTCATACAGTACAGTCATAATCTAAACAGATCTTGTAACTAGAGGCAACTAGAAGTACTTAAATACTTTTATAAAAAATATCCAGACAAATATAAAAATCATACTCATACATAAAAAAGTATATTCATACACTTTTTTATGTAAATAGAACAGCAGACGTGCTTACAGCTCATCATGACGTCCGTAGTGCTGTTCTCATATACAGCACTACTGACATCAGGTTATTGACACGTATGATTCCACTCACGTAACATGTGACACATTACAGAGGACTAACATATCATGTCTCTAATTTAACTGCTTTATCAAATTGAAGAGAGACAGATACCAACGCAGACTACGTCTTCGTTTTGTCTTTAAATCGTCTTTAATTTGCATAATTGTAGGTTGCGAATGCGCAGTAAGGCGAGTACAGTTTTCACCACACGCGCCCTCCGTCATAGCGGCCGTGTCATACGACTTTACTACAAGGTATGAAAGCACTAATTATTTATAATAATAATAATAAAGCCCGTAATTTCGAAATTTATAATACAATTCTTTTTAACTAAAGTATAGATATTTACAATAAATCTCTAATGGCAGTGTGCCTTTTGGCTTAGACCTTTTCCAGCGACGTCAATTTCTTCCGTTTCTATCATGTGTAATTCTTTTCCATTTTGTGCCCAAAGTGGACTTCAACTCTTCATTTCATTAACTGCCTAGCCCTCTTTCTCTTCCGTCTCTATGATACCACTCTGTTGTTCCTCTACTCCATTTTTCTCTTGTGTCACGCATCATGTGGCCAGCCCATCGCCACTTCTGGTCTATTTTTACAGAATGTCAGTCACTTTTGTCCTCGGTGACAACTAGTAATTATTATTTCTTAACAACCAGGATATGGGATCTGAAGCGAGGTTGTGAGCCACTAGAGACGATCCGCCATCACTCTGAGTTCACATACGGGCTGGACTGGAATACACTGAGGCCACATCAGATAGCCGACTGCGGCTGGGATTCGTTGGTGCATGTGTTTACACCGAGATCACTAGCTTGAGACTGGCTTAGGTAAGTTGTTACTGTTGAAGATTGAGCCTCTTTGTAATTTGCTGTTACTGTTGTTCCAAAACATAATAAAACCTATGATAATGATTATGATATTAAATAAATTTACCAAAGAGGTACACTTGACTGAAGAAATGCGTAAGTTTTTACCAGACTGTACAAAGTGGATCTCGGTAAAGAATGCTTTCGGCTCAGTAATATCCGTTAAAAGGATATATAACAATAACCCTTTGAGGATACATAGGTATTAGTATATTTTCTAATATATAAATTTCCGTTTCATAGTGTTTGTAACAAACTCTCCTGAAACGGCTTTACCAATTATTATCAAATTTGTGGGTCTGAGAATAGGACATAAACTATTTTTCATACTTCTAAATGATAATGGTACTTCACACTCCATTTTTTTTTGAGGTTTTGGCATTAAATCTTACTAATATAATAAATGTGAAAGTTTGTGAGTATGGATGGATGGATACTCTTTCATGCAAAAACTACTAAATAAATTTTAATGAAACTTTACAATAATATAGCTTATACACCACAATAGTATGTAGGCCATAATTTAAAAAAGATATTATGTAAATACGGCAAAATATACTAATAAATGTTCAGTTGTGATGGAGACGATGTTGCTTGAGTCAGTTAGCATTACATACAATTCTAAGTTTTCACTCATCTACCAGCAACCCCTATTTTTTCATAACGACATTACTTTAATAATTTTCGATATTTGTAAATATCAATCGTCGTATTATATTGTAAAACAATGCTTGCTAGGTCAGTTAGTATTTATTCTAATATTTTCCATTTCAGATGTTCCCAGAGTGTTCGAAGCAATCGAAAACTTTGACTGATGATGGCTGTGTATAATGCGATGCATGTTGTTCCAATATGCACTTTGAGTGCCAAATTAATTGGTGTCGTATTTGTTTGTACGAATTAATCGGTGCGTAGTTAAAGATAGTTATAATCAAAACAGGGATGATAATATCCTTCACTGACGGTGGCATGCAATTTTTTTATATTGTCTCATTTTTTTATATTACAACCTTCTTATCCATAAAAATAAAGTGCAATAAGCCCATTTACAGACTGATAGTCATGGCCTAGTGGTTACTACACCGACTTATACTGAAAAGTCGGTAAGTTCTAATCTGCTCAGCATTAATAAACTTTCTGTGTCACTTTTTATTCCTAACTAACTCCCCTGACTGTAACTGTGATGAGAACACCTATAAGAAACGAAGTTGATTCGGAATACGGCGGTAGCTTCGTCCTCCCGTAATGCTTTTATACCGAGCGAATGTGGGCATTTGAGCAAGTGTTGAGTTCACCACGATGTCGTCAGTTGCCTCGTTTAAGATAAAAGCCGTGAAAATATATATATGAAAGTATAAAATAGTTCAGTAGGTCAAATGGGTTTGTAGGAGATTTAAGTTTATGCATAAGGAAGAGTTTGTATTTAAACATATTTTTTATATTGTTTTTTTTTATTCCATTGCATTTAATACCACCGTCATTGAAGGTTTTGTTAAAGTTGATGGCAGTAGGGTATGAGGGATGTAATATAAAATTATTATTTCGTTATTTATTAATAGAATATTATTAGTTTTTATATGCCAATCAAAATAACGCGAATAAAAGTTATTATAAATGAAATGAATAAACATTTTTGTTACAATTTTGTATATTTTTTATTTAGTACTTCTGTATATATGAACGTTCGTACTTAAATGTTGATGTATTTGTAAAGTGTATGGACTGATTGCATGTTTCATACATTTCCTCTCCGACGTCGATGGCCAGTTCACAAACGTTCTTCTTTGTTATATATATATATATATATATATATAACAAAGAAGAAATAGTTAGTTATATATATATAGTATAGTTATATATATATATATATATATATAATTTACATCTGATGGTCGCGTCTTCGTCGACGCATGGGTCTTTAATATATTATATATATATAGCATTTTGTCTACCACCCAGGTGGTTTGGTATTGTTAAGGGTTCATAGCGTCTTATGGTATATTCTTTTTCTTCATTCTTATATTGTAACCACAGCGAATTCAAGTTGAGGGTCTATTAGCACTTAATTTTATTTTTAGCACAATTTTGCGTTTCAGATCAAAATATTAATATTTAAATCTTTTAGAAAAAATGTGACCTCACTCCTTTTAATCTAATAATGATATAATATAGCGCTTATATCGACCTTCTTACTACCTATGTTTGTTAATGCCAGGACATCATGAAACCTTATCGATTTTAAAAGACGATTGTCGTCATTTCAGAATTTTTAAAATTTTATTTTTTTAAATGCGAAGGGCATTTAAAAAATTATAATTATTATTGTATGGACGGCCATTGAACGTATTTTCTTGTGTTTGTAATAAGATATTATATTTGTAAATAATAGTTTGTGTATATTACGATGGTTTATATTGTATCTATATTATTGTTAGATTTATCTAATCAGCTTTATAAAAAGCATATAGTTCAATGTTTATGTTTAATGGAAACTAAATGTGTAATAATATGAATATTGTAACTATTCCATTTCTTTATTTATATAGTTTTAAATAATTTACTAGGATTTTTAATATATTGAACCTGAAGGCTGAAATCTGATCAGTGTGGAGTACTGAAAGAGTTTATCTAGCTAGTTTTTACAGAGGTAATGACAACTATGTCACTTAGCTTAAGGATCATTTATTTATTTATTAAAACTACTCTTTATTTTGTTCGTCATCCACGTTGCTAGATAACTATGAACGTGGATAAGTATGTAATCTTTGGCGATTTTTTTATATTGAAGTTTCGGGCTATTGTCCTGTGCAATAGATTTGTAGCAACTGCGACCTGCATAGATATATTATGTTCGCCCTTTTTCTAAGTTCGCTACCTAGACTCGTCAGGGACAAGAATTAAACGATATTCTTAGGAGCGATGGTTTCTAAGAATCCCTTGTTGAAACCTAGATATCAACTTTTTGCATTGCTGCAGTTCATACGTAGGGTCTCAATTTAGTCAATTTTAAGTATATATGTTTATAAATTGATAATAGTTTAATGATGTGTGATTTGCAGCAAACAATCTATTTTGTATAAATTATATAATTCCCTCTTGTATAAATGGATAATTAAAAATAATAAAATTATGTTGGTACCCCATAAAGTTCTTTACGTCATATGAAAATAAAACGGGATAAAAGTACATTTGTTTTATTCTTGTCTAACCAAACACTCCACTCACTTCTTTCTATAATTAATATATATATAATGTGAATTAGTATTTAGTCACAGTGTTAGTATATTAATATTAGGTAAATGTCTAAAAGCATCTTATGCAATTATAGAAAAAACCAGAGAAACTGCATCCTAATAAGAAACGACTTATCTAGGATTGCAATTAATGTATCTGGTCCACAACTGATGAAGATATCGATGAAACAAAAGAAATACAAACATAGATAGAACCTTCTCAGTTTTTAAGTCGGTTAAGAATACATAGGCATTTATTTTTTAGACTTGGCATATAAAATAACAGTGCTTAAAATAAACAATTACTTGCAATAAATATTGTTTGTTTAATTCATTACAATAAAAAGTAAATTAATAATATTTACAAATGATATGCCAAGTATAAAAAAATAAAATAACGGTTCGTTAAATAATACCGTAATAGCGACACCTAGCGGCAACTACCTAAACTATTCAGATATATTCAGTTTTAGCCTGCGAATTCTGCCTTCGATGGCTGTTAACATGTGATAAATAGAATTGAGCTGGTTCTTATCGCGACCTCCAGTGAGACTGGTTAGGCTCGGTGTTAAAGCACAACATGACAATGGTCGGTAAAGTCTTCTTCCATGCGTCTGACAGGCGAGCTCTTCTCTACCGCTGGGTTTCATTGTGCATGCTTCTGTGTAAGATATGTTCGGGAACGTTGAGATTTGGTACAGGTATTGGTCGTTAGGTAGCGCCAGATGTTTTGTCACTGCAATAATTATTATGAAATGAATTTTATTGTAGTCACAGTATATAAAATTAGTTTTAGTATTTCTCGGACAGTGCGGTTTCAGAGGAGCTTTTTCCCGCGTACACTTAGATTGTGGAATGAACTACCTACGGAAGTTTTTCCACGAGACTACAACATGGGGTTTTTCAAGAAGGGTATATTAAGGTTGCTTAAGGATCGGCAACACGCACCTCTGGTGTTTCAGACGTCCATAGGCTACGATAACCATTTACCATCAGATGGGATGTATGCTTGTTTGCCACCATTAGTATAATATTATTTCTGCTTCCTACTTCATTAGCAGTAGTAGTAGCAAGATCGTCCTACTTCATTTAGTAGCAAGATACAGTTTCTAATAAGTTTAGATCGGATTGAACGTACAAGTGAAGTGCTAGTAGAGCAGCTTGACTGTCCGAATAAATGTATATGTGTACCATTCCATTATCATCCATTAAAAATATATATATCACCCTTCAACCAAGACTCCTTATAAACCAATTTGGTTGATGACTTCAATCGACGAAATTCATAGGTCGCCTATCTCGCACACAGACCTTTGTACAAAATCTATTTCTTAAGAGTACGTATCTAAACCATTTATCGATTATTACGTACCATTTTTCTTTACTTTATCGAAGTGTTTTGCAAATAAATTACTGAAATATCGACACGAATCAATCAAGTGTTGTGTCCCGCAATCTTCACTTGAATCTAAGGAAGCAATATTTATTATTAGAAAACAGTTATTAATTTAAATCAGATTTTAGGTAGAATAAATTTGTTGGTGCTCAAATATAAAATTTTTGATTCAGCCAGGCTGATACTTATCTGTCAAATAAACTCGACGTATATATTTTGTTAAGTCGCGTATTAGGTACATGTGGCTACATTAAATACACGAGCCATTGAAATACATGAACATATACTAATATTATAAAAAAATAAAGTTCGCGAAGGTCAGCTGATTTTATATATAAGTAATGCCTCGTTGACCCACGCGACCACATCACATTTTTACCGTTTTTGTTATTTTAATTTTTTTTATATTTTTTATATTTTATAGTAAATATAATATAAATCAACAATCTGTTTCAAAATACAGACTTCGCAAATCCACAGAGTACGTTATAAACATCCACTATAAATGTTATAATTGAATAAGACCATTATCCTATAGTTTCCCAAACATTGATGTTGGCAAATGCACCATAGTGCCAAGCAATTAAAAAAAAAAATTAGACCACACACTATATATGTATTACAAATATATTGGTCGTTTAGTTGGTACCGTAGGCTGTTATCACTAAGTTCCCCAGCTTTATGAAATCCGGCTCAGCAACACAACGAGTGGTATAAATATAAAACTGATCATAAAATGAATGCACGGATCAAACGACATGCCAGAAATATAGTAAAGTAGGCCTCTTATTTATTTTACTACATCTTATTAAAGTTGATTCACATTCGTCCAATCAGATATGAGTTCGGTATTGATGACCGGGAAACGGTTGTTATGCCATATAAATTAATAATAATAATAACCCTCACACAATCCACACAGCGCCTCATCTAGTCCCAAGCTAAGCAGAGCTAGATATAAATACTTAAATACATTTTTGTAAATACCTAATGAATTTAAATAACAGGGCGACCACTACAATCGATCACATTCAAGAATACAAATGTTTGCACCATGCAAGGAATCGAAAGGTCCAAGAAAGGCGATGTGCAAAGACCACCGAGGCCGTTAAATTTTTTTTAGATATATCGCTATCATAAAAATAGCTCAATAGACCTATTGACCTATACACGGTCAAGCCGTTTCGAAGGATAACAAATACTGTGACACAAGGCTTTTCTTTATTGGAAGATGTATATATGTATGTACACGCATTTACATATAGTGTTATATAAATGATACAACTCGATACTAACTACTTGATAGGCAGTGGATTAATTGTTGTCATGTGATATGTGAGGCATGCCAACCTCGAATCAAAACAAAGCAATGTCCTCGTGCGAATAATTTTGGCTCTCTAACCTAATTACATCATAGTGCAATATTTCGACCAATGTCCGTAGGTACAAATCTCTTACAAACTTGAATGAAGATCGCTATGGTTGTTTTACACAAAATAGGTATAGAGTCAAATACATTTTGGAGTCTTTAAAGCAATCCATAAGATTGGTAATGAATATATTTTCTATGAAAAGAATGCATGCTTCTATGGATAACTGTCCTCAACTTCTGAAGGACTGTGTTGCAATGCAGATGATTTGGAATAAGCTTTAATTTTGAATATTTAAACTAACGTACATTACAGTAATAAATAACATGTCTTTGGTAATAATGTTTATGGCAAGACTAGATACAATGGTACTTTTTCATATTATGCAAAATACCTATTTTATCAGGAAATCGAATGGTTCCCCACAGGATATTCAACAACTTTCAAACTTTGTCTGTACCACGCAGCTGTGTTTGATGTATCGGAAATAACAAATTGAACAACATTATTTACCTTTGTCATACATTTGTGGTGGCAGAGTCCCATGATAGTTGTTGACGCAGGTTTGAGTAACTTCTGTCAATGCTGTAAATAAGAAAAAGAAAAAATATAAAGTTATCTTTGAGCCTAGACACCTCGTTTAAAGTACAGGCACTAGACTTGTATAGTTAAATACTTTAAGCAATAAATAATTCTAAATTTAAACTAGTTTATTGCTAGATTCATATAATGACGACAACGAACAGATACCATAAGCAAAACCGCGACGACCTCTCTATCAAGAGTGAATGACTGAAGAAATAGACCAAATAAGCTGAAAGACGTTGAAACAAAGTAGCAACAGATGCCTATATATATAAATATAAACAGACCATATAGGCATATTGTCTTATGTTCTTGTATTTCTCAAGCGTTCCCGTCGCTGGGCCAAAGTATTATGCTTCTGAACCCTGTAATGTCTCTGCTAAATCCTTTTAAGCACAAATACATATTACAACATATACAGCAGACTATGTACAAATTAACCTCATTAACCTGAGTACCTAAATTTAATACTGAACTGGATGACGTCAGTACCGTACGGGCCGCAACCTTCTAATTTTCAGTAGACTCAGTTCCTTAGAATTCTAGTTTCAATTTATGAAATTGACTGCGGAGTTTAGTACTTAAATTTATGGTGATAGGAGTCCTATAAAAGTTATCCTTTACACTATCTATATCCGGTACAACAAACCTTGAGACTTCCGATGATGGTTATGTGAACGGTGCATAGACAAATCCAGGCCGCACCACGACGTCAATATGGCTGCGGAACGCACCGCTAAGGCACGAATCATCGCTGCTTCCTTCTCTAGATACATATATTATAACATTTTATAACTGGAATATTAAACACGCCCAATGATGGCAAACGGTAAGCAGCAATAGTCGCCTATATACATGAATAACATTACGGCCATCACATTATCATGTGACATAGATATATGTAGAATCTATATAAATAAACATTGTAAATAATCTGGCTTTAAAAAAAAGAAAAGAATAACAAGCGAGTTTCTTGAAAATTCTTCTCAATTGAATCTGTATACTGAACTGGACGGTAGAGAAAATATTATAATATATGAAATTTGATGTTCATAAGCGGCTAAAATGTCCTACATGAAATCGCCTACAACATACGGAATTAAGTATATCACAATTTAAATGTACTTTCCATTACCATAATCGATATAATTTAGTAATTACAAACCATTGTCATAACGCGAGAGGCTCTGTATCGCAGAATCTAGTCTTTTTTCATGAACCAAGCAACGTGGATGGTCGTAGATGAATATACAATCTATAAGGAAAAGAAGAAATAAATACTGAACGCGAAATAATATTATTATAATAAATTAAAAGAAGATGAAATCCTAACCAATGGAGCCATGATTATCCGCATGGATGTGGCAACAAGACTTCGGAGACGGTAGCAAACATCTTGATGTTAAAACACTAGCAGATTTCTGATAGTTCATTCTTGACTCCGTTGCTGAAACAACATATTTTACACAAACAAGCACAAACATTACACTACATCAAATTTAAACCATTGAGGTATTATTGTATGCTAATATACTAGAGCTATGTCAAAATAATTGTGGTGATATCACCTTAATTCAGCGTCATTTTAGTACCATTTTTTGAAATATTTAAGAAAAGGTTATTTATTATTCTTCGATATCGGTATAGTTAGATATTGATACTTTCATATATGTGATATACTGATACTTTCATAGATACGGGGCAAAATAATTCAAAATATGTAAGGGAATAACATTTTATCTTGTTCACTGCAAATTGAGCACAATATTTGCGTTTTCTCTAATAGATTTTCTAGTAGATATAATACCTCAATGGTCGAACCACGGCAACATGTAAAGTTCCTACCTATTTCATTTTTCTCGAGTTACTAATGTCTATTGTGACGGCACATCTAGTTTTACGACTATCCAACTTTAAAGTGATACTGAATTTGGAGCCGTGATTTTGTAACTTTGATGCACAGGATGGAGCTAGAGAAGAAACATCCAAATATGTAGTTGGTAAATAGTGAATGAAAAAATAAATAATATGATCCGAATGCCTTTTAATAAGAATAAGAAGCCATATAGCCTGTTCATGAGAAGAAAGAAAGAAAAGAAAAAATGCACATGTAGCCATGTGTTGCCGGTCTTTTAGGGAGGAAAATCCTCATTTCTTAAAGTTTTCATTATCATATCAGAAATGTACTGAGGTGTATGTACTTCGACACATGCACCAAAATGTTGTGTTAAAATGTTACTTGTAATGGACATTTGTCAAAATTGCTAGAACAAATCATTTCATCTATATCCATACCTGCATGACGAATATCAGGACATGTTTGAAGCATAGATTCTTTTACATTTCTAAACGATTTGTCATCTGAAATATAATCGATTCTTATCAATGCTGAATCAGTTTTTATCATTTCATTATTTCTATTATAAAAATTGTTATAATACCTGATGTTACTTTGTCGACCATAACAGACGTTTGCTTTGTAACTATGTCTTCAGTTTTCTCATAAACTTTTGCTGGTAATACGTCAGCTAGACTATCAGTTGATAGTGCAAATGGCAAAGGTGGTGAGGTATCTATTAAAAAAGTATATAATAATAATATCCCATAGATAATACACACAACGCCATCTGAAGGTAACCAGAGCTTGTGTCATGGGTACTAGACAACTGATTGTAATGTTTATATATTTAAGATTTTTTGTAATACATACATAATATATCTAGAAAACACCAAGACAGATATAAACAAGCATACTCATGAATACCAATTTTTGTACCGCGGTATCAAACCCGTGACCTCCAGAACGTGCTCTGTCCTTGGTGTATTTAGATTATAGCTATACTTTCTATCGCATGAACATTTAAGTAGTCTAAGATCTTTTATTATTTCTAGCAATATAAGAATAAAAGTTTAATAAAAATAAAAAAAAGTATAATATATACCTGGTTTTGGTATAAATCTTTTGCTTGATTTCAAAGTATCAGTCTTTAGTGATCTTTTCGTAGACTTGGATTTGGTGGAATTATTACTAGATAACAAGTTATGTTTTAGAGTTTTTAATATAGACTGTTCATTATAGAGCAGTGATTGATAGTCTGCGAAAGATACAATAAGTTTCTTAAGTAATAACGTTTGAGTTTTGGTCAGTTTCGTAAATAAACATTACTCAGTGCCGTTAGAGTTTGAAAGCTCATAACACGGTAAATACTCTAGAAATATATTTACAGGATATATTTCAAACGTCAACTGTGAAATATAGCTTCTAGATATTGTCTCATACGTTCAGAAATTGGTGCGAATTTATTTTCTATCAGACGAGGACGCGTTCAGATCTTGGATTATAAATGTAACTACGTGAAAAATATGTATAGAACCCTAAATTATTTGATTTAAATCTTTAATCTGTCGTCCAAGATGACTAGTGTATTATTTTTAGTGAGCATTAAACGACTTTTGGTATGGTTAATCACTTGATTTGATATTTGTACATCAGCTTAAGTTTTCAACTATGTCAAGCATGATATTATAATATAGACTATGTTGAGTTGTAGATAGAGAGACTAAGACCAGTTAGTAATAACTAACTTAAGAATGTAGTCGTGAATAGGGTCTCAAATAAAAACATAAATGAAATCCAATTTTATATTATCTAGTCGTACAATTGCGCAAGAAGATTTTTAGGATTAACATAAAGTTAGGCGCTTCTGTTTATTGTAGCTTCAGATTTATCTTTGTATTCAAAGTTTTCAAAGACGTTATCTATAGGCAATAATCTTTTTAATTGGAAATATCGTCTTATTGTTAACTTATAATACGAAATAAAGCTTTAGATTTAATTAAGTTAAATAGAAAGAGTCCTTAAATTCATTAGTAAGAAAAAATAGTAATTTCCGTAAATACTCGTATAAAACGAATTTCAATAATGTAGTAACAAATACAAAAAAGGTATACTGTGATGTCATGTTATACCATATTATGTCAGGGCATCAACTTTTTCTGCTCTACCCACTGTTTGGAAATAAGGAAAATTCTACAATTTCTCAAATTACTACTAACAGTAAGTATCATCTTATAAATATAAATTATAGTTCCATAAACATAAATTTTAGCATGTAAGTTTCCTAGGTCCCTTTGCCATCAATTAGGAAAGTTTTTAAAAAATAAACCACGGTAATGGTAAACACTGGGTGACATATAGATAAAACTTATTGAAACAATACCTTTATCGTCATTAGCCGTACATCTTCTAATCCATTTCTCAGCGTTAAGGTCGCTGGAAAGAACAGTATTGCTCAATGCCGGTCCGTCCATGTCGGTACTAGATTTGGTAGTGCCTGTCATATGTGACAATGAAATAAGATGACCACCATGAGTTTGACCTGAAAATAAGTCATTAATTAATATATATGTGAGAACAAGATTTGAAATCGATCTTCAGACTAGTTGGTATGGGAGATGAAGGATGTTTGAATATTTCAAAAGAGAGTGTTTTCTTACTATCATATCAAGCTTCCGTATTGCTAGAAAGTATAAATGAATGTGTTACATTATTTATTATAACAGTGTAAACGACTTATCAGTTTAAAGTCAATCGATTTATGGACAAATAATACGAGTTCATAATCGACAGATTAAGACAAATTAAATATTATTTGCCGAAGGAGTTTAGAAATCGAATAATACTGAATAATTTCAAACTGAGGCTTCCTTTCTGTATCTACCTAAGAAAAATATTAATCTATACCACTCTGACTTAGAGGAATGCGTTTTATATAGAGTTTTCTTTTAGAGTGACATTATGTTTGACAATTATAACTTCTACATAGAAATGAAAAGGAGTAATGACATGTTATGCTCTAGATTATAATATTTTAAAAGAAATAAAGTGGAATACAGATTAATAAACCAGTGCGAAATTGCTTTTGTATAATCCGAGAATTGAGAAGTCTGTGATAATCTGTTACTCAGGACCGTGTCTACATTTTTTGATACAACAGATGACATATGTTCGTACTCGGTATAGAATCTTCATGTCAAATTTCATACGGATATATTTCAGTCATTTAAGTCGTGAAAGTAAAATGTCAGACTGGTATGGATTATACAAATACAAAAAAGAGATTAACCGTGACCTATTTGAATATTATCCACAAATATCAAAGGGTTATTTTGTCTAGAGTCCGCGCGATTAAAGTTACGAGCTGCCTTTATTTATTGATAGATGTGTTTTGGTCATGCTGGCATTTTGCCATACTTGAAAGTAGCTTTCAATATTTGTTATGATGTTCGGTTTGTTGAATTACTTCATATATCATGTCTTTTATGAATGCGTTCAGAACGAAAGGGTTTAAAATCTAATAGCTTTTCCTTCATTTTCAAGATAATTTCTTTCATTTTCTACCCATTCAATTGCTGCAAAGCTTTCATTCATTAATAGGGGTCTGCACTGTTGTATGAGAAAGCAATTAGGACTAACTTTTCAATATAACTTACTGGTAAAATTCTCCGTCTTTGATGGCTTACTTTTCTTTGAGGGACAGGTGGTCAATATATCTTTTACAGGGGTTGGTTTACATTGCATCATTTCAGTGGAATACTTTATATTGAGATCTATAATAAAAGAAAAATATAAACAGCATATATAAATTAGGTGTTTATGATCACTTGCAAATTTATTGTTTTATTCCCAAAATATTTAAGTGTGTTTCGAACTAACATGTTGAGATTTGCAGAAAAACTGTGCTATGCTATTAGTTAGGTAGATATTATATTGTGCATTTCTGTCATATTCGATAATGTATTTTAGATTGAAGTTTAGTATGATATTATTACTAATATAATACAGTAATGGTATTACAGCAATACTACTACTACTATCATTATCTACAAATGAAACTATTATTCTTCGGAAGTACAACCGGAATAGGTTGTAATGTTTTTCGTCCATTCAATTTACATTAATATTATTCATTACATGAGTATAATGAGCTTCAGAATGTTTTAAAGTGGATAAAGTTTAAATGTAAATAATTAGGTATGGGCGCCGCTGTAATTTAACTTTAGCGTTGTACAACCATTATTGTTACAGATTTTATTAGACACGTTCGTCATAAAAATTCTAAAATATGTTTATTACAAAGTTTGTTTCAGATAATTGGGTTATTTTTTATTTCTTAGCCGTTTTAAGTACATTTTATGTATAAATAATACATTATAATATAGTAGCGAAAATAGATGTTATGATCAATTAAAATTAGCACATACAAGCCGTCGTACTGTAATAGTAGCTACACTAATATAGATCTGTTTGTTAAGCCCGCTCATATAATTCAGAATATTAATTAGAAATTATTAAAAATAATTTACTTTAATAATTTACTTTACGGATATTGATAGAGTTTTTCGTTGAACAAATATCAATATGCGGAACTTACTCGATAAATAATATGATTGTGTATTGGTTTCGATGTCGTGACCAACTCGAGCACATCCACAAGAGACAACTTGATCTGGGGAAGTGTAAATCGTTTATGAATCATTAATAATAAATTTAAGAGTATTACGGTCCAGGAATTTACCACTGTTTACCATTCGAATCGTAAAACATACGCAAAAGTAAACCTAGTCGACACAATAATCAACTTTCGTAGTCACATCGTTGTGTGTGTGTGCTCAACTCTCCAATGATCGAATACCGATATCCAGCCAAATTACTTCTTGGGAATGCAGGTTCGCCATTTTGCTGTATAATCTTATGTTCACCACTCGATAATTGACAGGGGCATCTCTGAATACCCCATTCGGGATAAAAATGGTAAAGATATATTAATTATTATTAATTGTTTACAATATTTTTTTTCTTTATCCTAACTGATATAGTAACGAAGAGCTACGACTGAGGCTAGCGAAATTTTGGATACAGGATTCCATGATGAAGTAAGAAGTATCTATAGAAAGGATTCTAGAAATTTCCATGCTAATTTTAATTAAATATATCTTATTAATATGCATCATCATCAATTATTACTTAATATTATCATCGCGAAAGTTTGTAAGTACTTTTTCACGCAAAAACTACTGAACGGATATTGATGACACTTTACAGTAACATAGCTTATACATCAGAATAACACATAGGCTATATTTTTTATTGAAATTTGACGTGAGTGAACTGCGCGGACACAGCTAGTATTTTAAAATGAGGGATTGGAAATAACATTTTCTTATACATAGAGCAAACTAGATTACAGAACTTAGTAATTTATATTATTCTGAAAAGCAATGGTGTTTACATAATGTATAAAAAAATATGTTGAAAATGAATGTAATTATACTTTTGTATTGTTGGTCGACGATTGTCTGCATAGAAGTCAACATACAGGTAGACTTTACATCTCTACGCGTTTGTATTTCAACTGACTTGCTTTCTAGAAATATTTATTTTTCTATGAATTTCTAATTTAATAATAATAATAATCATCTCAGCACAATACACATAGTCATCTAGACCCAAGTTAAGCTAGCTTCTGTTATGGGTACTAGATAACTGTATACATATTATACATAGAAAATACCCAGACCGTCAAAAACAATTTATGAATATAAATGTTTGTGCCGTGCAAGGAATCCAACCAGCGATCATCGGAAGTAAGGCGGTGTGTTACTACTAGACCACTGTCGCCGTCAAGTAAAATAGAAAAATGCAATAAATGACCGTTGCATTTTTGTATTTTATTTCATTTTTACTTCAGAGTAAAAACATAACGGGAGAAAATTAACAAAAGGAAGATTACGTACAATAAAAGTCATTCAAAAACCTCATATGCATCTCTAAACACATCTGTGTTTGCCAAGAATTTTACTCATTTGAATAAAATTGTTTCAAATGTTAAGAAATACATTTTTCTTAGAGATTAATGTAGAATGAGATGTAACTTATCAAAATAAAATATTTTGTCGTATCTATGACTATTTACTTATATCAACAAAATAGACAAATAAAATCATGTAGGTAATAGTGCACCCGCCTGCGCTAACGGGGCACCTAATCAGTCGTGGAAAATTCACCAGGAATTATCATGATGGTTTCCAGGTGGAACTGCGTAGACGTCAATCTGACATGGTCCGTTGCCAGCAATGGGGTTTTTACTCCAGATTACTAATAATTCCTTTAATAATTCCCTCACTTTATTAGCATTAAGTACGTCTATTGTACAATATTTCAATAATTATTAATAAAGTCCAAATAAATATAGCTAATACAGAAACTACTGCTACCGGCTAAAAATTCTCTCGATAAAATGTATCTCTGTTTTGTTACATGTCATCGTAAACAGCAAACGATTTTTAGTTTGCTGTTTCCCCCGTATTCAAATTACACAGTACATTCTCCATGTGAAATGTATCGTGAATGTATGGAGCCATGCACAGTAAGCGATGCAAGCAGCGTCGCCGGGAGCATTATTTATCAAACCGAATGAAATATAACCCGTACCTGCCTTTCAATTCTTACGCAGCATTAAACACAATTGCAAACAATTTCAATATATGCAGAAAGTTAGAAGTAGTTGGCATGAGTTCGTCTATATTAAAAAGTTGGCTGTTTATGAACGCAACTATTCTGAGATATACTGTTTTAAATTTGACGTGGTCATTATTTATTCGTGTAATTAGTAAATCACGGGATCTTGCCACGTTTTATTCCTATTGAGTTCGAGATATTTATGCAGTGTTTTAACCGCCATTTTCACAGGTAACCTAAGAGCAGTTCAATAATCATACGTATAAACTATTCTGAAACTTTGTAATTTATGAAAGACAACATGAGATCATTTTTTTTAACGATTCCAGTGCTGTTGGCCGCTGCTGGGTTTTACAGCTACACTGAACGATAGAGGGCGAGTAGATAGGCATAGGAGGTAGGTAGATGCTACTCCAAATCCGCGAAAGGTCTTATGGACCAATTATTAGTTTTTGGGTACCGCTTGGGATTCGAACCTCGGCTGTGGCCATTTGAATTATGTGTGTGGGAAGGGGTCCTCCGATAGGGAGGAGAAAAAGCAAATAAAATAAATGAATTTCAATCAATACTTAAAGTAAAGAAAAAGTACTTTAGTTTTTTACTCAAGTTCTAGTAACTTTATAAATTAATGTGTCATAATGTATTGGTATTTGATTGGGACGACGACATATGTATAAAATTGAGGACTAGCTCAGGAATGGATAGTTAAAGATAAACATGAAAATACTAAAAATCTCGTGATTTTCGCAATTTCTTAAAGTTACATGATAATCCTGGCTGTATTTAGGTTACATATTAACAGTATTAAAATTTAAAAAAACTTAACACGTCTGAATCATTCATTTTATATTTGTTTGGACAATATCCGGATATTCACAATGTTAGACATCCGGCGAGAATATTGATAAACGGATAAAAAAGTGAGATATTGGCTACGGAAATGTAGATGAATAGCTGTTATTAATCACTATGATACATTTCTTTAAGATCGTTTTTGTAACGGTTGCAATCGTGCTCCATATCTCTATTTTTTATATTCAATTTTTATAAATCCATATGTAAAGTTACCATTTTTACAATATATTTTTAGAGAAAATATATATTGTTTTATTAATTTAGAGACTTCCAATCGAATCGAATTTGAAAAGAGACAACATTAATAATCGTTGACAGAGATGTCTATCTGTTGATGTTTACCTCATTAAGGAACTAATACGAAAGATATTTAGATTTTTAAATAATTTGACCTTTATACTCAATTACCCTTTAAGTAATTTAATTAATTGAAATATGGTATACATTAAAATTGTACGCAGATTAACTCATACTTTTATACCCTGCATGCTTTTTCGGCTCACAACCGTGGGAAACTAGTAGGTAATGAATGAAGAGCGAAATTATTTACTAGAGGAATCCTAGAATTTCTAATACAGATATTGCAATATACACAGATGAATAATTCAAAGGTACTTTACTTCGTGCCAATTTTATTATAAATTCAAATTTGTTAAAAGTTAGCGAGAAAAGCTCCGCATGAGTGATCGTTAGTAGATATTCAAGAGAGAGAACGAGTTGTGTTATTCGGTCGAAATATTAGGAAGTAAACTTGAAGTGGGTACAGACGCTTCAATACGAGCCCTCCAATTTGGGCCAAAATTTCTGTTATTTCAAAATTATTGTCTACATATTTCAGAATATATTTAAAGAGTAATTCAGTAAAAAAACGATACTTTAATTGATTCATTATAATTATATCGAACCTACAATAATACCTACAGTAAAGATGTGGTACAAAGGCCTATGCTTCTGAATCTCTTTCACCCATTTCAGTCAGCCGCAAATCAACTTTTTTTAACCATTGTTTTGGTTAGCGAGTGAAATATGGTAGTGTTATGTTAGTATTTTGGAATGGCAACGCGTGGGGGTACTACGGCCTTCACATGACGAGGTGAATCCGAGGCGCTCGAATCTTTATGTAAGTTTCTTTACGTTTACTTTCGTTGAAAGTAAAAGTAGTAAGGACTGTTTAATTTTATTTATATGTTACTCACTGACCCGTATAACTTCGGATAAGTCACATTTTACCCGTTTTTAGTATATTTTGAAAAATCATTGCAGCCCTGTTCTTATTAGTGAAGACAACATGTTAGATAGCTCATAGCCTTTCTCGATAAACTTAACTATTCAACACTAAAAGTACTTTCAAAATCGGATCACTAGTACCGGAGATTACTTTAAATATCAAACATAACTTTTTCATAGTATTGCTATAGATACTGTGACCATATAAGTATTGTTTAATATTATTTAGATACTACACCGTGTCGTAACTGAAATAGCTTACTATACACTTGATTTATAGCTTAATTATATGTAGCTGATTCCAATTCCACGTTCTAAATATGGGTCGGATAGTGGTCACAGTAATTTATATACGAGTTTCAAACTACAATAACCCTAACAATTATGCCGTACAATAGTGTTACGGTTCGTTATAGTTATTACTACGGAGTGGAATAAACACTACGTTTAAAGAGGTGGTGAGTGGCACTGCCCTTACGAGAATGAAACCTAAATAGAATATATGTGAAATGTGTTCAGTGACACGAGACTCTTTATGAGGGTTTTTTATGGATGATTGTGGAATGATGCATCCGTCTGCTCTAACTTTGTACGCTGTGCTGGAGGAGCATCCTACACCAGTGGAGGATGATAAGATGAGTAAGAGAGAGTAAAAATAATGTACACAACCTACTGCATACAAATGGTTTTATAACTATAGAGCACAATCAATCAATACAAAATAAATTAGTAGAAAATATGCAAAATAAACAAAAAGAATATATGCGCTGTTTCATACAAAAAGGCGCGGCCCGGCTTTATGAAGACGTTAATTAACAGTGAATTGTTTGCAAAAACGTGTAAATAAAAAGGTAGCACACTTTCACACGCAAAATTTGCTTTAATAAATGAATTTCAGAAATGAAATGTTTCATACATGAAAACGTAACAATTTATCTAATACACCTATAGCTGGAAAATATACAATACTTAAAAAACTTGGATAGCATCGAACAAAAATTGTTACGACGTCCGCCTCACTTAAAAACTTATTTTGTTAAAAATTGTTATACAGTTTCATTCCAAAAATATTTTGGTCTAAGTAATGTTCGTCAGGTTTATACTGACCTATTTCGCAATGTGGCGGTGCTAACTGTTCTGTAGTCTCGCTAATAGACTGGTCGCTCAACATTTGGCTTGATATGACCCAACTACGGCCAATATGGTTGGGCCGACGTATGTTCTCATCTGTGAATCATATTATAGCGAATGAAAATTTTTGTTCACTTTCCAGATATTCTCTTTCTCACCTACTACGTCTGATAATCTATATGGAAAGCAAGTTATGTCCGGTTGTAGATTAGTTAGTAATCTTACAACTATAATAATATTATAAACGCAAAGTTTGTTACCCTTTCACACAAAAAAACTACTCATATTTTTATGAAACATTACAGTAATATAGCTTATACATCAGATAACACATTGGCTATAAATTTCACGCAGGAGAACCCGCGGACACTGTTAGTTTTAAATAGTATAAAATTGAAGATTGTATCTTTTTTAGCTTCAATTGAAAAAAGAGTAGATATGAATCTACTATTTTTTATTCCCATTTGAAAGTGATATTAAATAAAAGCGATGTCATAATAATATTATAAACGCGAAAGTTTTTAACTATGGATGTTTGTTACTCTTTCACGCAAAAACTGCTGAATGAATTTTGATGAAACTTTACAATAATATAGCTTATACGTCAGAATAACACATAGGCTATATTTTTTATTGAAATTTAATGCGAGTAAAACTGCACAGCAAATTACACCGATACAGATAAAACAGCTAGTTATTAAATAAAATTAGTATAGCAAGCAACATAGTACATTTTTTTATCTGTTTTATATCAACAATTGTGTCGTAATGTTTAACCAAAAAAATATTACGATATTCATTCAGTACTCATTTCTTTGTATAAGACATACATATATCAATCTTACGATATGTTTTAAACATAGTGTAGGTAATATCTTATAAATATATTTTTTTCTAGTATAATATAAAGTTACATATATATATATCCTTCTTATGTAGTTGCAGACCAACCTGTAAATTGCTTGTAACAGCTATATTGAACGCCAGCATCTATTTTTGATCTCTTTGTGAGAGAACATCGTGTGGGCGTGTTGGATGTAGATAATCCAATAGATTTCTTTTGGGGTATATTTGTGCTTATTGTCGCCGACATAGACTTGTTACATGATTCTGAAAATAGGAATTTTAGTTAAAAAAAAAAAACAGGTCGGAGCTTATCATCATCGGAGCGTAACTCTTTCTGTGAGGTTTTCGTAATATCTTAAGATAAAAATAAATATCGTTCTGCTTTTTTTTTATAATAATATTTTCCAAATAGTTTTATAATAAACTTCTATTCTTAAATTGTAACAAACTCATTTTTTTCATGAAAAGTAGTAGTCATTTTAACATAGACTACCAACTACTACATAGTTATCTCGCTGTGTGTTTACATGCTTATATTCAAGAAATAAAATATTATTTTATTGTCTGTAAAAATGTTGTCTTCATAATATAATTTGATTTAATCAAATTGTTTTTTGGCCAGATTTCTCATGGTCATTTCATCATTGTTTCCAGGGCAAAAGCGTGGAGGTCGACCTAACAAGGTAAGGTATATTGCTAGCAATGGGGTCACTAAGTTCCCGTTAAATGGTATTTTGAATTAATGTTAGACAAAGCGAGTTTTTTTCATTGTATACTCACATAGGTGTCATGTAAGTATGCAATGTAGAAAAACTCGCTTTAAAAAAATCTGTAGTAGGTAAGGAAATAAATATTAATACACAATACTTGACGTCCTTAAGCAGCTAAAATGTCCTATACGAATAAATGGTTTTTGATTTTACTTAAACAATCCCTCCCCTCCCCGATGGTGATATTAACCTACAATAGAATGTTGCTGTTGGTCAGACGTCTTGATATAGTGTTCCGTTTCGAGTTTTCCTTCTCTTGTACATGAGTACATACATATATTGATAGTCGTTAATCTTTATAAACGACGTTCTTTCACACAATCAATTGTCTGAAAACGAAACGCTTCAGAAAACGCAAACACGAAAATGTGAAACAAAAATCGTATTTTTTACTATATATGTATATACATATATATTACTTTTTCGCATTTAAATGTCGAAAACACTAGTTGATAAACTAGTTCAATCTATTTTAGTCAAGTTTTCCAAATCTATGAAATTACAGGATAAGAGGCATGATATGTTATTCTTTTGGAACGGAAACGCATGAATGTAAGGGTCGAGTGCATGGTACTCCAAACCCGCTGAAGGACTTATAAAGCGTCTAAAGGCCAACTCTTACCTGACTTTAGGCTGTGGGTAGCGCTAGGGGTTCGAACCTCGGCTCAGGATGTCGTAATTTCGATCACCGTTTCAATTAGACGGGGAAGCGTACATCATACATAGTTCATTTATATAGGTGGAGGTTACAGCTTACCAACAGGTGGGTTGTCAGTTTGTTGGCATTGCGATTACATATAAAACAAATTTAACAATATTTACCTTCACAAGTAACATAGTCGTCTGACTGCGTTGTCTTATTCAGTAAAGCCACAATATTAGCTGATTTCTGCATTAAAAGAATGGTTGTTGTACCTAAAAAATTGTAATTGATATTGTTATCACTAGTAATAGTTTGACGGCCGCGGTGGTCTAGTGGTTTAGCATACCGCTTTACTTCCGCTGGTCGCGGATTTGATTATTCGCATGGTGCAAACATTTTTTATTCATGATTATGATTGTATCAGTCTGCGTGTTTTGTATGTATATTATATATGTATTTACAAAAAATAAATCTAAGTATTTATCTGAGTTGTCTAGTACCCATAACACAAGCTCTGCTTACCTTGAGACTATATGGCTGATTGTGTTAATTTTCCAGAGTTGTTATTTATTTAGTATTCGTTTAATAGTATTGAGAACAAAGAGTGACACCAAAGCTTAGCCCGCATTTTGCAAGTAAAATTATTGATTATGGGCTAGACTTCGTAGTTAATAGAATCGTTTGTTCAAGTGCCGCTTCTTGGGTCCCTTATCTTACCGAGATAGAGCGTTCCAAAACTTTGGAAGCCATCAGATGCTGTCAGCGGTGAGCATGCCGTAGCGCATGACGTGCACTCCCCAGAGACCCTAGATATTGATTCTCTATTCCTTGTGAATAGTCTACTTTCCGAATGAACGGTAGAAAAAAAATGTATTCTACTAGTTCTATTATATGACTATTTAAAAGTTTTTTTTTATTTAATAAAAATAAAAGAAATTTTTGTTTAATTCTATGTAATTGTAGTTACTATTATTACCTGTTTCAGTAAAAGTTACGGGTTTATATGAGTTTGTGATTGAGGGAGCCTGGGTTAATAAACTTGATGTCTTCGTTGTTTCTGTAAATAATGTAAGATTTGACTAAATCTACGTTTGTACTATAAGTTAAGAATATTAAATCAAATGAAAATAATATTATTCATGCAGGTCTGTTACAGACACTAACAAAAAGGCAACTTTACCATTAACTATGTAGTTTGAAGAACTAGAACAAATAAACGTTCTAACTTTTTAATATGACATTATGTTATGTATTACCTGTTACTCGTGACTTCGTCTACGTGGAATTTAACGTACTTTATTTATAAAAAAATGCAAAAGAAAGTAGCATAAGTTACTCCTTATAACACTAACTATTTCAGAGATCATCAAGAACAGATATAGGCTTAAAATAAATTTGATGTAAGTACCGAATATATTTTCATATGCATTTAGTGATAATCTGTTAATTTGTTATTACAAATAGACACTTTAATTTTAGTTATTTCATAAGATGATTATAGAAAATATAGATTATATTTACTAATAATTATATATAATATATTATAAATTATTAGTGAAAGGTGCGATTTTGTCTAGATCCCATAATCTATTGTTCTAATCTGTATCTGAATTGGTGAAATGTTTTTGTAATGACATAATGATTGTAAAATTATCTAGTATTCCTTCAATAAAAAGATCGGTTAAAAGGAAGGAAGTCAATATACAAAATAATTTCTCTCTTTTATTTGTCGAACAATATTGGCAGCAGTGCAACGTTGTCTCGTATTCTAGCAACATATAATAAATCTACACTAATATTATAAATTAAAAAGTCTGTTTGTTAATCCAGTTTGACGTGTAAACAACCGAACAGTTCTTAACGAAAATTTACTCAAAGGTAGTTTCTACAACGAGGCTACTTTTTATTTCAAAAATAATCTGGAAAGAGCTGAAAATGGTCGTTGAAAGTTAATGTTACGAAGTAGCAGGTAACAGTTAGTTGTGTGCTATAAGCTATGTAATAGTAAAGCAGCTATGTAATAGTTTTGAGATTATAGTCGTAATGGTTTGTCTGTCTGCGCGCGCGCGCGTGGGTGTGTGTGTGTGTGTGTGTGTAAACTCTTACCGTATACTCCTTCTGTCTGTTTTGTCAGTGTGTCCTTGTTTTGAGCCAAACTTTAAAATAATGTTAGCTTACCAGTATTTTGTTCCACAGTTTTTGGCTTTGATATATTAAAAGGACTTAGCGATTGATCTGTATTCGAGACGATGAAATCATCTAAAACAAATATTAAAATTCATTAAATATTATTAAACATTTAATTTATTAGAGATTCAGATTTTAAAATACATATGATGTAATTCGATTTCATATTTATTTATATCATTTCAATAACGTCTTAACATCGGTTTTTTATACTGATGATCTTTGCGATCGAAAGGTTTCTCTTTCGTATTAGTTCTATATATTTTGTTTATAATCTAGATTGGTTTGATGTTTTTGTTTCCAACCTTGTCAACCTCATTATATCTAACCTACGATATTGTCAACTACATAAGGACCATGAGTAACTTGACACAAACGTGACACAGCTGGAGTCGAATAAAAACGCGTGTTTCAAGACGTTTGTGGCTTGGGTCCCCGCCAACATGCTGACTTCTTCATGAAGGAGGACTACTGACCGAAGGGGGTGTATCGGCGCTACCGTAGCAGATTGCCGTCGTCAGTGCAGTGACCACAAAGACAATTTATATTTACTTATATTATTATTAAATATGTGTATTAGTCTATAAGGTATTTATAATATGGGCTAGTAGTAGCTTTAAATAGATAAATAAAAACACATTCCTATATTATATTGTAGATAAAATTTCTATACAAGTAAAGACGGGGGAAAGTCTTTATTAGTCATTTGTACGTACCAAAAGTAATCACTCTCGATTGATAGTCTTGAAATTGGTCCGGCTTCATACATGATGGGGTTTCACAAGATTTGGTAATGAGAGTTTTGTTACTTGTCATAACCTCTGAAATAAATAAGATAAATAGCATGTTTTTATTTAATTGATGATAATGGGTTGTTGCACCCGTTTGTGCACAATTTACCAAGATGGAAATATAAATATTTAGGTATATACACACATCAATATAAAAAAAAAGTATTTCTGTTGTCTAGAACCTATAACACAAGTGAAAGTACGTCATCTCGTACCCATCTCACTAAACAATTAGTGAGATGGGTACGAGATGATGTTGAGATAATTGTCCAGGATTATTATTATTATATACTCTACTACTACTATATGTCTACCTACGTATAGATATATAGCTTAATTCAATAATAGAAGATTGACGTACCTGTTCCTATTGCATTTTCCTTCGACGTGGCAATAGATACTGGAATCAATTTGGCAGACGATATTGATACAAGTTTTGTATCTGAAAGTTGTCTTAGATTTATATTACATTAAATTTAAATATAGAAGCAAGTGGTTTTATTTTTCTGAATGTTTTACATATTTTTAAGAAACTCTTATTTAAATAATGATATATAGGTATATCTACATTTCACTACGTTATTAAGTATTTTCTTTGTCTTATCTATCTATTATTGGTTTCAGTCAAATAATTATGTGGTTATGGGTAAATAACAGATATATATATATATTCCAATAACCTTTATTTCATATTTCTTAGCTGCAATAAATAATTGATTATATATAAATAATATACCGCAAATTCCGTGAAATACATTATTTCTCAAATTTATGCAAATCCTTTCTTACTACTCGGTTAAATTCTATGTAAAATGTAACATTTGTAGACTTGTAATAATATTCACCTGCATAAGTTAAATTAAATCTTTCCCGCTTGGGTTTGGAGTGACGGTTTCTGATTTCTGTGCGACCTGAATAGTTTGAAACGAAATTAGTTTTCACAGTAAAATTATAGTAAAAACATGAGTACTATATTCATTATGTTATTTGTGGTTAAATTTAAATTAAAATAAAGTTAAAAATAAAGTTAAAAATAAAATTTACATTTACTTAAATTGAAAAAAATATTGATAGCGTCGTAACCTAAGGTTTCTACTCCAACTTGACCTCTTGACCATAGTTAGAAAGTCAACTCTATGCCAACATTATTAAAAGTGGTATTACTATTTATATTTTTGAGTAAATCTCCTGGAACGGAAATATTGATAACAAATCGAAACTAATCCAAGAAAGCCGACTGCCCGACTGGGTTAGAATATGTATACCCTACCTGATTGTATAATATATTATATATATAATATATAATCAGACACCTCATATATGTCTTACTACTTCATCTGTGATAATAACCGTGAATGTACATTATTATTACGTAACATATATTTTTATAGTACCTTCGATATTGGCTGAACTTTCATTTATTGAATTTTGAACAGATACTTTTTGTAACGATACTTTGCACATTTGAGGTAACGTACCAACTGAAACTAATATAAGTAACGTTAAGTTACAATAAAATAACATCGTACAAATAATTAGATATAAAGCAAAATTAATTACAAAATATATATAACCATAGAGAATCTGTCATATCAAAGATAATACAAACATACACCAACACATGAAGAAATTATCAATATCTTATACATACATTTATTCAGACACATATATTGTCTGATTATCTATATCGCATTGAAATTTCGTACTTGTAGTATATGTACTATGTAAGTATATTATATAAGAATTTAATATTAGATCTATATCTATATTTCATTTAGATAAAAGAAATTACTGTTCAATACATCTAAACTGTATGTCAGCAGGAAAAGTTTATAACAGTCTATTTTATTTTCCCGCGCAAAATGAAAAGCGCCACAGATATTAAATAACGCACGCCGCGCAACCACAGTGGCATTATAAGCGGCCAGCTGTATGAAATGTTAATAATATATATCAATATTAATAACTCGAGTTATATCTTATTATGATTTTATTATTTATTATGTACTTTCCCAAAATGTTAACAATTGTTTTTTTATATACATATCATAAAATTGCAGTCAAATTTTTTTTCCATTTAAATTTACTCCCGTGCGTAGCTGATATGGGTCTTTAGTGCCTTTGGTTTAAAAAAGAAAAATTATCCTGTGTACTTGCAAGCATAGATATATTTTGGTTATTTTGTTTCTACCATATATGCAACCCCACCTCAATAAAAACAAAACAACTTTTGTGTGAAACTGTTCAAGTTGTTTTTTTTGTATAGATTCTATTTTGGTTGAATTCTCATAAGGGCTGTGCTAACTTTTGAGAAACAACTTTTTAGTCTAAACTGTTCTGTTATGTGTTGTTTGTCATTACTACAGTTAATAAAACTAAATTTATCTATTAATTTAACCTTAATATAACAAAAGAAAATATTTCCAATGTTCTATAACTAAATTGTTGTTTACACAATTGCTAAATGTCATTTTCATTGACATTAATTATAATACCAAAGGTTGTCGAGGTTATTTTAAATATACTTTGTTCTGTAATGAAATGTTATTAAACTTATTGTATAAATAAAATTATAATCTATCTTTATATATAAATATAATATATTATATTTATATATAAAGATAGGGTCTTTGAGGATGAAGTGTCAATAGTAGTTTGCTAGTCATATTGTAAGATTCCTTAGGAGCAGTAAAATAAAGATATATTAGGTATTATTATAGTTATCTAATTCTTAAGCAGTAATAGTTTTCTAATAATATTTTTCTAATTCTTTATATGCCCTCCCGTTTGACCTAGACATTTCAAAAGTTCGTTCAAGGTAATTGTCGTATACTCATAAAATTAGAAAAAAATGGGAATAACTTGAATGAAAATCTAGTAGTTCAGCTTTAAATAAAATCTGATGAAATAGAAGATAGATAAGATAGGTTCGTTTAATTTTATTTACGCTGACTACAGGAGTCGAGAGTAATTATAAACATAATTTCATGTTTCTGCATAATAAATATTTGTTCAGTTGACTTACCAGTACAATGAGTTTCCATGACTTTATTGGAAAACGTTATTTCATTCATTACATTGTTATTAAATATTTTATTACAACCTGCAAATTCAGGTGATAAATTTATTAATAAAGTACAATATTTCAAGTGAATTATTACTGTAAATATGGTAGCAGGATGAGCAGACGTCACACTTTCAGAACTATCAGGTCACAGTGTGTCAAACTATTTAAAAACCTAATTATTGCACACAATTTTTCACCAAAATCTATCCAGTCGTTCAGGCGGCGTTACAAGACAAACACACGATGGAAGAATTATAAATATTAAGAGAATATTGCGAAATACTACATATAGGGAGGAGGGGGGGAGCGGGTTTGTTAGAAATGTGAACTAATTAAAACCCCATTGCTAGCAATGTACCATTACAGGTTGACCTCTAAGTGATTCCCCCTTGAAACCATCGTGATATATTCATGGTGAATTTGCCACGATCGGCTAACTGACCTGACTGACACCGTAAACCGTTAGCGGAGGGCAGCATTCCATTATCATCCATAAGAATACTACATATAGTAAATTTACCTGTTTTATTGTTATTCACAAGTATCTGTGTATCAGCATCTTGTATTCTATCACGGTTTATCTGATATTTGATTAAATCTGTCATAGTGGTATGGACTATATCACTCTTCCTCATTATGGGAGTCGTTAATATAACAGTATCTTAACAAAATAAAACAGTAGACTATAGATATTATAATTCAAAAATTACTATAGGCTTCAAGGACATGTCATAACCGCAAAATAGGCCTTTAGGATTCTTCTACACCAGAGAACCAGAGGAAATTTAAAATCGGCTTAGACGTAAATCCTACACTAGGTCCTTTGATTATATGAAATGACCTAGTGTAGGGTGTCTCGGATACAATATAAATAATTTAGAGTACATTTTTTTAAGAGTTTGTAGATTCAACTTGTTACCTTTATTTGTGAGTTTTGTTGTCTTTGCATCCGAATTCATACTCAATTCAACTTCAACATGCTCTATGTTATCAATATTACCAGATTTCATCAGTTTATTCGTTCTTTCTATTTTTGTTAGTGGTACAGATTCATTAAGATCGGTAATGTGATTTCTGGTCAGTTTAGATGTTCTCTCTAGAACCTCTATTTCTGATAATTGTACAATATTATTTTCTGGAAGTAAATCATGACCGTTTTTTACGTAATTAGAGCAAACAAGCTGACGGCTCATCTAATATTAAGTGGTTACCGTTGCCTATATGGATATGAATAACATTTCAGACTACGGATATCACGTTATCATGCGATATTCGTGATACCACTCATATATTACTATTCCAGAGGACTATCATACATCTTATCTCGTAATTGTCGGAAATTACGAACGAATTTGTGAACGTTTATATCACTGATACATATCGATGAAAAATTACAAATATTTATAACCCTTTACTTGATTGAGTTGCTTTCACATTACTCTTAGATTCAACTAGTTTTGCGTCTTCATCTTCTTTAATGTGACTTGGATAACTATTATATTTTGGCATCGGTTTATGTGCTTTCTCTATTTTTGGCAGTGGTAAGGATTTTATTTCTTGAAACAAATGTTGTGCGATTAATAATGCCTCAGCTTTGTCAGTGTTATTATATTTGATTAATAAACAAAGAATCGTGTTCCCAAACAAACAGTAAATAAATGCTTAAAGTTATTGAAACATACCTAGAGCTAAGCCCAGTATAGGAGCTAAGCTCATTTGCGTGAAATGTGTGAATAGATTCAATAATGTATTCACACGTTTGATTATTTTCCTAAATATATACTATATTACCAGTTACTTCAGCAACTGTCAAATCTATACTAAATCTACAAAAATAAGTACAGTATAAATGCGACTATTTATGCCTTTACTCAAATAATTACTCCATAAATACTATGTAGTAAGGGTCTATATAAATATCACGGTTATTTTTCTTACATCATCCAAATACTTTAGATAAATGATTCGGATATTACAATTAGGTTTTATTGAATTGGCTCTATAATCGAAGTATCACTTGATTCAGAATTTCTTTGAGCAATTCAGGGTAATATAAAATGTCAAAATTACTGCCATAAAATGCCGTTTTGCAGGAGTGGAATATAAATCTAATTTTACAGCATTGGTATTATATAAAATGGTTCATAGCTATATACCGTATTACAGGTACGCACTTGTTCCAGATCATTAGTAATTAGGTACTTACTCGTGTTATAGAGGAACGGAAATCTAGAAGGCCCTAAATTTATGTGTTTGAAGTGAGTCTTGAAACTACGAGAAGAGGAATCGGTTGTTCCTTAAAATAGAAAAATAAACATAATCGAAACGGTTTTAAAAAATTGATATGGTCTAATAACGAAAATACTGCAGTTTGTTTTCGTTAATTACTAAATTAAAAATATATGTACTTTTATATTAAAGAGACACCTTGTTGGTGGCTTTTAGCAGAGAACAATTTTAAGAATCTAGTGAGATTCAGGAACTTGATGATTTTAAACTGTTTGTTTGTTACATAAAAAATATGTTTCTATTCACTATCATTGAACTAGACAATGATTTTGAAATAATGAAAAATATTTTAAAAATCCTCTAACTTAGGGTTTAATTATCAGTGTTTAATAAAAAATCTGTTTGAGAATTTTCGAAGAAACTGCATAGTTAGGTACTGTCACAAAAAGAAACTTTTGTAAAGCTGCTTAATAAAACCCACACGTACCAACTACAATTGTGGCATCGTATTGTGTGCTCTATTTCATTTTACTGAAGACGATGAATAATATTTTTTGCGTCGCTTTGTGACATTATAATGCTACAATAATATAAATAAAAATCTTGAATTATATAGAATAAATGGTTCTTAAGAATCTAATCTAGCCTCACATATTTTACTCGCTGACCCCGCAAACGTTGTTTTGCCATATAATATAAAATGGCTATTAAAAATTAGGAATTGGTGATAGAAGGGTTAAAATTTAGGAATGTATGTTAAAATACATTAAATGCCTCATATTGTCAAAAAAATGTTAGGAACGCACAACCCTTGTCATTTAGGGATATGAAAAATAGTAGTTGTTTCTCAGACCTAATGAATATACATATAAAATTTCATAAATATCAGTCAAGCCGTTACGAACTAACACTGTGACATGAGAATTTTAGATATAAGATAATATATTATATCTTATTTTAATCAAAATTATTTATAATTAGAACTTGCATTATAATTACCTGAATCAATCTTACTATTACATTGCTCATCATTCGTGGATGTGGTAATTGCCGCCGACTTTTGCTGGACTAAACTCATGTCTGTTCCTTAAAAATAAAACAGTGCCACAACTCACAACCAAGCAGTAAATAGTCAAAGATTTATATTGAGGTCTGTTTTATTACTTCAAAGAGCTTTCAGTGGAAGCTAGCAATATTCTTTAGATATAGAACACAAATTTTTACTAATGCACACTCTCTGATTAAATATGGTCAACTAAAATTGAATAAACGTTAGTTATTTAGACAAAGTACTGGAAAACACCATAACTTATGGTTGAAGTGATTTGTGAGATCTTTTTCGAAGTGTGATTTTTTTATCAAATGAGAGTGAAATAAAAAATTAAAATGATGCGTCGTTGTTCGTTTAAATAATAGTATTTTGTATTAACTTGCAGTATTTTGATAAATATTAAATGTTAATACATATTAAGGAATATTTACTGAGCGAAGCCTATTTATAACTAACTAAATGATTACTTAAATGACATTATTGCAAAGCACTGATAATTGTTCACTGGATTTTTATAATTTAATGTTAGACTAGGTGTCCATTTTTTTATATTTTTGTTTTTAATTAATTTCTAAGCATTATTAACAATAAAAAAAAATCAATTGGATGAGATTGAACTAGACGGTAGGGTAAAATATTAATACAAAATACTTCCCTTATATAAATGACGGTACTAAAATATTCTACATGAATACATTATTTTTGAATTTGAATTACGTAAATAATGTTCATCCATATTAATGGAGCTGTTAATGTGTCATGAAAGGTTTTTCGTGTTGCATATAGCATATAACAAACACTTTCGAGTAAATACCACTCAACCGTGGACTCGATATCCAGTATTCAACCGGACCAACTTAAAACCGATATGCCTCACTGATTAATCCCAAAGGCTGTTTCATGTGCCAATTTATATGGAGCTGACAAATCGATGCCATCTATCGGGTGCCATATTGTTTGTGTATAAAAATAGTGGTGTGAAATTTTATAATCTGTATCTCAAAAACAATAATATTATTATTAAATTGCGAGGTAGACTTTAAAAACTAGTCTACGTGAATATATCAGTATTTTAATGTTTACGTTATACGGTGCATATTAGGGAGTAAAATTTTAGGAGGGAATGATATCCTAATCCTCTGGAATCCCCTGGCAATACATGAATCGTATCGCGGGTTTTACTTTATGACGAGATGACCGCACTGCTGTTCATGTATATTGCTCATGCGACGGTTACTGCGTACAATCAGTTTATTTTTATAAAATCCATCGGCATATGTGCTATATATATTACATAACAAAACTAGATAGCTGACGCGCTAAATTTCGTGTGAATCACATTTTCTGTTTTTGTAACATTTTTAATTACCGTTCCACTCCTATTGGTCCTGCAGTGATTTTAAATAGCATTTAGATAAATGGATGTCGTTTTCGAAGTGTGTCGTATCAACATTTAAAGAGCGTGATGGAGAATCGTAGAAAGTGGCAATAGCTCCAGCGACAAGAGCATGACTCTTAAATTATTATAATTAGACTATCAAATACTAAAACAATTTTCAAAATTGAACCACTTGTAACGCAATCACGAACATCCGAACCTACAATTTTATAATATTAGTATAGATAATACCTATTTCTTCGTACTGCAGTACACTTGTTTGAACATCGACGTCTTCCCATATAATTGAACGTGGCAAAGATCGTCTGATGCGAACTGTATTATTGCAAAAAAATAAAGATGAGATAAAGGGCAGAGACAGAGATTTCAGAAAGAAATTCAAAGTTTTTTCTTGATACAGATAAATATGATAACTAACACTTTTTGAACTTAAACGTTGATCTTGACCAGATGGGCCACCTGATAATGCTCTTCTTCCACATATAGTTCAGACGACGTCGGCAAATGCGACGAAATGCAAGTGTCCTGCGCAGTGTTTCAAACTGTCTTGTTACTGCGTTAAAGAAATAGAGTTACGAGTTTGTAATAGTTATATAACGATTTGTAGAATATATGTAAGAGCATAGCTTCAAAATTACTGTTTTTAAAACTTATTTAACTAATTATTATTTTTGTTATTGCCAGGATTTGAGATTTGTATGAAAGAAAATCTTAGAAAAATTCCGCAGATATAATGTGTTAAAAATATTTATACAAAAATATGCACTTTTATTCATTACATGATCGTACTTAATAGCGAATGTTTGCTTTGATTTTATTCTGTTCACGCAGTATAAAGTTGGGACGATGTTGTTGGGAGGTTTTAAATTAGAATTATATTAATGTCTTACAATTATATCGCTCACTTGGAAATCTTCTATGGAATCTGTATATTTTACATTGATTTCTATTTTTCTCGTAGTAATTAGGACCGTAATTGTATCTTGAGCTACCTAAAATTATAAATATTTTATTTGCAAATATACTTGATTTATATAATACTAATATTGATTTTCTCTCTTCTTTTTTCTCTTCTCTCTCTATATAATACAATTATATTCACACTAATATTATAAATTTATTTTATTATGTACGTATTCACGACTAAACGGTGGAACGAGATTTTTGATTTTTTTTATTTAAATGTATTGGATTATAATAATAATCCAGAATAATTCACTCAACTCTATCTAGTTACAAGTTAAACAGAACTTGTGTACTAGAAAGCTGAAATAAATAGATAATTTGTTTGTATACATACATATTATAAATAGAAAATACAAAGAATCATAATCATAAATACAAGTGTTTGTACCGTGCAAGGAATCGAACCTGCGAACTTTGGAATTAGGCGGTGTGCTGAATAGTTAGGACGCCAAGGCCGTCAATTTATATTAACACAACTAAGACAGATAGCATTAGTATGTTTACCAGTATCTCTAACTAATGTTGCTTCACTGGCTCCAATGCAGTCATTGCAGTAACGGCTGAACCATGATTCAGATTTATTAGTTTCATTAGCTGGTTTAGTAGGTTTTATAAAAGTAAGGCAGCTTTGTGATGAGCATCTGTGTGTGCACCAGTCCAGCGCAGTATCTTCGAGAGTATAGTCGTCAATTTGTTCTAATGTGATGACTGATGAATGATGACTGGAGAAATCACGGATTTCTAAATCAGTTCCAGTTATACTGTTAATTGTGTTTGGTGATTCGCAGCCTAAAAAATATTTATAGCTATAATTTTTATGTCATATAGACTTTCTCTTACTTCTTGGTAGTGGTATTAACTTTTATAATCTGTTTCTAGCATAATATTACAATTACAATTAATATTGTCATTTTTGGGAATATACGATTAAATAGAGATTAAAAGTAGTCTGTATGAGTATCTCAGTCTGATCTATTTTAACGGCAAAGCAGCTCGTATTTTTAACATGTATTTCCGTTGAGGGGCGTGAAAAGAAAATAAAATATAATATCAGGTGGACTGTTAATTGTTGACAGGTACATAAAGAAAAATTAAGCACATAACACAATAAAAATTAAACGACATTCTAGTAGATTCTCTTTACAATTTCTGTAATAGTAATTTAATTGTAATTATTATATTTCACAATCCCTACAACGAAATCTGCAATATGGTAGAAGAATTGCATCACAGTAACGTAGGATGGAACGGGCATTATCATTTTATGATAAAAGTTCATAAATAAAATTAAGCTTAAAAGAAGTATTAGTTATTTAGTAAATTAAAAAATTACCATCAGCTTCAAAGTTTGTAGTCTTCTGTAAGACTTCCGATGGACATACGACATATGAGGGTACAGGTACGTTATTTGTAATATGATTTGTGGAACTTGGATTAATAATTGATGGAAACTGAAAGTTTTTACTTCGATCTGAAAAAAATACACAATCTCTTAATAGTGCCAGACTTTTGCTTTGTTGGATTTCTATATAAATATTTTTTATTTTTGTAGTCAAGCGATATTCTAATTATTTTGTATTTCAATCTAAATGACCAATATTTCTTACATTTTAGGTTACCATCTTAAATTTCGATTGACATTCCAAGGACAGTGTTCTATTTTGAACTTGAGTACTACCATATAAAATTTTATTTGTTATTACATTATGTTACAACATATTTTATCTGCCTGCTAAAATATGTTGCACCATAGAAAGCAACGATCAAAAGATTATCTTTCACCTCGTACTACTCCCAACGCAAGGATACTGTAGTGTGTATTTTACCTGGTACAGCGTCGGTAATAACTTCCTCTACTATATATGCTGGCATAAAAGGATTTGTTGTAGACTTATGACTGCTTTCAGTTGGAGGTTCAGCCAAAATAAGTTTGTTCATAATGACTGTTGGTTTTTCTAGTAAAGATATAAAATAGTAAATATAAAATTGTAGTAAAATATACATTTTTGTACATAGTCCTCTTGGGCACTACCTCTATCTTCTCTGTTTAAGTTGTCAAGCAGCTTGCTAGTCAGAGAAAATGGCAGAGTAATTATATAGTGCGTAAGAATGACACCTTAGTTCTCCGGAATCGTTATTGCATGATATTATCATGCGTTGCGCATTAGCGTAACATAGGTATGTGATGACGTGCTGCCCGTAAAGCTGTATATTAATAATTATATTTATACATATAATTTATGTTCTTGGTACAAATTAATCATAAGGAATTCAATTATATAAGCACAATTGAAGTAATCTTTAATATTTATGGTTTTATTTTATTAAATTAGTGTTTACACTACCAAAACTATTATCTCTTGCTACTTCCGAATCTTCAGTAACATATCTCTTATTTTCTGTTTCATTATTCAATGAATTTTTAATAAATGTTACAGCAATAGAATCATCTGAATATTGGGATTTATGAATCCGAATATTGCTGGGTGGACTTATTGTATGATATCCTGAAATAATATAAAGCAAACAATAGTGTGATAATTCAATGGAAACATTTCAGCTGTAAGGGGTCCCTTACCGGTCCTAAACGTTTCAATTGTAAAAGACTTTCCCAGAACCGATTATGAACGGAACTTCTATTATAGGAGCTTGTTCAGGTATTACAAAGAGAGTTTATAACTTTAAATCTCCGAGAATCTAATTTTAGTTATTTAAAGAGACTTCTTTAAATAACTAAAATCAAAAAAATATTCTGATTGACTAATCAGAATATTTTATTTGTAAAAATAACTCTACATAGATGTGTCTGCATGAAATTTTGACAAACGACAAACGGTTTGTAAAATTTAAATAACCCAAAGAATAAAGGTTATTTATGTTAAGAAGGTAAAATTAAGAAAAATAAATGGTTTCATTTAAAATAGGTGTAGCTTTTTTATTTTATCCCTTAAAACGAATGTGGAATCACATTTGTTTTGTTTCTAAAAAACATTGTGTTATTTTATAGTACGACATAAATTTTGATGTGCAAAAATAGAAGTCTTTATGCATAGCAAAATTCATAATTGATAGGTAGTTTCTAGATAATACCTCTCAGTTAGGATTTATATGACAAACAAAGCCAACCACCCCCAAATACAAATACATTATTTAGTTTGCACCTAGTATCAGTTTGCAGATCCATGTCGTTAAATTACTATATCTGTTTTTGTGAACAAATTAAAGGCATCAAAGGAAGTTTGTGGGAAGCGTTCATAATGCATCTACACGTTTGTGCATAATTTAATGAAAATGAATACATTAGAGGATGTATGAAAGTGGCGCCAGTGTCGGAGAAGTTGAAAGTAATCGTCTGTTATGGTATGGGCATATAATGCGTTGGAATGAAGAAAATATAATAATATTATTGAACATCATTTATATGTAGTTACAAAGCATTTTTTTATTCAAATGTTTTGATACCTTTCATCCCGATTTTGCTACTTTCTATTTTATTTTCTAAGATTATATATAGTCTATATGCGTCATCGTAATATTTTCGTCATAGTATTTAGATTTATATTATTAAGGACTGCTCGGCCGGTAAAATATGTAGGTAACAAATATACAGACAGACAACAGTTTCGCATATATAATAATACTATTATTTATATTTTTATCTCCATTATAAAACTCGTATGGTTTTAAATTAATATGCTTCTTACCTGAATCGTTGTCTTTATTTGATTTTGCTAATTCATCTGTGAGCCATACTGTAACATTCTTTTCTGCGTTTTTAAATACGGTTTCAGAAAAATTATTACTGCTGACCAAATCCGTGAAGTTTTTTGAGTTACGATGCGAGTCGTTTGAAATCTCTACAAAAACGTAGAAGTACATTAGGGAAGTAAGTAAACAGTACCGTTTGATTGATTTAAATCTTATCTCTCTTTAAATTAGAACTCAACATACCTAATTATAATAAAATCTAAATAATTAAATTTAAAACGCTGAAAGATTTTTTAAATTGATTCAGTAGTTGCGGAGATTACGGTCCTCATAACACAAAATCTAAGGGAAGTAAGTAAAAAGTACTGTTTGATTGATTTAAATTTATCTCTCTTTAAATTAGAACTCACCATATTTAATTATAATAAGATCGAAATAATTAACTTTAAAACGCTGAAAGATTTTTTAAATTGATTCAGTAGGTGCGGAGATTACGTTCCTCATAACACAAAATCTACTCTCTCGTTACTTATAAGTAGAGATTTTAACTTTTTTTGTTAACTCACCAGTATTTGTAACACTTTGCTTAGTATTATTAGAAATATTATTTTGTAAGCTGTCTGGGCTAGTGTGCTGAGAAAGGACTGGAGTAGCCAATTCTATAAACCAATCTGAAAGTAAATTGCTAATTATATTTATATTCAATTAGTTGAACACCACAATTCTATTTGCGTCATATATTGATCGTTATATATTCTTGATAACCCATTTGTCGAGAAAGTTCTCGACAAATGGGTTATCAAGGATAAAAAAAAGTAATTTCTGAGAATTTAGTTTCGTCGAATGTGCGAAACATTAAGCAACAAATTCTTTAGTTTTATAATACTCGTAGAGATAAGGGAAATAATAATTAAAAATATATTTCTTAGTTACCCATCCGATTCACAAAAGGTTTTTGCATTATAACGGGATCAAAATTTTGAGAATTTCGATTCCCACCTCCTGTGCTTTCAGCCGCTCCATAACTTATTCCACCGTTTCCTTTTCGTTATAAAGGATAACGAACGACCATTAAAACTGTTTGTTGAATGAATGAACTTACCATATAGTCGCTGTTCATCTGTTATCACGTCGTTTTGCCTATAAATCTCTTGTAATTTAGGTATAGGTCTTGTGGATGCTACCGAAGTAGTTGGTATCTGGTCTTTTGAACTAAAATCTTTAAAGAAATTACTTTTAGTATCTTAGAATATAATTACTAGCTTTTTTGTTTTTCGGAAATAATTGAACTCATAACCTTTAATGCTCTAATATAAACTGCTTTAAATTATTATAAAATGTAAATACGTGTAAGTTAATAAAGCTAATACCTGGACTTATATTCAAAACTTGAACTCTATGAATATTCGGCGTTCCTGTTATGAATAAATTGCTTTTTCCTGCCACAGAGCCACTAGTATTTTTAACAAGTGCTCTACGGCACGGAATATGACTACGTGCTAATTTGTTGGCTGCAGCACCTGGCGAATATTATTTAAATATTTTGTTGACAATGTGATTTTGTGTGTAGTACTAAATATGAATTTATTATAGGAACGCTGTATATACTTTTAAACTGTTATTCCATATATGGCATTCAGGGGCATTGTCAACTCTCGTTGGGGAGAAGAACACTTAACATGCTCACATTTTGCTCAGTATATACAACGGTATGCAGAATTTTCCGGATTAATTTGATTATTTATCATCGTTTCTATCAATGGGTAGTTGTTTTTGAAACATTTTTTGTTCCAAATTTTAACTCACAATCTTTAGCGTCGAAGTCAGCTCAGTCAAGTTCGTCAAGGCTAAGAAACTTTGAAAATATATTTTAGGTTTAAAATAATTTGACTTTGTAATTGCCTTAAAAGTAGGGACTAATCTGTAATTAAAGTCAATTAGATAGGTATGTAGTAGGATAGGTAGGTAGCTATATATAATAGTAAGCAAATTTAATACATTAGAATTTACCTACTCCATAAGGATTTTTGGATGAGAATAGGTAAAGTTTACCTGAATAATCTCGTTGTCCTCGAGAGTTACAAGAACCCTTATTAAAGCGATCTTTAAGTTGTATAGGCTTGATTATTCTGGGTAACTTGCTAACATGATGCCTCTTGTCTTGTATTTTTGGGATAAAGTAAACTATTAATATCAATTACTTTTATATCTAAATACATATAAAGATGCGTTTTTAAATAATTTATGAACAATTCGTAATTATTACCATTTTGTTTATTATCTTTTATTTTATCTTCAAAATTATTATTTATACTCAGATTGTTACCGTTATGTTTCAATGATTCTCTAAGATCAAGTGGATGTGATCGAGACTGCATTACTATTGATGACAATTTCGTAATAAATCGTACTGCATATACATACGTATTTCTTGGTTCAACTAGAAATAACTATGTTGATAATTCAAACTGATTGATTCATATAGGTATTTACGATGTAAAAGAAACATAAAACATTCGTAACGGATGTTTAAAATATTATAAAAGCAAAAATTATTTATTTTTTATTAAAATTGTATAGTTTATTTTATAAAAACATATTACTTAATCTCATTATGACACCAGCTGTCATAGCGTTGAAGTATCAATAATTTTTCTGCTAGTTGAAGTATCAATAATATGTAATCTTCTACTCCTGTATTAATTATATTCTATCGTCAACTTGTACTAGTTTTTCCTTTCTCTCTGCTGCTTTTCTTTCTGCTTCTATTTCTTCCAACTTTTTTATTAAATCTTCTTGAACGCTGTCTACGATTTCTTTTAAATTTTTAGCTGCAATAGAATAGAAACAAAAAATGCTTATTTTAATATTTTTGTTATTACAATACTGTCGAATACACATTTTCTGAAACAGATAAATATAATGATATAAAGTTAAGTATACAATGAATTTATATGTATGGTTTATGTAATTTTATTGTATTTTTCTATTTCTTCTAGTTTTACTGATAACACTATTGTTACATGAAATCATTAGTAATAATACAATTATTACTATTATATTATCAGGTAAGCAAAGATGCGAATATAGCTAGAACTAATTTACCAGTCTTTTGGTTAAATTCTTCCGCTATCAACGATATTTTTCTCAGTGTTCCGACGTGCTTAGTCAATTCAGCGGCGACGTCATGATCCGTTACTGTATTTACAGATGCATCTTCCTTAATTAATTTTCTTTTATTTTCTACTGCCTGTTTTATAATATCACTACTTGCTAAAGGCATTTTAGGCATTTTGAAAGCTGGTCGAGGAATTTCTTCTTCTAGTAGTGGTTCATCTTTTATGCCTAGTTCCGTATGTGGCATCAGTAAAATGTTATTGGGTGCAAATTCTTCTAATGATTCGATTTTCATTGAAAATTCTTTCTCTTCTGGTGATTTTTTAGATACTTTTACAGGTAAAACATTTGTAATACTATTGATAACGGTTTCTGGAAAAACAATAAAATGCTATCTAAAACTAAATATTTTTAATATAAATAAGCCAGATATAGGTTAGATATATAATCTTTTTATTTAATTTATCATATATATAAATATAAATAAATGGAAACTTACGCACGATATCTTTAGTTTCATGTTCTTTTTTCTTTTTACGAGCCAGTTTTCTTGTTAGCTCCGCCAAAAACATTGAACACGTCGGACCTGAAATATTGATATATGCAATATAATTTTAGATATAGAACAATACAGGAGTCTTTACAGGTAGTTTTATAGTTACCATCATTTTTAGGTTTCTTAACAGTCTTTGGTTTTGTTGCAGGCTTTTTACTTTGACTTGTACCTTTATATCGTCTTAGTTTTTCCATTGCTGTACAAATCAAATAAAATGTAATATTAATTTCATCAGCTTCCTTTACTTTTATTATAAGATTAGTAGCTCTATATTTTTATACCGTACAGTAATATTATAAATGCAACAGTATATATTTTTATTACTTTATCATTACTAAACGGCTGATTGAATTTTAAAGAAATTTGAAGTGAAATGAAGACAGGATTTAGATTTTATTATATAATCTTTGATCATTTGATCTCATGACAACTTCTAATATGATTACCGTTATTACTTACTTGATAACTCTGATGGAAGTCCCGCTACAACGGGACTTCCCATCAAAATTATAATAATAATAAAATAAAATATACTGATAATTTAATAATTTTATAACTATGAAATTGACAATCCAATTGCCAAAACAGACATAGTTGATTGTTGTTATTATTTTAAAAGTCGTCCAATTCCGACAAGCAAAGAGCGTGGCCCACACTGCTTATACATTAGTTTTTAACGCTGTGATGGCACGGGCACACTACATGATCAATAAAAGCCATACTTTCCGAAACTTGCCCCTGGCTAATGCATTCGACACTTTGTGCAAATCAGTATTATAGGCAAGGCTTACTTATATTAACCTTATAAGACTATTAGGCTATATTACATATACTTATTTATCTTTTCAATAGTCTTTGATTACTCCAGTATTTATACTCAAAAATTCTAGTTGACAACTAATTAAATTGAAATTGAATTTGAATATAAATTAAATGAACTTAATTAATTTTAAAATTCAAGCAAACTATTTATTTTAAATACTCTTCAATATGGTAATAAATGATGAATAAGTATATCAAAACTTAAATATCAGTCACTGATTTATAGTCGATAAAAATTATCAATAATAGTTGTAAACAACTATGAATATGTTCAAACAATGCAATCTTCGTCATTAGGTCTAAGTGGCATAACAGCCATTTTCATCGGGTAATTTAGAAATATCAACTATATTTCTTAAGACGCTATTAATTTATTGTAAGAAAAAGGCAATCTTTTATATGTAGAAACAAATAAATCCACTAAGCAATGTAAAAATGGACTAGTTTGTCTTTACATTAGACCATACAACCTCCCAAGTATATACATATGCCATTTCTCATGTCTTTCTAATATTAAGTTAGATAATCATATTTCACATTTGTTTACCATTAGAGAATTGGCAAATAATATAATATATTAAGGGAATGGTAACTCGTTATATTAAAACTTCAAGCTATTATATATTGCTTTATTTTTGTGATTTTCATTGTCAAGAAATGTCGTCGATGTCATCTGAAGAAGTTTGTGTAGTGTCTGTAACAAAATAAAAAGCAAATTATTTATGATAAATAATAAACATAACTTCTTGCAATCAAATATATGTTTCTTCTTGTTATATTTGGTTGTTATTTCTTATTTTATGATACTGTATCCCAGTTTAAGTTCTAGACTTCAAATATCCAAGCTTGGTTTACAGTACATTATGTTTGATGATCAATTCATTGTTTTACATTTTTCAAAGTCATTACTTTAAACAATGTTAAACGTTTCTGAAAAATTCACTTGCACTGATATTCTAGTTTATATTATATCTGAGCAATATTTAAAATATTAATTGTTAAAGATATTTGAATTGGAGAAATAAAAGTAGAAATACTACATATTTATTGAAATAAATATATTTGAACAGTCATATTTTTTGTTCTACTATTTATTTGGAATACAGACTCATCACAAGAAGAATGAGAATTAATCTTGCTTGTAGCTCTTTTAAAATAACGTTATTCAGAATAACATATTTAAGATTTTTTTGAGAAGTTTAATAATATAGTTAAATTCTCTATAGGTATCTCTGTTATACAATGTATTGTTTAAAAATGGACAAAAACGTCTCTTTATATAATTTATATACCTTTTTATTATACTAAGTAATTAGTCAAAAAATTCCGACGAATATGTAATTAACATCCTGTTATGATATAATATGCTTCGGTAATAGTATCTGATTTGTATTAGGGAAATAACAATTTGTTTTTCTAATGATTAAATACATTGTGTAATTAGATGGAAGTGATAAGTCTTATCTATGAATATTAGTTATATATCAGATTTATTTTCTGAAAGTCATTTAAAAAACTAGTTGGATTTTTTCCCTACCAGAGACGAGAGTTGCAATGTACGTAATCTCCATTTTTGCAATATTTTTCATTACTGCTGCGCTCATATTGATCGTGGTGTGATCTTATATAGTATTCCACGATAAATGGGCTATATAATACGAAAATATTTATTCAAATCTTCTATATACTTCTGGAGATTAGTGCGTTCAACAAAATTAACAGCTTTATATATATTAATATAGATTCTGTATTGCACGAATGATCATATATATATGATGGTTAATACTTACTTTTGGAAATAAGAGAAAGCAGCAACAGATTAAATATTAAAATATATTAAAATGATAAAATTTTTATGTTGACATTACAAACATTACAGAGATATTCTAAAGTGACATATTCTATAAAAATGTACAAACAACTAATTCTACGATGGCCAGCATTATACTTCCAACACTTACCATTAGGTAAGTTTACCATCCCAGTTACATAAAAGAAAATAAACAGAGCAAAACCTATTATGTCTCACTAAACGAATAATTAAATAAAAAAGAAAATTTAACTAAATAGCTTTAAAAAAACATAGGTACATTCAGTTGAGGTCACCAATTGAATGTATAGAACTGACTGACTACAAAGAACTCATCAGTTATAAGTGACTAAAATATTAGTATGAATTGAGTAAGTTATGAAAAAAATAATTTTGATTTACCTTTTTAAGATAAGGATATTATTTGACTTATTCCGGCCGCGTTACAGGTTTCTGGAAGAAACAATTTAAAACGTAAATGTTGAAGTAATTACAACTTGTAACAAGGAAATTTCCGTTTGTTTACAACTTCAAAATATATAACTTAGGAAATATATTAATTAGTACTTTCTATATCATATAACCGTTATATTTTACCTAATAATGTACCTTGTTAATATAATGCTTTATCTTTTGAAAAAGTGAAATATGAAAGTTAAATGTCTTGGAAAGAAAGTAAGCAGGTATTTCATTGTAGTTTGTATGGTAGTTATCTGGGCCAAATCCACCTTTATGTCTACGTTTATCTACTCTGTGTCGATATTTCTTCCAAATAACAAACAAATAGGGTAATAAATCTGATGACACTTACTTAACAACAAGTAACTTACCTAACAATAAGTTCTATATCTAAACTAATGTAAGAAGATCAAAAAGTAGGTTGTATTCAGTATTAATATGCCAAAGTTTGATCTGTATTATCTTTTACCTATTTTACGATATATTTAACATATTGTCAGGACTGTTGGAGTTTCCCAGATAGGGTAGTCAGCGGAATAGTCAACTCTCAACGTTGTGGGGCACTTATTTTGCACAATGTGGGCAAGTATTGTACTTGCCCACATTGTGCAAAATAAGTGGTTAATAAAGCTACCGTCGATAAAAGTTGAATGTTTTCAATGAAGAGAAGAATTAAATATTGCACCTATCGATTCTCCTAAGAATTAAATAATATGTCAAAGGTTTTGTGAACTTTAGTTAAGCAATAAACTTCTGAACGGACCTTGTTTAACAGGTACGAACAGTATGTACAGGAAAATAATTTTTTTGTTTTATTAAACGAGTGGGATAACGAATAACACAATTATTTTTACCTACCTCATGATAATAAAAAATCTGAAGTCACATGAACAAGCGAGGTCTTATAAATTATACCACATTATTATATACTTACCGAAATAGTGGATGGTTTTTTGGCAGACAACCTGCCTGTGTAGGCGCTGGTTGCTCCTGTGTTGTCTTTGGTACTGGACCATGTTCAGATCTTGCTTGCACCAGCGCTGCAGCGGTTACAGGATTGCTGACTTGGTTTTCTGGAAATTTTACCGAAATTATAATGAAAAAAATTTTTATAAAAATATTATTTTACTAGCAGATATCCGCAACTCCATCTGCTTGGAATTAATATTATTATTTATTAGAACATTTGCTATCTACGAATGAAAACCCCGTGAATTTAGTTCAACCGTTTCAGAGATCAGAGCAGTAATAAACAGATAGAGAAAACATATTTAAATTAATTTTCGATGTAAGTACTGTATATACTTACATAAGCATTTAGTGAAAAGCTGTTAATTTAAAACTACAAAGAGATACTTCAATTTTATTTATTTGTATAGATGATTGATAATTTTTATTCAGATTTAGTCGTAAAAGAACTTTTTTTTAATAAAATAATTTCAATTACGTTAGCGCACGTTACATTATTCATTTCATCGTTGACATTATTGAAACGTGCGTCGCGGTGTGTAAGGGCTTTGAATAACGTGATTATTCCTTGAGAACGTCACGCCAGAATTTTTTTCCCGAAATATCTCTGGCCCACATTTCAATCGTTGATTCCTTTATATTTCATTGAATGATACAAATATTTTTTATAAGATCTGTTTTCCAGCTCATTGATTCTTTTTATCTGCACCAAGGTAGAAGTACGTATATTTTTATGAAGGCATCTTGAGAGGTAATTTTATATAATAAAAACATCAAGTCAAAAGCCAGGAGCTACGTCCGGATTTCTGTTTATTGAAAATCAAAGACGAATGTTGGCAAATACAAATAAAACTAACTGTGTTTACTTAAACTTAGTAGGTACTCTTAGGATCTGTATACGATTGAAGAATATGAGACTCTTTTCATATAAATATATAATTTTTTTTCCTCTAATCTAAATTCAAAACATAATAATTTATATAGACAGATATATGTAGACAGTAACGTGCCATACGTTACTGGCATTATTAAAGTATTTTCCAAAGTGATACCTATATCGTTTTACAACAAAGATTATCCTCTAAATCAAATCAAAGTTTAAAAACAACAGATACAGCTTTGATTTGTAGTTTTAATTAATAATTAAATTCATACCCTTTTTTTATTATATGAAATTCGCCTAATATGCTGGATATAATTTTAATAAAATTGCTAATTTGTTCACGGATCAACACCAATTTCAAGATTTAGTCGATCATTGTGGATATATATGTATATATACATATTAATATCAAAATATGTCTCGTAATTTACGTGTACTAAATTTATGCCCTGATGTTTCCAACTCATAAACTGCCTAAATTCTGATCAAATCATTATGATTCAAAATACAGTTTTAAGTTTTTTTTACTACTATAATGTGATTTATTCTCTTATTAGATTATTTTGATATTAATTCAATAATCAAAACAAAACAATGCTTACCAGGTAGCTTGTGGTAACTTTCATGCGCATCATAAAATTCTTCTTTTGCATGTTCGTCGACTACAGGCGGAGGTACTATACTGGTATCAGAGAGGCTGCTAGAAGAACGACTGGTATGACTCTTCTTAGAAGCTAATTGTCCTTTCTTCTTCTTTTTCTGCTTTTTTCTAATTTCAGTTGGTAGGCCAGACGGATCATCTTTTTTAAGGTCATGTAACTCTAGCACAAGTGTCTGGTGAGGCTCAAACATTCCATTATTAGATGATGACGTAGAAATGTTATCTGACTCTGATAAGTCTTCTATAACACCAACTACAAACAAAATTGACACCAAATATTTATATATTGAATACAAATTGGTTTTGCCATGTGAAGCATTTGCAACTGGCTGAACTAGTGTTGTCATCCAGTTGTCGTGCCGAGTGCATCACGTTGTAGAGTTAGGTTAGTCATTATACAGTATGTATTATAAACTGTACTACAGATATAATGTCGTCACTTGACTCCAAAATGGCAATGCAAAAGAGGTAATCAGGTAAAGAGGCATAAAAGGGTTTGATTTAATTTTATGACCTGATAGTATTGTTAATATTACTAAAATCTTTTTCACAGTCAAATGCAACAAATCTTGCATACTGTATATCAAAATATTTACCATAAATATGTTTTTTATGCGCACGTGATATATCGATGCTGTTAAATCGTCTGAAGTTGGCGGTGCGTATAAATATTTATTAAGCTATCTACCAGCAGTATCAGTTTTTTAGGCTTGACAAAAAGGAACATATTACCACAATTGATTGGAATATTAATCGGAAATAATGTATCTTTCATGAGATCCGTGTATTTCTACAGAGAAATACACAGCTTCTCTTTTACATTTCTATTTATTAATAATAATACATCTTTGGGTATACTTACAATTCTTATTCTCCATTGTAGGCGACGTTTTTTTCTATGCGATAGTTCCTAATATTATTGCTAGATGAAAGATAAATTATATGTGATTATTTTTGGTCTCCATTGTTGATTGTATGGCTCCAATTATTAATGGTAGGATTGTATTATGTTAATGTTACATTTCAATTTTTATTTTCAATTTATAAGTCATGAAAATTGTCATGAAATATTTGTAAATTGACTTTTGATCATTTATTTCGAATTAGGAACTGTAATTAGGAATATAGTTTTATTAATAAATAGGTTTAATACGTCTGTGATGAAATAAATAATTTATACTTTATGTCAAGTATGAAAAAATACAGAAATAAGTATTTGTGATATATTTTTTTATGTAATTGGAAAGGTAAATCAGCTGACGAATCACATTATAGTATGTGGTAACCGTCGCCTGAACAGCACTATTTATGTCATATAATCATGTAACTGCCTGTGAAACCTCTAATACATTACCATTCAATATAACTAAGATATCATGTCTCCTATTCTGTAATTTCACTACCCTTTAATCGAAATATATTTAATAAAGAAAGCTGCATGGAGGCTGAAATACGCGACGAGGCTAAGATATTCATGCAGATGATTTTTTCTAAAAGTGACCACATATCCTTTATTATTTGCTATATTATATATTTTTTCTGTTGCACACTCTTTGCACATTTTTATATATTTATTTTTGTACAAAATCTTTACAGTTTTTAGAAATGTCACATTTTTTATTGTCACTTTTGTCTTATTGTTTGGTTAATATCACACATACAGCCTGTTAATTGTATCGCCCACAGTTTCTATAGTCATCATGATATTTTAAAGATAAAAGGGAGTACTACACTACATTCTTACTCACCTACCTTACATTTTGGCCCGGGCGATCATAACTTGTATGATTGAGATACTACATATTGCTTTTCAATGAAACTTTAAAAGATATTAATAAATGCGGATTGAACACTATTTACGAGAGCGGTTATAAAATAGCGAATCGACTTATCGACATAGTTCGAACAGTGACGAAGCGGGAATGTTTTTGATGGTCTATATCAGCAACATATGCCCCAGAACATGGTGGCGGTCATTTTTATGTACACTATAAAATTTCGAACGATCCATGCCCTCTGTAGGACATTTTACGACGTGATTGACACTGACCTTCTGTTATATAAGGTCTAGTTTGACAATAACGGGATAGAAGAATTCTCTTCCGTATTAAATTACTATATATATTTGACACCCTCGGTGGCGTAGCGATTTAGTACACCGCTTTACTTCCGATTAGCGGGTTCGATTCTAGGTATAGAAACACGGTGCAAATATTTGTATTCATGAGTACTGATTACATTATATATATAGAAAATATCCAGACCATATATATTATATAATTACAAAAAAAATATAGTATCGGTAAGGGCGTTTTATATTCTTGGTCTGTATATTATGCATGTATTTACAAAAAATATATTTATCTAAGTACTTCAATTAGCTGTCTAGGACCATAGAACACAAGAATTATGCAGGGGTTATTTTGTTTTATTTCTTTTTTTGCACAATTACAAAAGGCGATTTTAAATATTGCATGACATTGATTGGATCGAATGGAGAGTGGTTTTCTTGTGGATGTTACAATCACCTTACTTAGAGATTTCAATATACGGGATTCTGGAGGAATTTAAGGCCCCAAATTTCCATGTTTGAATCTACCACAGATTCAAACATGGAAATTTGGGGCCTTAAATTCAGGGTAAACATAAACCAGGAGGATATTACCTACTATATATCAAATCAAATTAAATTTATTTTACGATAAACATAGTTGTGATATTTGGTATTGTAAAATTTTATGTGCTATTATGTTTTGCTTTATTAGGCATACAAAATTGAAAAATTATTTAAAATTTAATTCATAATTCTAAACATTTATAATAATAATAATAACAATTTTTATTTGTCTCAAGTAATAAACTGTTACAATTGCTGCTTATAATAAAAACGAAACTTAATAAATGAGACGGAACTATTTATAACTCAAAAGGGGCAGATTCTGTTATAGCCTTTATAAGTAAATTAATATAATAAAATCAACGACGAGCACTTACATTCTAATCTGTCCAAAATCTGTAAATCTGTCCTGTGTTCTAATCTACTACTACTACTACTACAAAGAAAACATAAAAATTTGACAATAACATCTTAATAATCTCGTCATATCATTATTAGGCACTTACATTAGATCTATTTACACTTATATATATTTCTAAGAAAAAATGTACTTGCAGTAAGATTCACATATTTGCTACAACATTTTGTTTTGGAAGTATTAGTGGACTATTGAGATTTATGAATGTTGTCACAGTAGTGCTTTTCGATATTGTCTTATTGAGATAGGGGATAAAGGGTGACCAGATATACAATTTTATTTGTACTTTACTTTACTTTATACACCAAATATAAATCATGTTATCTTACAAGCAGAAATCAGTACAAAAAATATCTATAAATATTATTTAGCAAATTGACTAATTTCGCCAGTCTGTACCTCAACGTGTTTTTCTAAACCTAGCAACAGGTTTCAAATACCTTTTGCTTTATAGTTTTGATATTTCATTGGTAAGGTTTATATATTGCTTGTAGATATATATATCCGTCACATACAAACTCGACTTGAGTTACTAGTTTACAATAAAGCATTACTTTAATTTATTTTATCCGTAGATACTTTTCTATGAACGATGGCCACATTGTTTGTCAGACAAATAATAGAACTGCAAGCAATAAGGAGACGCGTCGGGTTCCTGTTAGCGGAGTTCGCAATTGATCGAATCGACCGTGAAAATGTATACCAGGGTTGCCAACCTGAAAACATCTGCATTGGTAATATATTGGTAAAGAATCACACCCAAATTAGTTAAGATTTAAAAATGGTTTTTTCATATACTCGTATCTTCCTTAAGAACAGAAGGCAACCAGTTGCACGTTTATTACATATATATCTATATTTCGCAGTTAGATGTATATATGCTACTTGTAAATTATATAATGAAATATATCTTTTGTAATTTAGCTCAGTACGAATTTGGCTATCTAACGTTGTTCATCATTGTATGTTGACCGATTTGCTTAGATCAAAATCTCGTACACACTTATAGGAGGAAGAAAATGTCCTCGTACCAAAGGCCAAGAATACCAGTTCTTACTGGGCTATTCGTGAATTATCGTACAGTTGGCATCTCTGATGTATATGTACCCCACAGTGTCAAAGAGATACGTGGAAATAGATTCACTGTTCACATTGTTTAGCACATTGGTTTATAGCTATTTCCCGAAGTTTGTAGTGCGTAATATTTTTTTATTAAAATAATATGGCGATATAAAAATATGCATAAAGTCAAGGGAAGTATGAAGGGAAAATACTGACACTCTAGGTATAGTAGATATTGGTTATATCGCTGTTAGATGGTATTGTATCGAATTTACACTTTGATTTAGAGTAGCATATTTGTTATAGGTACTCACGTGAATTCAAAAGTCTGTGGCCATTCATTATGGTTTGTAATTTTTATACAGTTTGGTCAGTCTTCTAATATAATTAAAGCAAACTAATAAACATTCAAATATAATTAAAAAATATCTTTTAAAATTTCATATTTATTATATTAATGAGATGTTATTCATTTTACAAAACATTATCAGACCTCGAAGATAACTAAATGAACAAACAGTTATCTAATCCGTGATAGGAAGTTAGTTTCCTAGTTTCCTTGTAGATAACAGATAGATAGACAATAGAATAGATTAGAAAATCCTTTAATCGAGACAAACAATTATATCTAAGAGTAAACAAAATCAGTGGCCGTTATAGACTTAGTTATAAATTCCGTAAATTGTTGTTAATACGCTTATCAGGTGACTTTGTGTGGGGTTTTTTTCAAGATATCCTTAATTATTTATTATTTTATCTATCGTTTCTATATTCCTCAAGATATCTTGAAGATGAAAGGAATGAAGCGAAAAAATATTATTGTCTAAGTATTTATATCAGTTGTACTTGGGTTAGTACCCAAGTCTAGTACTAGTGTACTAGACTTATAACGCAAGTTCTGCTTACCGTGGGACTGAATGGCGCTGTATTAATTGTCCAGGATTATTTATGTTATATATATAAATTATTTTGATGAGAGATAATGAAATATTGCGCCCATCTGCGTTAACGGTTTACTCTGGCGGGGTATTAGTCCAGGATGATAAAACTACCACGAGTTTAGGTCAGTTAGATTATTGTGACAAATTTAAGCTAGTTTTTTTATGTAAAAAACCTTGAATTTGATTTGATTCGATTTAATGGTCAAGGGGAACCGCGTGGAGGTCAACATAACATGCATTGCTAGCAATTATGTGGCTTATGAGTCCACTTTACTAAAATTCTCCAGTCCCAAAATTCTTCTCCCTCTATATAATATTGGTATCTACATACTAATAATACAAAAACAGAGAGTGTATGTATGTATTTGTAGAAAATCTTGGACGAAATAATTTGGGATTTTATTTATCTTTAAACAGGCTAATGAGAACCTACAACTCTTATTCAAAGAATCATTCGTCAGTTGACATATACATACATATAGTAATAGTTATTGTAAATTCCGCTAAAATCTCTATAGTTATTATAAGTTCTAGTTCATATCAGAACAAGTATTTTTTTAAGTAAAATTCTAATGTTTTTTTTTATTTATTTAAGACTAACAAACAGTAATATAATATATTATATATATATATATATATATATATAATATGTGATAATATTAAAGACAAAGGTATGACCAACAACTTTAATCGCAGTTTATGAAGACAATAATTATACAATCATGCAAATTTGTTTAGAGTAGTGCTGAATTTTATATAAAGTTACAAATATGTACTTAAAATGCAACTTATTTATTAATATAAAGAAAGCGTAAAATTAAATAAAAAATAATTATGTTTATTAATTGTTAATTGTAAGCACAAAATTGTTATATAAATATTGTAGTTGCCTATAACTAAGTTTGCACTTAGTGTTAGTTATTTTAATATTTTATTTAGTGTAAACCTTGGTAAAATAATAAAACAATGTAATGAAGTAGACGATGCCTCTAACTACATCATCATCTGGGATAATAGTCATAAGCATATGTATATATATATTAATGTATATCATAAAAGAAAAGACCGATCCAGCACTACATATAAAATATATATATACAATTATATAATGATCACGTGAATGACGCATGGAGCTCTAATAATTTTAAATTATGCTGCTTTTCTTACTACTTATAATGTAATGATTATTTACTCAAGTGACACTGAACAAGTAAACATTATAATTAAAGTAACAGGTCTTTAAGTTATATAATCACAAATACAACATGTTATAAAACTGCGTAAACAGTAAGACTACTTGAATATTAAATACTAACTGACTCGCGCAACCTCGTCTGAATCACACTTACATGACCTGTATTATTATATCTCGCCCTATTTATATAATATATTTTTAAATGATAGTCTATGTATTATTTGGATGTATAAGCTGTATAACTGTAAAGTTTCATTAAAATCCGTCCAGTAGTTTTTGCGTGAAGTAGTATCAAACATACATACTTACAAACTTTCGATATAATATTAATAATAAGGTATTAGGATTATTGCTTCTTTATGTAACTAAAATGTCAAAGCGGATGACCCATCTATTGTAAAGTGGCAACCGTCACCTTTTTTATACTATCTACTATGGTGTCAAACAAGCATACGGACCGTCTGATGGTGAATGGTTATCGTATATGGACGATGACCTATATACATATACAGCACTACGGACATTTCAGAGGTCTAAAATACATCATGCTTCTTATCCTATAATTTCACTGGCCAATCTGTAATCTACAATCTAAATACGGGTTACAAAAAACTTGGCACCTAGAATATAAGTGAGACCCACGCAGATTATATAACATAAATAATTCCTCTAGTTTTTTATATTATGTGATTAATATGGAATGGTGCGCCTGTCTGCTCTAACTTATATCACCTGGTGGAATACCAGTGTAGGATGATGTCAGATCAGTTGTACATCATAGCGATATATTAAACTTACGCGGTGGAATACCTGGCATGGTACATTGCAATACTTATATACAGACTAAATAATTGAGACAGAAGTACCTACGCAGATGACACTGTATAAATTCTCTTTAAACAATGTATGTTTGTATGTTGTTTATTGCATTAAAAAAATACACTAATAAAAATTATAAAATTAGATACGATTGTAAGCAAAGGTTAAGAGACTTTGAAGAGATTTCTTTTAGTCAACCTAACACAGCGATAGCAAATAAACAAAAAAATTTCAATGTCAAATATACCTTTCTGTCAGGGTAAGGTGACTTATTCGGTACTTTATTTGTTCATTCTATTTGCGTAAAAGTATGATATTTGTGTGGCACTGATAACGAAATTTTAATGTGAAGTATTATTACTATCAGCATATGAGTACAAAATGTTTTGGGGCCTTTGTTCTTATTTCAAATAGATACAGTTATTTAATGTTTAAATAATCAATTTAGGAACGAAATCTTTTACGGACTATTGATATAGTTTAATATATATGTATATATATAATTCTGGACAATTAACACAGAGCCCGTCTAGTCTCACAATATGCAGCGCTTGTGTAATGGGTACTAGACAACTGATATAAGTACTTATATTATTTTTCTATAAAAACATATATAATATACGTAAAAAATACCTAGACATACAATCATACTCATGAATACAAATTTTAGCATCGTGCGAGGAATCGAACCCGCGACCATCGGAAGTAAAGCGGTGTGCTAAACCTCTAGACCACCGAGGCCGTCATATTCAATACTACTGACTTAATATTTTGTTGTTATTAATGTACGTGCATGGAGTACGTATGTATTATATGTATTACGTAAATTATTACGCATTAACAAGTATTATTTATTCCTTTTAACATACATAAATATTCACCTATTTAGTATAGGTGGTATAGGTGAATATTTATGTACGTTAAAAACAATGCTTATTTAAAAACTGTTTGTAAAAACATTTAGTAATGTTTAAATTAATTTAATTTAGTTAAGTTAGGTACATTGCATTGGAAATGGCCCGAACAATAGAAATGATAAGTCATTATTTTGATAATCTTATTCTTTTGACTACAAAAGATTTAAAAATACATTGACAGATATATTTGGTTACTTTGGCATGGTGCTTCTTAATGTAAAGGCATTATTGCGAAAAAGGACTGTGGATGCACACAATTCTGTTATAAAACCAATAATAGAATCTACAGTTACTGAACGCTATAATAATTAGAAAATATAAAAGAATGTGTAATATACACAGGCACAATAAAAAATAAAATACATATTACAGCAAAAATGTTTTATTTACAATTTTTTCCTAAATTTAAAATCTATAAAGACGCCTAATAGTAACATTAAATAAAATAATAATAAATAAATAACCTTGGACAATTAATACAACGCCATTAAGTCCCACGGTAAGAAGAGCTTGTGACATGGGTACATGACAACTGATATAAATACTTAAATATCTTTTTTTATAATATATATATAGAAAACACCCAGACCGATACAAACAATCATACTCATGCATACAAATGTTTACACCAAGCGAGGAATCTAATCCGCGACCATCAGAAGTAAAGCGGTGTACTAAACCGCTAGGTCACCGAGGCCGTCGAATTAATAATATAATACACCATCATCATTATTTAGCTACAAATTTATCGAAGGCTCAATTTGAGAGGCAGTCCTCCTATTACTGCCGGTACGAGATTAGAGCGAGGATTGATGATGGGCCACCTACGAGTGTTCTTCGTTGGCTCGACGTCAAACTTGTGAAGAACAGCAGCTAGGCCTGCCAACGACTGCATATAACCTAGACGAGCACCTGTAAATATCAATGCATTAGGGTAAAATCAAATCAATTAAACATAAAAAATTATTCATATACAATATACCTTTCGGCCTCCTATGCAAGTCATTTATATTTTGTAACTATCAGTACAGACAGGTCGGTTAGCTATTTCAGCTGAGAAATACTTGCAAGACACACAAATAGACATATTTTTTCATCAATATTTATCATTCAAGCGACTACCTCTATAGTGAAACCACAGGTTAAACTAACGGAAGAGTGTTAGATTTATAATCAGACTAGCTGGCAGTTAAGCATATTCGATTCGATTTCGATTCGAAGCATACAGATAGTATTTAAAATACTTTATATATATCATATTCATAGTTCACTTCTGACCTTAATATGTAAAAATATTAAATAATTGTTGTATTTAATTTTATAAGTAAAAATTGTCAACAATTACTTAAAAGTTTGTAAATAAATTAAGTAATTCGTCTATAATTATAATTTATGAAAAGATTACGCATTCAAGATAGAGAAATAGGAATTACAATTCAACACCTATTCCTATTCCTCTAATACCTACCTTATCACTGATAAACTTAAAAATATATTAAAATTTGTTACTTAATTAACCCTCGCGTATTACTAAATTGGTTCAATATTTTAACTAATGACTTACCGATACATGCCCGTGGTCCCTCTCCAAATGGCAAGTACGTATAGTGATGGCGACTTTTCATCGCTTCAGGTTTGAACCTGTCGGGTCTAAATTCCTCGGGGTTGTCGAAATACTTCTCATCGTTTTGAATTGCAGCTATTGGGATTATGATCTTGACTCCTGGATCAATAGTGATATTTAGTTCTGGAATAGTATATTGTTTTGCGCACACTCTATTTAGATTTCCAACAGTAGGAAGTAACCTCATGGATTCCTTGAAAGCCATATCAAGTAAAGACATTTCTGTTATAGCATCGTAACATAACTTATTATCATATTTTTGTAATACCTGATCAATTTCTTCTTGAATTTTAAATTGAATATCTGGATTGTAAGCCAATAGATGTAACATGGAACTTGTGGCTGAAGAGGAAGTTTCAAATCCTGCTGCGAAAAATACAAATACTTGTGCTACCATACACTCTAGGGTCATTTCCATTTCTACTTCTATCGGAGTACCATCAGGATTTCTTTTTTCAATAGATTCACCTTTAATTTTACCTTTACTTTCCATTTCTAACAGGAGATCTATGAAATCGTTCCGACCACATGGTTTATAATTTCTTTGAGCTCTTATTTTTGTAACAATATCTATTATTACTTTATCTATATCAGAATTGAAAACACGTAAATAATTTCTAGTTATGGGAAAACCTTCCCATATCAATAATTTTACAACGTCGCTTAACGTTCTGTTAAAAATCAGTTTACCCAAATCTCGAAATAATGAGTTTTCATTATTGATGGTATCCATTTCAATACCAAATCCGCAAGCTCCAATAAATTCAGTTGTGAAACGTGCCATTAGATCGCGAACATCACACTCTCCTCCGTTTGACACAATGTCCTCTCCAACCAATTGTAACTTCTCTGCACACTTTACGACTAGCGGGAACATATTTTTTAATTTCGCTGTAGTAAATGCGGATGTCATTCGTTGTCTTAGAAGTTTCCAAGTATCACCATCAGCGTGAAATAAATTGGCTTGTAACGGTTCTACTGACGGATTTCTACCAAGTCCTCTAGGATAAAAATACACGAAATCCACATTCATAATATGCCTCACTATTTCAGGATCTCTTATTATTAGTTCCGGTGTGGTCCATCTGTAATATCCTACTACTTTTTCTTTCGGAAATTTATTATACAATTCGGTAGTGATAGCGGTGATATTTTTAAATGCAAATTGATTTCGAAAATGATTTCCAATGAACGGGATTGGAGGGACGTGAGCGACATTTCTCTTTAACCAATAATCGTGATTTCTTGTGCCATAAAAATAAATTGCAATTACACAAAGTATCAATAATAATATAATCATATTGGCACAATTACTTAATAACGCGTGGGTTTAATTTTCAAAATAGACTGACGCTTTACAGTCGTTCATGGTATATTTATACAGGTTACAGTTTATTTCGATAAGTAGCTTGAAAAATTAATAATCTACACTTAAAAATCTACTGATTGTATAGAGATTAAATGTGTAAACATTAATATTATCTTTTGTTTGAGCATATGTTTTGATTAGTTTTCAGATATTATTTATATTATTGTAATCGTATCTTAATAAATGTATCTTAAAAATAAATGTATGATAGTGTCTTTGACACAACGAAGTCCCATTGGTAGTTTCTGTAAGCACTAGAAAACTGATAGATATCACAGACTTACATTTTTCCTCTGAATACATGCAGTAGTACAATTACAGAAAAAGTTCGCACCTAGTTCGCACTTATTCAAAAACTACGAAATTAAAAATCAAACTATTGAAATTATCAACATTACTTTTCAGAAAATTTTTGTTAGTAGTAGTTATTAGAACTCAGTTTAGCAATGTTCACTTGCCTATTATATAATAAGTTGTCTTGTAAATTTTAAAAGTAATTTTAATAAAATAGATGAAGATAATTTAGCGAAATCAAATTAAAAATACAAGTATACATGCGAGTATTTTAAATATCAAAGATACATTAAAATATATCAACTTAATTCCAGTAGTTACTGTAAATGATTTTTATTCTTATAAAGTAAGACTCTACAGATAAACAAAAACATATAAATAAAATGTAATAATTGTTTACTTATTTATTGTTATATTACAATTAGTTAAATAGTCAATATTATGTCAAAATATAAATAATAGTCATATAAATCACGTTTAAAGTCATAATAATGTAATAACTGTTTATGTAATTAATGATAAAATCCATAATTAACGACATTATGTGTCGGAATAATTTATGTAATTCACTTTGTAGTGAAATAAAATCTTTATTAGGTCTATTCAATATTTTTGTCTTCGCAATAAGAAACAGTACATTAGTTAGTTTATTGTCATAATAATTATTATAACAGTTTTAATCTCATCGAAAGCTCAGTTTGAGCGGTAGTCCTCCTTTAATTGCCTGCACGACATTAGACCGAGGGTTTACAATAGGGTATCTAAGAGTCGCCTTCGTGGGCTCAACGGTGAATGTCTGCAAGATGGCTGCAAGACCTGCCAGTGATTGCATGTGACCCAGACGAGCACCTGCAATAGTTTAAGGATAATTTACATAATGAAAGAACATACTAGTATTATTTAACTATATGTTATATATAACATGTAGTTAAATCAATATTTAGGAATATTTTATTAAAGATTCTAATGAAATTAGAAAATTACTTAAATGGAAATACATACAAAGTTTCAGCGGTATAGGCATACTTGACGATAGTAAGCAGAAATAGTATGATATGTTTCGTTTCTTCGATGAATGGTAAAACCGTAATAGAAATTATATATCTCACTATAGTAATATTGAAAACGTGAAAGTTTGTGAGTATGGATTGTTGGAAGTTTGTTAATCGTTCACACAAAATTTACTGAACGAATTTTGATGAAACTTTACAGTAATATAGCTTATACATCAGAATAACACATGGGCTATAAATTTTGGGTGGGTGTAACCGTGGCTGCAGCTATTATTCAATAAAAATTGAATGTTATGACGAATATGCTACGTAGTTTATTATATAACAAGCATAGCATACTCGAGGAATAATAATTTATAAATAAAGTGGGTATATTTTAAACATTTTTTAATACAAATACTATATTCAATATTTAAAATAAGAGATCATTCATACAAAGGTATATAATATTATATTGAACCTCACCTATACAAGCCCTCGGTCCTTCCCCAAATGGCAAGTATGTATAGTGGTGGCGACTTTTTATTGCTTCAGGTGTGAATCTTTCAGGTCTAAACTCTTTGGGGTTATCGAAATATTGCTCGTCGTTCTGAATAGCTTCGATTGGAATTATGATCTTAACTCCTGGGTCTATTGTCACATTCAGTTCCGGAATTGTGTATTGTCTAGAGCATACTCTATTCAGATTTCCAAGTGAAGGGAACATCCTCATCGATTCTTTGAACGCCATATCAAGTAAAGACATTTCTGTTATTGCATCGTAGCACAATTTGTTATCATATTTTGATAATACTTCATCAATTTCTGCTTGAATTTTTGACTGAATATCTGGATTGTAAGCCAGTTGATGTAACATAAAGCTTGTGGCTGAGGAAGATGTTTCAAAACCTGCAGCGAAAAATATAAATACCTGTGCTACCATACACTTAAGTGTCATTTCCATTTCCACTTCTATTGGAGTACCATCAGGATTTCGTCTTTCGATAGATTCACCTTTAATTTTACCTTTACTTTCCATTTCTAACAGGAGATCTATGAAATCGTTTCGGCCACATGGTTTATAATTTCTTTGAGCTCTTATTTTTGTAACGATATCTTCTATAACATTTTCAACATCAGCATTGAAAACAGGTATATAATTTCTGGTTATTGGAATACCTTCCCATATCATCAATCTCACAACGTCTTTAAGTGTTCTATTAAAAATAAGTTTACCCAGATCCCGAAATAATGAGTGTTCATTATTGATGGTATCCATTTCAATACCAAATCCGCAAGCTCCTATAAATTCAGTTGTGAAACGTGCCATTATTTCGCGAACATCACACTCTCCTCCACGAGATACAATATCCTTTCCAACAATTTGTAACTTCTCTGCACACTTTACGACTAGCGGGAACATATTTTTTAATTTCGCTGTAGTAAATGCGGATGTCATTCGTTGTCTTAGAAGTTTCCAAGTATCACCATCAGCGTGAAATAAATTGGCTTGTAACGGTTCTACTGACGGATTTCTTCCAAGACCTCTGGGATAAAAATGCACAAAGTCCACATTCAAAATATTTCTCGCTATTTCAGGGTCTCTTATTATAAGTTCTGGTGTGGTCCATCTGTAGTATCCGACTACCTTTTCCTTGGGGTATTTGTTGTATAATTCAACAGCAATGTCGGTCATACTTTTCAATGCAAATTGATTTCGGAATTGATTTCCGATGAGCGGTATTGGAGGGTCATGTTTAATATTTCGCTTCGACCAATAATCGTGATTTTTGGTTCCATAGAAATAAATGAAAATAACACAAAGTATTAACAACAACACAATCATGACACCACAGCGAATTGCGAACGCGTGCGCTTAGACTAAGATCAGCACTGTTAATGTATTTGGAGAGTAACATGAAGTCGAGTAATTAGCACGCTTGAATATATCTATCGTAGTTGTGTACATTATTCTACCCTGTCTTAATTGGCTGCTACTGTATTACAACAATAGTTTTTTTTTATATTTGTGGTTTCGGTTTGATTAAATATCACGACCTACATATATATTAAGATAGTAAACAACTGGGATACGTCGCTCGTGATGATAAAAATATGTTTCGGCATTGTCTATTTACACTATATATATATTTATTATACTTGTACGTAATTATTATAGTATTGAATAAAGTTTCAATGTAAATTAGAAATGAAATAAAAATTAAAGCAGTTAAATTTAAGTTTCTCTTAAGTAAGTTCTCTTTTAAGTAAAATAATAATTCCTCTCGGATTCGTCCTCAATGGTCTAGCGGTCAGCACACCACTTTACTTCAGATGGTCGCGGGTTCGATTCCTCGCACGGTGCAAATATTTGTATTCATAAGTATGATTGTTTATGTCGGTCTGGGTGTTTTGTATGTATAAAATGTATATTATGTATGTATCTACAAAATATATACGTAATAATATCATTCGTTTAGTACCCATAACACAAGCTCTGCTTAGCCCGGGACTAGATGGAGCAGTGTGAATTGTCCAGAAAAAAAAATCGTCTCAGAAGGGCTCTCACAATCTCGTATTGCAAATTAATTTTAGTTTTTATCGGTATTTCCATCATTGGATAATCAATAATAATATAATATATAATAATATATATAATAAATAATAATAATCTCAAGACAATTCACACAGAGCCATCTAGACCCAAGTTAAGCTAGCTAGAGCTTATGTTATTGGTACTAGATAACTGATACATATACATAGATATTTTTTTTATAAATACATAAATACATAGAGAACACCCACACCGATACAAACAATCATAGGGTACTGGCACCAGTAGTCAGCCTTTTAGTGGTAAGTCTGGGTTCAAACTTATATAAGAAAATATTAGAAAGAGTAAATTGAAAGTCTTTTGTATAATTTAACTTACTCATTTATTAAACTTTGTTACAAAATTAACAAAAATTACAAATTTATCCTTTAATAAAGTGAAAAATACTTTTTAACAAAATAAGGCACTTTTCACCAGTGCTCAGCCGCCAAAAACTAGTACTCAGCCACATTGCCACCAGTGGTCAGCCTCTCTTAAGATCAATAGTTTCAAGCTTAAAGATTAAGAACATTAATAAATAATTAGTCCGGTCATAGAACCTAAAAGGACTTAACTGTGCCCTAACAATCACAACAATCAAATCAAAAACCTATCTAACTTATATTTAAATCAGTCGGAAACTTCTTTAGTAACATCAGTATTTAAAAAGATTTCAAGTTCTTCTTCTTCTTTCTAAAAGTTGCCGATTAACAATTTATCTAGCTTATCTTCCTTACAGGTTTCTGTGTCAGGAGTTTCAGGATATAGAAGTATATTACTGAGAATTTTAATTTTATTTTGTTTTGATTTCCACTAAATCACAGCCTGTCTTTGTGTATTTTACGATCAATTCCTTATCATAATCATAATTTTTCTTCTTTGTAGTCTCCGTCACTTTACTTTTGGTAGAATCTAGAGCTGCTTTTTTTCTTTTTTTTGTATAAAAAATTATATAAAAAACAATTTAAATATGGACGGTTGAACACTGGGTCTACTGTCACCAGTACTCAGCCATGTAACAAACTCTAACTATTTAAGTGGCCGACTATTGGGTTTTTGCCAAACAGCGTTAAAACCAGTAGTCAGCCAGGGGTGGTTGAGTACTAAATAATGTATATAAAAATGGGACCCAGTAGTCGGCCACTTCATTATTTAATAATTCTTAAGAAAAACATGATACTTTTCATTGATTACAATGCCAAAAGTCTTAATTAATGTAAATTTTAATACAATGTGGCCTAAAATTAACAAAAAAATGAAATAAATTACCATTTCTGTGAACGCTTCTCACTAATAAAAAAATGGCGCGCACGCCGCATGTCGCCTCGTCAGCCGATGACTTCGAAATAGATTCATATTTAATGTACTTCGCAGCCACGTAGCTATTATGTTTGGATTTAATTCTAGCAATGAGAAGTCATAGAAGCTATTTAAAATAATTTGATTAGGTATTTTCTGTTATAGCGCTATTCCTATTGGTTTTAAACCGAAAAAGGCTGAGTACTGGTGCGGGGCCGACTACTAGTGCCAGTACCCTACTCATGAATACAAATGTTTGTGCCGTGCGAGGAATAGAATCCGCGACCATCGATCGTAAAGCGGCGTGCTTAACCGCTAGACCACCGAGGTCGTCAATATATATTATAAGTTCTGTTATATGTTCATCAGATTGAACCTATCTCGGATAGTAGACATGTGTTTCATTTACTTGAAGTATAATAATCTCTCAGTATTCTCTTATCCAGATCAATGACTTAAACGGTTTACATAAGATACTGAAATCAGAAACAATATTGGAGCAGTTTTGGCACGGGTATTATCGGATCGACGGGCATATTTTGAGATAAAGGTCTCAATTTCGTTACACACTTCCATTTTAGGGCTGATCCTACAATGGAATCATTGTTTAGCCTATCAGTTTCACTGCCTAATTCAGATTAGGCAGACTAAATACGTATGTATAATAATAATCATCATCATGATCATCATCATCATCATCTTCATTTGTCTGAAACAAAAACTAATACAATTGTTGCCCGTAATGAAGGAGCAAAACGGTCTATAACTCAGAGAGGGCAGTGAGTTCACCCTCTCTGCTATTCTGTTATAGCCTTTACCAGTAAATTAATACAATAAGAGATCGACGACGACGATAGCACGTTACGTTCTAAACTACTACATCCTAACAAAGGAAACATAAAAATTTACAATAATTTAACAAGATAACAAAGTAATAAAATTGGACAATAATCACATCTTAATCTTGTGGAACGTTATACCCGTTATATCACTCATACGAGCAAGACTTTTCTGATAGGTGTCACATGAAATCCTGATATCCGTAGTGTAGCAGTCCATACAAACGATAACCGGTTACCATTAGTCATCAACTTGATTGCTTCTAGGAAAAATATTACACACACTTAAATAAGCGATAATTGTTGTTTCCATCCCTATTCCGATATTCCTCTGATTTTAGTGCCGTGTGTTAAGCATTGTATTATAACATCCATTTTGCTGATGTATGAATACATTAATATTTTACAATTTCTCTAATAGTTAACGAATTATTTATCATTTGGCAATTAGTTAAATAGGCTTAGGTACTTAGGCTGGTGCGTTAACCTAAAATAGGTAAGTATTTGTTATCATATTTCGTAATGATGTGATTTTCTTAACTACCACTTAGAAATGTAATGAGAGGTATAAATAATTATACTATACAATGTATTCATTATAATATATTAATTTATTTATTTTGTACAACCTGATGAGTTACTTCACAGTGCGAAAAAAATAGAAGGCAATTGATACCAAAGTCTCTAATTTTTTATACATACATTCTGCAGATAACTATTCTATTGCTAAATAATACTTCGAATAATAATATTAATGAATAAAAAAACCATTATGTAGATGTATTTAAAAAAAAAAACTAATCTCTTAAGTGTTTGGTATGCATCTATACAAATAAATAAATTTAAAGTATCTGTTAGTAACTTCAAATTAACAGCTTTTCACTAAATGCATGTGAAAGTAAATACGGAACTTAGATGCGGTATACTGAACATACAATAATTTAAAACTTTTTGTATGTCTCCCTGGCTGTTTTTTGTAATCTCTGAATGGGCTGGATCGATTATGACTGGACTTTCACACGCACTTTTAACTAATATTATAAGGAGTAAGTTAGGCTGCCTTTATTTAAAATAAATATTACATAAACGTGTTAAATTAACGGCTAACCTATGTGTTAACTTATATAATAATTTATGAGTGTAAGTGCGTACACTACACCATATATTAGGTTATATATTTTGTATTATTTATATTTTATTATTAATATATACTGCATATGAGATACTGCAGTATACTGGTGTCGCAAACATTAGCAGTCTTATCAAGATCTAATATATAATCCCTTACAAGTAAAGTTATAAGTTAAGTTGTTGAACAAGTAAACTGTATTTTATTGTTTATCTGTACTTACCTTATTTTTTTTCTGTTGAACTTGTGGCCCTCAAAATAACCTAAGTTTTAAGAATCTACTTACAAAACATTACCGTTAAGAACTTACAAGATGTGTAAAGTTTCTCCCTCTACGATCGTTGTGTTCGCTTGGGATCATTATAGTACAATAAAATCTTGCAATGTAATGTCTCAGTCAAGCGAAGAATTAAGCATCAGAGTGTGTCAAAACTTTACCTAGTGCTTGCTCAATAGTCGAAATTTGACCCTAACGAAAAATACAAGGACATTTTTGAACCAGCATTAAGAATTTTTATTATTGATTTAATGATAAAAGTACATTATGTTAAAAGCATATTAAATAAAAATAGCATTCTGCACTCCTTCTCTAAATAAAGTATAAGTGATGATAAATATTAAACATGTTTAACAGAATTTAACTTTCCAGATAAAATTTCAATTAATTTAATAATGAATGAACAATGGCTTGATAAAATTTTCAATTGTAGGTTATGGAAAATAGAGATTTTACTTAATAGATATATAATTTATTCCCATTTATCTCTTGACATTAGTTCAAGATTCCCATATTTTTGCAGTATAGGCAATTGAAGTAAGTTTCGTATTATAAAATTGTAGTACCAATAAAAGTTGTAAGTTAGAGTCTGTTTCTTTTATTTAATTGTATCGATTGAGTTCACACAATAAGAAAGTTAAAAATGTCAATCGAAGGAATATGGATATACATCATTAATATATATGAATATATATTATTATATATATGTTGACATTATATATGGAACATTTAAATTTTATTAAGCAGGTTAGCTGAGCTCAAACTCAATGATTAATAGTATATATAATGTTAATTATAACTTTATACGAACTTTAGGGTACGTTAAAAATTAAGTCAAAGTTATACAATTTCAGGGAATTTTAAAGTATTGAAAACTGTTGAACTCTGAAAATAAGTTTAATGGAATAACTGGAGCGGACGGAACTTTCAAGACGGTCGTATAACTGAAAGCGCTGTAAATATTGAAGTGCAATGTTAACCTTTTAACTTATTGTTTATTATAAATGCAGTTATTTTACGTCCTATATTTTAGCATAGATTAGGCTTTAATAGGACTATTTCGAGCCAAAATTGGGAATCGTATCAAGTACTAAAGAAATAACTATAATATTAATAAGTAAGTGTGACTTACCCACAAAGCGTAAAAAATCAGAAAAAGCTTTGGGAATGAGGCATATAATAATAGTATCCAGTTATTTAGCAAATATTGTTGACATTAGTATACATTACAAATAGCATATTAAATTAAATTGGCAACGTGTATATACATACACACAGCCACATCGACTTAGTAAAATAATTAAAAACCAATATCCTACTAAGACATCTGAAATTTTCTGCATATCATTGATATTTCAGTATTTTTATTTACTTTATTTAACGGCTTTTGTTTTATTAGGTTTTTTAGTCCTGACTATTTATTTATATATAAATAAAAAAAACTTGTTCATGACGACGGGTATCGTTTACCATCAGATTGGGCCGTTATCTTGTTTGTCAACTGTTTGGCAACGAAGGTATTAAACCAAATATTTATTGAAACTTATATTTCAATTAAGCAATTTATTAAAATAAAATATTTAAACCTAAATTCTCTATAATTATTAACAGTATAATAAACAATCTTTAAAAACGTATGGTTTAAAATAAACCATATATACGGCAAGCTGAGTTAGCAAAGCATGAACAGAGTGGCATCGAAATTTATTTTATGCACATCTGTGATACATAGGCTACATTTTATTAAAGCACGTACTGAAAGAAAAAACCTGTGGGTAGCTTTATGATCACAGCCTTCACAAATATCGTAATTTGTAGGTTTCGCAGGTAATACACACAACCTATAATCTATATCCTCATAAGATAGTAACAGAGCGCACTCATTAAAAATCTCGCACTCTTTATGCATATGATATGCATATTATATAATATGTACTAATAACCCCATTGCTAGCGATGTACCGTATCAGATTGACCTGAATATAACATGATTGGCTAACTGATCTGATTTTATCCTCATTTTATTATCCTCCACTGGTGCCTCACCAGCGTTTGCGCAGGTCTGTGCACCATTCGACTATAACCCGTAAGATGTTTGTGGCACAGGTAATATAATATTACATAGTTGTGGTTTGGTCAGGAGCGCGCCGTGTTGTTGATTTTATTAAAAATTTAAAACAATATTAACGAGGAGCATACTTGAAAGGAAGTATAAATATAATATACTAAACCTTCGCGTAAAATAAGTCGTACCTACAACATCCCCAATAAAAAGCACAATGAGTCCTAAAATTCCCGAATATTGAATAATTCAGAACAAAGACGAGACATTTGGTACCTTTGTATCTATATTCATATTTTACTTGAGTATTTTTTGTATAAAATTTACATCTTATTGAGACTTTGTTAATATATGAAAATATAAACACTAAGCCTATATTCTGTATATCAGTGCTCAAAGATCCTAATGTATGAATTCTTCTTTTGTTCCGTAAATGCGTACAGAGTAATAAAAAAGTTCAGAATGATCATTCGTCACATAAAAAGTGAAGCCTCTAAACAGCTTGCACAGTCTAATAAGCAATTTATAAATAGTATCCAAGCATATTATATATATTTTTATGGTTCTTACATCTAATATAAATAAAAAATACAAAGTTTAAGAAATGGGAGTAAATGATCAATATTGCTCTTATGTAATACTAGCTTTTGCCCGCGGCTTCGCTCGCGTTAATTTATACCCTTAGGGGTGGAATTTAAATTCCCTAAGAAAGGATTTAGATAATTTCCATCCGAATTTATCAAAATCCTTTCTTAGGGAATGCCTACGTCATTACTATGAATGCATAAAGCTACTGCTTTATGCATGCAAAGTCTCAGCCAGATCGGTTTAAAATTGACAAACTTTCATACACACTTTCATGTCCTATTTTATCCCCTTGGGGTAGAATTAATCAAAATCCTTTCTTAGCGGATGCCTACGTTATAACATCTACCTGCATGCCAAATTTCAGTCCGATCCATCCAGTGATTTGGGCTGTGCGTTGATAGATCACTATGTCAGTCACCTTTGATTTATATATATATAGATTTATGACACAAATTTTCAACAGATTTCGATTAATTTTTAAGGAAATCTCTTAAGATTGTATTAATCTGGTACTCGTTTGAACAAATAATTTTGTCGGGAATTAATATTTTTTTATTAATATAAAATAATTACATCATATTAAAATTATGTTATCTGTGCTAATACTATAAACACGAAAATTTGTGAGTATGGATGGATATTTGTTACTTTTTCGCGCAAAACCTTTTGATCGGATTTTGAAGAAACTTTACAGCAATACAGCTATCAGAATAACATAGGTTACAAATTTCATCTGTATACACATAAATATCTTTATATTTATTTACATATCTAATATGATTTTAAGAATTTAAAGATAATGAGAGAAATTAAAGTAATAATCTGCACTAAGATAAATTGCAAATAACGGGGTCGATACAAAACAGTCTGCAAATTATTGCGTGCCTTTGACCCGGTTTCCTTAACGGGTCACGATACAATGAACTATGAAAATAACTTTCCATTTACCGACAATGGAGGGTTCAAATTCCAGATTTAGGGGTGCCCTTATTGGGTCGTAAGCTAAGCTATCTCGCCGATAAATTTTAGCTATGCGCGTTCGCCGTATCGAATTCAAATTGAAGTTTTTTCGCACTATTGCCTCATCAATTGACATATTTATAAACGGAGCAATTTTGTGATTAGAAACGTAATATCTGGTGGTCTAGCGATTAGCACATCGCTTTAATTAAGATGGTCGTGGGTTCAAGTTCTCGGACGGAATAAACATATGTATTAATAAGTATTATTGTCTGTATCGGTCCAGACTACATATATGGCTTTGTTTGTATTGCCAAAATATAAAATATATACATATATTTAGTTCATATTTTCATTTCATTTACATTTTCATCAAATTTCGTCCGTTTTTTCTTTTCTTAAACTTTGATTAATATGGCTGAGAGCGTCGTGGCGTGGTGATTGACAATTTGACTTACATCCAAAAGTTAAAATCTTATCAACAATATCACAAACTTTATATTGTTGACTGAATCTCCGGTGAAGAAAACACCAATAAAAAATTAGAAAATAACCTGAAAGACGATGGTGATGGTGATGGATAGCCTCCAGCCACAGTAAATTCAAATATAACCAGAAAATTGTGGGCATATCAAGTGTTGTGATTTTGTTTGAGGCGTTGTGGGTGCATCCATGACGTCGAAGATTTGACTATCCTATGTAGGATAACGGTCGTAATATCATAATTACTTTATAATTATTAAAATCAATGTGGGTCTTTAAGCAAAGCTTAAGCAACACCAAATTTTCTAATGACAAAGACCTAAAATATGCAGCTTTAATATTCCATTGTTTTTTACTATTAAAAGCAAAGAAATTGTTGTATCCACAATCGTGAGGCCAATATTTATCAGTGAACTGCATGATGAGGCCCAAAAGGGGTATATTGTGGGATAGTAATAAATACGATGTCGGTTGAGACGACGTATATTACAGATGATAATAGACTGACAAAATGTACATAAGAATATTTATCTTATATACTAAATAATAGTTGTAAAATGTAAGATGGGATGAGACGGTTTGGACACGATTTTACTACCTATAATAAATTGCAAGTGTTTGTTTAATTTGCAATCGATGAAATAGAAATAATCTTTATTCAAATAAACTCAATACAAGTACTGAGCACTGAGAGAAGATAAGCAAGAGACTTGTGTGTTGCTCTTTTGAATAGATTTTTTTTATATAAATAGTTACACAATAACATGTAAGAGGCATACGATAATCAAGATAGAAACTGCTACGTACTCATTCTTAGTGCAGTCAGAAAATATTGTTAGCGCAATGAATTTTAAGATTTTCTAGAAAGTAATTATTATCGTTAGCGAACTCTTCAATGTAATACAACTCTTTTTCAGGTAGATTTAGAACAGACTCTGGTAGTTTATTGTAATACCTAACACAATTACCATAAAATGAATTACTAACTTTAGTCAAACGACATTTAGGTAAAATCAGTTTGTTATGGTTAACTTTTAATAATGTAATTACTAACTCTTAAAATTGTCTATATTTTTCCTAGCATACGTGATATTTTCATAATTGTATTGAGAAGCAACGGCGAGGACATTTGATTCTTTAATTATCTAAGTAAGTATCTGTGTCCATAAATTACTTAGAACCGTTTACATCAGGTAACTAGTGTGTCGTTCACAAGTCAATTCATGTTATTCCTAATACTCTTATCAGTCTTACCTTATCAGTGTCATGTGTTATAACGCTTGTTTATTTAACTATTATTTATACAAATGATAGTTTATCACTCAATGTTCTAGACATGTCTGATGATCATGCATCGCAGTATGTTTTGGTAAATCAGCATAATAAAGAGGGCTTTGCCTGAAAATGTTTCAATTACTTAAAATATTCAACAAATGAAATATTATATACAAGACAACTCGTCAACACTTAACAAATAAGATGAAGTTCTCACTTATGTGTGCGACAGTATTTCATTTCATTCCATATTCATACACTTTGATATAAGTACTGAAATATATCTGTTACTGAAAATATTCGTGCTCTCACAATAAAATATTTCTTTTAGAATAAATTTTAATTTTATCCATCTTACAGTCTATTTCTATATACATTTTTATGAACCAGAGAATAAGTATAGAATCAATCACAAACAACAATTTTTAATTGCCACATACCGAAATAATTAGCTAAATATTACATGCTATAATCAACATAATCTTATATATAAAATTCTCGTGTCACAATGTTGGTTACCATACTCCTTTGAAGCGGCTTGACCGATTTTTATGAAATTTTATATGCATATTCAGTAGGTCTGAAAATCGGCTACTATCTATTTTTCATATCCCTAAGTGATAAGGGTTGTCCATCCCTGACATTATTTATTTATTTTTTTTGTCAAAATTTTTTATTTATATATTTTTATTAAGTGTACATTAAAAATACATATAATCCTAAATTTTTATATTGCGTTTATTATTTTTTTAGAGCATTATTAATTTATATGGTAAAACAACGTTTGCCGGGACAGCTAGTTTGATATAAAAGTATCTGTAACAATTTGTAATAGTTATTACCTATTTTAACTAATTTGTAATACTTCAGCTAATGTAGCGGTAGCGTAAATAGTTACCTATATTTTTTATATTGACGACCTCTGGTTTAGCGGTTTAGCTCACCGCTTTATTTCCGATGGTCGCGGGTTCGGTTCCTCGCACGATACAAACGTTTGTATTTATGAATATGTTTGTTTATATAATATATATAGAAAATGTCCAGACCATATAAGTATATTATGTATTTACAAAAAAATATCAAATGTCTATTACTAATAATACAAGTTATGCTTGGGACTAGATAATGCTCTATAAATTATGTAGGGATTTTATATATGTATTAGAATCATTGGGTAAGAAATTTAAGGAAGTAAATATTATCATCATTGTTTCACAAATTTTTCAAGCCGAATGTATCAGCTAGTCGCTCAGATCATCACATTTAGATTTAGTAGAAAGATTCAAATTTCAAATTAAAATTTAAAAATCATTTATTCATGTAGGACGTTTTAGCCGCTTATGAACGTCAAGTTTGATGAAACAAATGCGACATCTCTGATTTATACCAATATTACTAATATTATAAACGTGAAACTCTTGAATATGGATAGATGTATTACTGTTTCACGTAAAAATTACTGAACGGAATTTGATAAATCTCAACATTAATATAGCTTATTGCATCTGAATAACACGTTGGCTGTAAATTTCTTGCGCGTGAAACAGTAAGCACAGCTAGCGACAAATAAGACAATTATCATTGAAAACAATCAAGATCTGTCATAATATTGTAATACAACGTATGCCGACGATATAAAATATTGATATATAGGTACTTATATAGTAAGTACGTATACAAATAAAACCATTGTGACATTTCTCGAAGAAGCTGCTATCCAATCGGCGAGTAGCAAAATGCTAGATGATATATTACAATGTGTGGCACTTGAAGAGGTTAGGTTCATGACAAGAGTCGTTGATGTGATAAACTGGCCTCCCACATATGAATCATGATCCCAAAAGTTTGTGTAGATTTATATTGAACCAACTTCGAAAAAGAGGAAAATTCTTGGATATCTATACATATAGTAAAATTATATAATCGTTACGAAGCGGAAACTGTGTGATTGCTTGTGTGTGGTAAGTTTTTATATAAAAACGGTTGGCTCTATAAGTATGAAAGTTTTACATATTAAATTATTAAATCTGAGTCGACATGTCGGCTATAGAAATTTTAGAAAATCTCTCAAAAGTGTAAATTAGTATTTTTTCTTATTAATTTTGAAAACGATGTTTAATATTGCTAATTAACTTATTAGTAAAATAACGTTTAACGTTGTAAGAGTTCTTTATTTATTTTTATCATTTAATTATCGTTTACAGATTGCATATACACGAGGTCTTAAGTATCGGTCACTATTTGTTTAAGAATATAATTCATACTAGTTGGAGGTATAATTGGACCTTCTTTATTATAATTATATTATCTTTATTAATCACAATCTTACTAATAATTTCAAGTGCAAGTATTGTTAGCAATTGTTACTTTTCTTTAAGTTTGTCTGTCAAGTAAAAAATAAGTTAATGGATGGGCTTTACATCTATCAAGAGACAGAAAGATATTGTTTATTATTTTTCGCTTTTCAGTTTACTTACTAAATTGCTCAAATAGTTTTATTGAGTATAACAAATTTTAATCCCATTTAAGAAAAATTGCAATGAGAAAATAAAAAGGCGCTCCGTTCGTCCATTATCAACTAATGGGACGCTCGATAATGAATTCACAAATTATCTGTAGAAGCTGTATAAACTTAGTGGTTAATTGCTTAGTAAGCTGTGATGTAGGTGTATATATTGTGTATATCGATATAATGGTAGATGTTTTTATAAAAAATTAGGTACAATTATGTGAAAATATTTTCCATTTCACCGAACAAGTAGTTTTAAGAGATAGTATTATCATACCTGATTTCTTGTTTAATAGATCAACGCAACTAAAATAAAGTCTATGCCACCACTACTGGTATGTTATATGAACTGTGGGAATTTTATTCTAAAAAAAAGTTGATTCCAAATAACTTTCCAAACGGACCCAAGACCCTCGACAACAAGGCTCAAAAATCTCTAAGGACACCAAAATATTTCGTGGTCTTGAAAATCCGACGAAGATTTAACGACAAAATTGTGACGCGCTAATATTTCATCTTTGGGCGTAAATTAATAGCCAAAACGTAATTTACTCGCGATAAACCACTTCTAAAGAACAACGGCTGGAAAGCTGCGTGAAATTTTTCCTTTAACCGAAAGTGATTTAGTAAATAAAAAAAACTTTTAAAAGTTATAAATGACGAAAATTAAATTTCGAATTCTCTCTTAATGGTCGTGATTTAGTGCTTGAGATTTTATTGGTTGCTTTGGGTAACTAAATAATGTACGGCTATCTTTCAGCGATATTTATGTACTATGCAATGTTTTAGATAAAGTATGATTTATGTATTGAAATGAGAAAACTATATGAATAGAAATCATAAGAACAGTAAAATATGACTGAATAACACAGTTGAAATTAATATAATATAGTATTATGTGATTCACTACATATATTTAGTTATTTTTCTGTCAAATGTATTCAACATTTTCATGATCAGACATCTTACGTATATTAGGAAGAATATACTCTTATTTATATCTATAATTTAGGTTTATGTATTATGTTATAAGATATAGCTATCGTCTTGTATCATCAATAATATGTTGTCTTTATCAATACATATAAATAAAATTGGAATGTTTGAAATAACCATTTTCTACTACATGCATATGAATATAAATAACATTTTTTACAATTTTTGTCTGTCTGTCTCTTTTGGTCCAGCTAATCTCTGAAAAGGCTAGACCGATTTTGACGGGACTTTCACTCGTAGATAGCTAATGTTATAAGGACTAATTTTAGAGTGTGAATTTAGTAATTTATTTCGTTACAAATTGACGAATTAAATAATTTTAATTCGTCAACATGACGAAATTTAATTTTCCGGTCGAAGTCATAGTATAAACCAAAACGCGGGTACACAGCATAAACCAAAATAAATAATAACAATACAAAGCGAGTCTAAAGGTATTTAATACTGGTATTTCTTATTTAATCTTACTATTATGTTTTAGACAAAATTTACCATTTATGTTACTATTATCACAGTTAAGATAATTATGTTGTACTACACAATTTATATTGTTTCGAATGAGTAAATAAATAAAATTGACAATCAAATAAAATTATGTATTTAACATGTACCTTTTAATTTCCATCATTACTTCGAATGAACATTTTAAAATACTTATCACGACTTTACTTATCTTGACCTCGATGGTCTAGCGGTCAGGCACACCGCTTTACGTCCGATGGTCGCGGGTTCGATTCCTCGCACGGCACAAACATTTGTATTCATGAGTATGATTGTTTGTATCGGTCTGGGTGTTTTCTATGTATAATATGTATGTATTTACGAAAAAAAAATATCTATGTATTTGTAGTACCCATAACACTTTAGATTTAGATAGCTTAACTTGAGACTAGATGGCGCTGTGTGAATTGTCCTGAGATTATTATTATTATTATCACGTAGTTGAGATCATTAAATTATAATCGTACGTTTCCAACCCGACGGTATAATTATTATGATTGACTTACATTCTTATACTGCACAAATTTACATATATACACTGCATCTAATCGGACGTCGATAATATAGATTACCTCTCATAACTTTTTAAGGAGTAGTTTCATTTTGACGATTATTTTTTTATTTGATAACATATTTTTAAGTTAAGTGTAAATTTAGTCTACGTCCCGACTCCACGTCGATTGTACGCGTTATTAATAAGCCATGTAGCACAATAAACTTAATAATGTACAATAAATCGTACAATAATTTTACCGGGTCTTGAAACAAGTAAATTTCAAAAACGCATCGAAAATATACAAAAAAAGTTGCGACGCATAAAAATGACACATAATTTCAATATTAGTAAGTATAAAGTACAGTAGGCACTTACTCAATACTTGCTAAGGTCACTACATTATTGTTGTTGACAACTTTTTTTTGTAATTAATGTGATACTAAATATTAGGTTCGATATGAAAAGATTATCAAACTTAGACTATGCTATAAAAATATACACCAATATGTAATAAACGACATCTGTTTGGGTCTCAGAAGAAATATTCCGTCAATATTATATATTAATCTAATAAAAATCTTAGTCCGACCATTTCCTATTTTCCTTAATCTTTTTCATCACGGCTAAAACTTGTATTCTGAATTCTAATCTTTCATCCTCATTATATTTGACGACTGTTGGTAGAAGCGATGCAAAGAAAGCTTCATCTTCATTCATCACTCTTGGATCGTTAGTTTCTTCGACTTCAACAAAATTCAACGAACTATTAGGTTCATAGTCTCTTGTATTAGCAAATACATCTTCCTCTTTATAATCTGTTCTTTTTGATCGTTTCCTTGTATTGTGAGTATTACTAAGTGTTTCAGCTGATACGTAGTCTTCATCGCTATCATCATTCTTACTAGTACTAATTCTACTTAGAACGGACTCGCTCTCTGGTTCTTCTTGCTTCATGTAAAGATTAGCAGGATTAGAACTGTCATCCATTGGTTCAAGACATTCTCCATCGGTTACAACGACTTTGGTTAGAAACTTGAGATGATGATATAGAAGGTATTTTCGTTTTGGTTTGCCCATTTTAGTTTTAAGGGACTTCACGAAAGTATCACGAATGTTGGTCCATTTATTTAAAATTAGTTCCCCTGAAAGATAAAAGATGTCGGTGTTATTACAATTACAGGTCAGAAATGCGGTTAGTTTTATAAAGTTATATATTTTTTGTATTCTAACATTTCCGCAATGACTACCAATTAAATTAAAGTTTTCTATAAAATACAAATCAATATTAGTACTATTTTACTAGTCAACCTATAAGATATACTAACATTTAATTGAGGTATATGAAATATTATGAAACAATCGAATATTTTTTTAATAAAATAAAACTGTTATTTGTTTTATCTTATAAATCCAGTAAAACATGCAGTCTAAATACAACACATTTCATTCCTCTAGTAAATACTTTGCGGAATTTCGCCACCTTCGAAGTAATAAGAAGTTAATTTTCTATATAAATTTTATATACAAAATAGATTACAACATAATATTTACAACTTTACAGAGATTCAAAACATCTGTAGTGGTCATGAACTTGTACTTTGAATTCAACAAAACATTGCGCTCACATAGAGTATATTTTTAAATCAGGTACACATACCCATTGTACGTTTTTGTTCCGCGGACATATCGTCGTATCTCTCATCCAAAGTTCGGAATATCTGTTCCCAAGCGGCCCTTCTCTCGACGCGGTCTTTATAGTTCTCCAATGTTTTATCCCATAGACACGGTCGTTCTTGAACTCCACGTATCAATTCTACGACATCGTATTTAAATTCCTTCATATTAATTGAATTATACGATAAATACACTTGAAACCCAACCAAATATTGCACGAAACAAACTCTCACTGTTCACACTCCTTTGTTTGACACGTCACTGCCGTACCGGATCGTATCGTGTTGCGCTGTCTCTTTCATCTCGCTCATGTTAGAGAGAGAAAACCAAACGGCCGAGGTCGCCGACATTTTAGCGTTTCGTGTTCTACGACGCGCTTATAAACCTACCATTTTATTTTGAGCTCTCTCGATCCGTTTACTTCTTAACAAGAAGTGGGTTTGTGTGGGGTTTAAAGGTATCTTAATGTAACGGACATAATATTCTTGACGTACCCTATTGACTATATCGAATGCATAAAATGACTAAATTTATTACTTTTTTATTCATATTATTTACTTGCCAGTGATGCATAATATAAATAATGTTATAATATTACCTATATTAATTAATTTAACTCAATCTCTATGCATATTCTCTTTAAAAGGCTTGACGTATTTATTATACGTATTTATAAATTGCCTAGTAGGTACTCATAACAAAGCCATGCTAATTGGGCCTAGATGACACTGTGTAAATTTTACAGAGTTATTATTATGTCATCAAAACCGACCACATCATAGAGGTGTTCGGGAGTGGTTGGATGCGGAAGGCGGAAGATGGTGGAAAGCTTTGGGAAAGACTGTATCAAACCGTGGATAGATACAGGCTGAAATGGTAACGATAAATGACTACTATTTCAGTTAAGTTTGTGTTATTTAAAAGAGATAATATTGGTAAGAAGTTGTCCCAAAACATTGTCTAATTTTTAATAGATGTTCCTTAGGACGAGCAGAGATAATTCAAAGCTAGGCTACACTCTTACAACTCTATTTTAACTAAATTTCCTGATTTCTTTGTATTTATTACGTTAATTAATAATTTAAGCACTGAATTCATAATGAAAAATAAACAAAACCATTGTTATTCAATTCGTTTAATCTAAAATCCCAGTTTTTAATACATATACGCTTAGGTATACTTATAATAATACAGATAATTGTAATTAAACATCGTAATAATTAAATTGATGGGTGATAATTTTGGTGCTAAGTTCATATCAATTCTAAGCTATTTTTATTTAATGATAACTGGTACATTAATTTAACTTAGCACTAAAATTGGCATCTGTCTAGACATGAATTACAAAATATGACTAGAGTTTGACTCTGGACTACTTTGGCACCAATATAATCTATAATTACACATCTATTCTATAAAAATACTGTTCAGTGATTTAGTGCGTTCGCCGCCGAAGTCTGAAATCGTCTCCATCACCTGTCATATAAAAAAAATACTCAAATTGTAATGTTAATGAATAGAAATAGAAATAATATTTATTCAAATAAACTGATCATAAAAAAATATGAATAATCAAAAGTGCTTGTAACTTATGATTATTCATATTTTTTTTTATTCTACTACTTATTCGGAATGCAGACTCAGAAGAAGTTTGAATATAATATAAGAAAATAAACTTGTGTGTTGTTCTTTTAAATAATTAGTTTTATTCTACAGCGTTGCTCAAGTGCTAATAATGTAGCTTTCAAACAATTTATAGATAAAGTAATTTATTAAAACAGTTTATTTTATTAATTTTGATACTATGTAGTAGGTAATATTGGTGAACTTCAGGCTCTACTAAAAACAAATATGTCTATGAGCCACGTTGTGTTAATATGCACAGATAAATGTTCTTTTATGAAAAATTTATTTCTAAGTTATAATTGGAGTATATTGTACTGTTTCTAAAAATTGAGACATATATAAGACATCAATTTGAGACTTCGGTAAAGAACGGTTTTAAAATGACAAGTTAATTTAACCACTTTATTTGGTAAAAAAATTAATCGTTGTATCGACTCTGACTAATGAAATATACAACTATGTGTATTAATATATAATAAAAATAATGATACAGTAAAAAGAATTCTATATATAAGGCAAGTATCTATGCCTTGTATGATATTAAAGTATAACATCGAATTACAGTAACTTACTTAGTTATATTTAGATTTATATCGGATACATGATTTAGTCTGCATTATTTACATTTGGTTCAAATATTATAATAACAATTAAGTTATATAAACATTTATACTAGTTACTAAAATGGTAAGTTCAAACTTCTTTAGCATTTGCACTGGTATAATTTTAATTAAAAAAAAATTAAGTCGTTATCCATTGGTCTAGTAAAGAAACTTGCGTTACACCTGATGGTAAGCGGTAACCGTCGCTCATATACAATACAATACTACGGATATCACGTCATCACATAACAATTATTGTACCTCTCCAGAGCACTACAATGTCATGTTAATTTTACTGCCTTATCACCCTTTGGGACAGTATTTATAGAATAACCCGTATATATAGAACTTAAGTAGTATATAGAATTAAAAATTAATTGCAAACAGACAGAATTGATATATAAAATAATACATATCACAGTATAAAACAATTAAGAATCCTACAAATCAGTATGTCTGCTGGAGAAGTCTTGTAAGTCTTATTTATTTTCCCGCGTAAATGTAATGCGCACAGATTCACAATATTGCACGGTGCGCAGCCGCAGTAGGATGACGAGTGCGTCATAGCTGTATGCGATGTTATTAACACCTTTCAATGAAAACATATCTTGCAAAATAAGGTGAAAGGTTGATGTACAAAGTGTACCTCGGTAAAATGTCAAAATATAGTATTAAATATACCTATTCTAAAAATAAAAATATTCTCAACGAAACAAGGATAGTATTTTCATGTTCAGAAATGTTATGTAGGTAGGTATTACATGGATAGGTTATTTAACTATTTACCCCTATATTAATTTGTTGACTCACGTTGTGGGACCAGTGGGACTATAAAATTAATTGCGGGTTGAGTAGGACAGTTTGGGTTTAAGAGGCAGTATTTGAGGGATCCAATGGTTCCAAGTGGTAACAATCATCCAATTAACAAAGATCTCTACGTTGTAGTTAACGTCATGTAGTACAGAGATCAAGCTATATCTTATTGAATTCACAATCAATAAATAATTTCGTTAACTAATAATTATAAAGGTTGACTAATGTTTATATATTCAATGGTTTTCTGGTAGAGATTGTATGTGCCATAAGACTGTCATTTATAGCTATTTTATGATTTTGGAGGACTAAGCATTACTAAGCATACCATATAATTTCACCACCAAATCTCAACTCAAACCGCTTCTATAGTAAGATGCTTGGATACTGAAAATGATTCAAAATAAAAATGAATCGGAAAGAGGCAGATGTATTTTTACAAAGTCTACGACGGCTCCATTCTACTGGCTTCCAAAGTCTAACTACGCCCTTTGATCCAATTTTATTTAATGGTAAATTAAATATATATTACATAGATTAAACTGAAATAATGGAAAATATTTCAGCGACTTAGTAACAATTATAACTTGTGACGAATAAAAATTGATGGAAATGTTTATGATTCTATATCAACAGTTTACGAGTTGCAGTTACAACTATTAATTGCGATTGTGACGTTGTCTAGTAAATCCGTGGATTGTAATATGTTTCAAATTGAAATTGTTAGCAACAACGTCACGTAACCTAGCTACGGGTGGTGCATGGAATGTCCCAGTTTAAAGAAGTTTGAACTTTATATACTTCCTATAATAATACATATATTCCCTGTATTAATTGGTTTGAATACATTATAATAATTAATACTTAATATTATTAACTAACATTAAACAATAAAGACACGCATATATAGTGACTATGTATTTATGAAGAATATAATTGGCAAAATAAATGCTGACTGATGACAGTAAAGCCTAATCTAGAGTGACCATATAGCGCTCTATGCTTTAGATTTCTTAGTCATTAAAAAATAAATACGTGGACTGATCTGTGAATATGTTTCTACTTTGTTACAGTGATATTTTTGAGAGGAAAAATGTATTTATGAAAAATTTAGGTAAAATAACGTTTTATTAAACGTAGAATCATACATTGAAGTATAACTTTCTTACAACTGCATTTTTTAGAGAGAGAGGCGTAGTAAAAATTGCCTCAATCGAACGACATCGTCGACACGAACCATAAAGTCGGAATTTGATAATGTGAGCCCACTCTTATTGTGACAAAGTATAAAAGTATTAAAGTACATGATGATAAATGTATCTATAATAATATTAGTATTACTGCATCCAGGTTCTCAAAGCATTGAAAATCAATACGACACAAGTATATTTATGTCACTCTAAAACTAGATTTTATATAGTCAATTATATATCTAGTTTATATAGAATGAATGTTGTATACATTAGGCCCGTAATATTCATAGACTAGACAGATAAAATGTAATTATGAAAGTTTTACTGTACGCTAGATAGGGAGTTAAGTATAGATAAAATTAATAGTAATAGGTACAAACATGGCAATACACGTTAAAATAAAGTTAACAACACACAATGTAGAGCAAAAATTAAGTCAGAAGAATTTATTTTTAAAATCATACTGCTGCAGATCGGGACTAGTACCCTATTTATTTAACTCAATATTGGATATTTAAATACAGAATGTAAATAATCGAGAAAGTATCTGCACAAGGCCATGAACTAAAATATAATGCATTTACCTTTAAATCTTTCTCTGCTGCTGTAAAAATAATTAGAGTGAAATTAATAACCATAAAATTAAAAGCTTTAAGATGTAACATAGTACATACGTTTCTCTATCTACGAATGTTAAATTTCAATTACTGTAAAATACTGCATACTAATGGTATAAATTCGAAATGATGACTGTCTCTATATATGTATATCTGTCTGTTTTCCGTTTTACCTTTAAACGGCTGAACAGATTTTCATAGACAATTATCTTAAAAATGCAGACGAAGCCGCAGGTAACAATTAATATACCATAATGCTTAAAAATAAAGTCGAAACCAGCTGTGTGACACCGTAAACTAATATACATAGAACAGAAGCAATTACATTACAGCATCACTCAGGTGCTGTACAAATAATTGGAGCTAAATTAAACGCAGTGAAATTAGGAGGCGTTTGAATTTAAGATGTAACATTATGTTGCCATTTAGTTTATATTTTAATTTGATAGCCTAACGTTATGGTTTGTTTGTTTCTGAAGGACATAATACAGCCTGTTGATATAAATTTGTGTTTAGTTGTGTACCTATATCAACGATATAGGTACACACCTAACGACTAATTTATATTTATATAAAAAATAAATTAGTCTTTACGTTATTTATAACATTTAAATTATTTACGTTTTAAGTTCCAGTTGTGATGCGAGCATAGATAATAAAACTATTTTTTTAAGATTTTATGACAAAGAAAACATACGTATTTAAAAAATGCACAATGTATAAATATTAGTAATAATTTTATACAAAAATATACAAACATCACTGCAAATGCGCAAATGCGACCAGTACTGAATGGAGACAAAAAAAATTAAAAAATGCAACACAACTATTTCATCTCAGATTTTGTCTTACTGTTTATTAAAGCCACTAAATATTAATAGGGTTGATAATAACTGAGCAAAATATTCTATCCATAACTCTATTATTTAATGAAAACTAATTTTAATTAAGCCCCTTTTACATAATTCTATATAGCAGTCTATCTATTTATATAAATGCGACAAAATGTATGTCTATCTGTTTGTTACCTACCTACCTATGGCGGAATGGATGTTAATATTTGATGTGTCCACAGATTTCATCATGATGACAGCTATATATTATCTCAGAAATAGACGAAGTTACGGATAACAGCTAGTATTAAATAGTATCTTAATAAATCTGAACCAATATTGTAAGTCCAAAAGTGAGATTGCTTGGTTGTTATATTTTCATTTCTATTATGAACTCTGACATATAACTACATAGGTTTGAGGATAGAGAAGCACATTCTAGTTAATCATGGTTATGTAATAATAAATGATAAATTTAATTATTCATATCGAAGCTATAAACGTTTTTCTAAATATAATCGTATACCAAAACGTTAAGTCTTAAAATAAAAATAAAGGATCGTGAATAATACTCTAATGTTAATGAGAATTTTACAACAACCTAGTCACGATGTATTACGACAAGTATTATAGTAGGAGATGCGACATAAGAAATATATATTTCTCGCCTGTTACTTGATAATGACAACATTTTGGTTAGGTTATTGATAAATATTTTGATTTACGGATTTTTATATACCTACCTACACCCGTGTCATAAGTTCCAGGAACTGCTCGGAGTTTCTTAGTATAATACATATATAACCCTGACCGATACAAACATTCTCTTGAATATAAATATTTGCACCGTACGAGGAATCGAACCTACGACTATTAGAAGTAAAGCGGTGAGCTAAACCGCTAGACCACCGAGGTCGTCAAATTATAAACATTCTCAGTATGAAATAACAGATGAGGCTATATATTTACGCCGTGTCTTAGTCCATTATCAATTAAGTAATAGGAATGTAGTGTCTAACAATACAGAATATTAAAAAGTAACATTTTCAAAATTTAGAATGTTCTCGAATCAACTGTAATTAAAAAGTACATAAATACATTACAAAAACGTATCGTCGCGTCTCCTCTGCACTGGGTGACAATTGTTGTTGATCTGGTTCTGACCATCTGGAAGGTGGAGGCGGACTTTCCTTGAGCTCGTACTGTTGCACTGATGAACTCTCGGTTTGGAGTATTTGAGGCTATCTTCTTTAACCTGATTATCAAAGATAATTACTGATTAAGAAAGTAAAATGATGATGCATTTGACATGACATGAATATAAAATATGATGACATGAAATGGGAATGGCAAACAAGCTGGCCAACCTGATAGTAAACGTTGACCGTCGCCTATAGACGTGAACGTCACGTTAGTACAAGATTAGGGGTTGAGTAAACCCCATAAGAATTTCCGAACGTTCTCCAGCACCTGTAGGACCTGTTTGGAAGCGCACGACCTTCCTTCACAGCCGCAGCTGTAGATTCCCGTATCTGCCACCTCACAGAACAGGGGAGTGCTATTCAGCAGGACAAAGTTGTACTCATCCAGTGATCGAACCCCTTTAATTTGTTTAAATATTATTATTACTTTCTACTCATTTTTGTAACACTAACTAATTATGATTGTAAAAGATATATGCAGTAACTAAATCACCCAAAAACAATTTAGAAAAACAATAACGTTACACTGGTGTTATCTCGTCAGTGAACTAAGCACATAAAACCAGAACAAAGCTTATAAAGCAAGCTACTTGTCGGCTAGAATTGATATTCTGCCATCTGATGATGGCTTTTATATTTTAGTCTACCTCTGGTAATTTTCAATAGAATAATGACGTACTTTCAGAATCTCAGATGACACAATCAGAGACAACATCAACTGTCTTCAATAAATATCACATATTATATTTATTTAAGATCAGCAGCAAAAATTTCAAGCTAGGTTGAAATATTAATATTATATTCTATCGATTTCATGTTAAGGACCGACTTAAGGATTCAGTAGACTTTTTTAATATGTGTATAATTACTATATCCCATATGTTTTGTTTGAGAGCCTATTTTGGGAACACCTAAATTAACAATGCTGTTTTCATTCATATTGTCACGGTGCTATTAAGATTCTGACATCAAAAGCCTTTTGTCTCGGTCGTCACCTAAGTACACTCACCTGTAAATAATTCACGAATATTGTTCCCTGTCGAAATATTATCTTACAGGTATGTCACTGACATGTATCCGCCATTAATTATTGAATTTCATTTAAACAAAGATGGCTATTTACACGAGTATATCTATATATCTAAAATCATACGGCTAATGCTAGTTGAGAAGCCAGGACTACACAGAAATAATAAAAGGATTGATATTGTCTTGAAAGTGTACCTATTGTATAAATAACTAACGGTCCCGGCAAACGTTGTTTTACCTTAAAATATAAAAAAAAATTTAGGGGTGGACTACCCCTAACATTTAGGGGGATGAAAAATAGATGTTGGCTGATTCCCAGACCTACTCAATACGCTCACAAACTTTCATGAGAATCGGTCAAGCCCTTTCGGAGGAGTATGGGAACGAAAACTGTGACATGAGAATTTTATATATAAGATATCGTAATGATCCTTCAGAGTTAAATAAAGATTATTATTATTATTAGGTTTTGATATAAAATACACGGCTAAGATTTGTTTAAACTGTATAGGCTTCGAAACTACTGGATCTATTTCTACATATTATTTTACCGTTCTAATCCTACAATATCTCTGATGAACATAGCAATAGGATATGAAAAAGTTCTTTTATTTATTATATTAGGTAAGGTTACGAAAACTTCGATAATGTAACCCAACGTGTGAAATAAATATCAAAATAGTATTTATATAGCGTCCTTATACTCGTCCGAAGCCGGGGCCGCTAGTATATATAAGAAACTACAAACGAACAGGCAAAATTACTAATCAGACGAGACTGAAGAATATTTTAGAACTTTAGGATTTTTTTAAATTTAATTTAGTAATGTCACGTAATGGCCGCAAGCGGTACACCATCCGTATTACTATTATTACCTATAAATGTGAAAGCATACCTATCTATATGCTGGTTTGTTATCTTTTTTAGGGCTGAACTAAACAGATTTAATGAAATCTGACGCCAAGATGTACCATGTACGGACTTATATATGGTATTATTTTATTATAAAGCAGATAAAATTACTATAAACAGCTCGTAATATAAAGTTGTTAACTTAAGTTAACGCTAGAGGCTTAATTATGTGAAGCACTGTCGAACAATTCTACTTGAAACAGAAATTAGCGGTATTTCAATTATAGACGTAGGTACTAATTGTCTGTGACGGATCGTCAAATTAAGCTACTAATTATATGCTATTAAATGGTTAACACATATTGAAGAGGGTAGAACTGTTAATTTCAATCTGTTTCGAATAAGATTTGTTAACTGTGTTACATAACCAGGAAATTTCTTAATTAGATATATAAAAGAAGGAACTAACTGCATTTAATATTTAGTCTTAATTTGATACTTATAATTGTAGTTATTATGACCTTTTTTGTAATAACACCATTGATGTGTGTTGGGAATTAAACTTACGTTCAGTTAAAGTTCAGTCAGTAAAGTAAAATATGTTAAATTGTATAAAAGTAATAAATCTATATAAAAAGTATAGTATCGGTAACAACATAATTATTTAACTGAGCTAGATAAGTATAAAGGTGTAAGTAGTATTTGTAGCAACAATTACGAAACGCCTGATTTTTTCTTCAATTATAACTTTCATTTATTAGCACTATGTTGGTTTTCTCTTAATAATACTACTGAACTATTTATATAATTTTATAACTTCTCGACTGTAGACAAATTATATGGGAGGTTTGATTCTTGATTTCTTTAATTGAGCTTATTATTATATTTCATTTAATTGTAAATCTTCCAATAAATTATTATATCTCTAATATATTATGGACTGATGGATTATAAAACAAAAGACGGATAAGTACGAATATATTATAGAGGTACAAGACGTACGTACAAGGAAGTGTGTATGCAAAATAACAATCTGTGAACCTCGCGTTCTTTATAACAACAGGCGCTAGTGTATATAATAAGTAGACAGTAAGAAGTAGGCAATACGTACCCTGACAGTAAGATCGTGTCTGGTCCTCCGATGCGAAGATGTAAGCAATTCGGTGTGAGCCCGAGACTCGTTGCCTGCTGGACTTTCACTGGCTTTCACCCAGCACCACAACCATTTGTATGGGGGTATGTTCCTGTTGGTTGACATGTTAGGTAGGAATTATCGATATTTATCACGATAAAAATCTCAATACATCGATATTAAGTCTTCTATAATAATGACAAAAAATGAGTACAGAAAAGTGGGTATACGCTTCATCACATAGCGATTGAATTACTCCTTATGCGTTAACATTCTGGAGGAATATTAACGCAATAGGTGTCATGCTTCCGTAGCCAATAATTACACTGCCATTTCTCACTTTTCAAACGAAACACAGCTTACAAAGCAAGCTTGCTTTGTAAGCTGTGTTCCGCTTGGCGGTTGAAATATGTGAGGTAAAGATGTCTCATGCAGACGATTTCGTATGCAATCTAATTTAGTCCCTAATTAGTGAGTTCTAAAAATTAGTAATATTAAAACCCAAGTAATAGGTAATAATGTGTTTTTAACTATGAGTCTCAGGAGTAAGAACAAAGTCTTGTATTTAATTAAATAAGAGGTACAACACCTTTCATAGAATTGATAATCTAATATATATAATCCTATTGTTATATGTGGGATCGTGTGTTCCAGTCTAAGTAATTATAACCACCAACATAACCAATTTACTTTTACTAGATTTTTCTAAATACACAATAGGATAATCCTTTAAGCGCTAAATGCGGTTTGGTTTTGATTTCAAATGTTTTGACTAAAAACGAAACGTTCATTTTCGCTATCCGGCTTTAAATGTAGAATATTATTTTGTTTCATTTCCTTACATTTCCGAGGCAGGAATGTTCATTTAGTTTTATAAATTATGGCTATAAACTGTTCTCAAAATTAATAAGCATTAGCAATTATCATTTAGAATATTGTTGTAATTACGAATGTACAATATAAGTAGGTAGATACGAGTAAGTAAGCGCTCGATACTTATATTACAAAACACTTTTAGTATCGAATACATTTACACTTACAAGCGATACTTAAACAATATCGAATCGAAACAAAGGAGTATTTTAAAGATATTTTGTACTGTTAGGCGATATAAATGCAAAATGACATGAAATCAAATAGGACTCAATACGGTTGACCAAAAAGAAAGGATATTTGAAACGCAAATGACATAAAATCAGATAGGGCTACCTGATGAACATATGAATAATTAGAAACATAAAATGATAGGAAATTCAAAATACGTATTGGATAGTCCTACAACATTTTGTTGGTTTGAATGTTTACGTGATCGAGATGGTTCATAACTACATATATTTAGAGCTTTTTTGATTTGGGGTTATTTAATTTCTTTATATTTACCTTTACAAAAATCGATTATCGAATAATTAAGGTAATTAGAAACATTTACTAATTAGTTTGATATTGACGTTCATCCTTAGAACAAGCTACTGATTGCTTGCTAAGAATTTTAAAAAACTTGGAAATTTTTACTCCTTTATATTATTTCCTTCTTGTCGTCCAAGAAAATTGCATACTAATATCCACTTAAAGTAGGTACTTGCTTTCTGGAAATCTCTTCAGCCTTCAATATAGCGGAGCAACAGTATGAAACACTTAAAAGCACGCTCGCGTTTTATGATCCGAGAACTGTGCTAGCATTACTGTACTATCAAAATTAATGCAATCGTTTAATGACTGTCTTTCACGTAATTACATCCAATCTATTATACAAAGTCACCATCTTGTTCTATATATGATTAAAAGTATTTTAGAAATTCTAAGTATCTATGTCTTAACAATTTTTATACTCTATATATAAAAAGACATGATCATCAGGCAACATATACAAATGAGAGAAAACCGAGAAACAAAATATTTCGGAATTATATTTATTTATACAAGCTTGCAGCACATCTGATGGTAAGTGAGTACTGCAGCCTTGAACACCCAAGGGCAATTACAGGAGAATTGTCGGATTTTTAAGGAAGAATAAGCTGTTTTCTTAAAGGTTTCAATACCGTACCTGTTCGGAAATACAATTGCTGGAAGGTGAGTCCACAATAAATTAGTACGTGCGTGAAATAGTTCAGTAGTTATTTAATGATTTTATTTATGTAGAAGTTATTAGTGAGAAATATTATAAAAAGTAATCAATAAAAACGGAAACTATAGAAATTTTTGTTCATTTAATTAGAATGGCAAACAAGCTGACGGTCTACCTAATGGTAAGCGGTAACCGTCGCCTATATATAAGAACAGCACTACGGATATCACGTTATCATATCACAGACGTGATACCACTCATTCCAGAGGACTAAATGACAAAAGCCCTTTATCCTGTGATTTCACTGCCTAATCTGTACTCTATAACTGAAATACATCTTACAAAAAAGGCTGCTTGGCAACTGAAACACATCTTACAAATTACAAAACTTGGCAGCTGAAATAGGTGAGACTGAGGTACCCATGCATATGACTTTTTACAGTCTACCTCAGAATTAAAACAGGTAATAAGTTCGTGTATGTAAATTAGTGAACAATTAATTAATCTTAACAGTTGACACACCTAAAACTTATTATTAATTTTTAATAATTAAAATTTAATTAACTGAAACTCCGAGTTGCTGAGTGTTTCCAAATTTTCTAGCAAGAAAGTAGATTTTCTGTATTTTGTTAAAATGAGAGTGTCTTTAATAATTAATTTGCTTTAATAAATCATTTGAGAAGTTGACGCTGTGCTCGTAAATTATTGGAAGTATACGCGAAACCATATTTCTAATAGTACCCAGGCAATCTGAACAGGCAGTAAGCGAATAGCGGAGAAATTTATTATATTATATTATAAATAAGAAATTGTGTCTATTTATCTGTACGTTTGTGTTTCTGTTTGTAATTTTTTTAAGATTGAATGGTTCATTGAAATTCAATCTGAAAATTAGTTGTATCACGAGGAAAGATATCTTTTGTTACAAGATTAAAACAGAATAAAACGCAGTAAAAATTTATAGTGCTAAGATTTTCCTGTGACGAGTAGTTTTTTTTTGCAAATATATAAACTTTTCATTCCAAATAACATTGAAAAAGAAAACTTGAAAATTTGGATATTTATTAGATGATTATTTATATTATTAAATGGGTTTTAACACGAATAATTGTATGGCTAATAAAGGTATTTACCTCTCGTAATAATACCCGGTTAATAATATAAATATTGTACATTAAACACGAAAGTTTAAAAACAACTATTTAACGATGATTATTAAAAAAAGTTTATAATAATAACAAAATATTTCCTTCTTCGTTTCAAATGAAAACACATTTGAAAAACATAACAAATAAACTAACTCACTTTCAGAGAATTAGCATGATAACTCGCTGTGCCCGTAAATTCTAACCGCAACTTTATAATTAAGTCGAAACTGCGACGCAACTGCGTTACAGCTCAAGCTGTGCAATCATAGATTAATTAAAACATGAACCGCGGAAATGTGGAAAGTAACTAAAGGTAACATATACACATATAATGTTATATATAATTCTTCTGTAACTCGTTTAGTTGTCACAAGACTTCTCCGAAACTTTAATGGTATTCCTATGAGTTTCTGGATAGTTTAATAAAATATATTAATGTACATATTTGGACCCAGTAGATGACACTGCTTTTCTGGACAGTATGATTTCTAGTTATATATATACACACTATTTTTACACCAATATTATAACGGTGAAAGTTTTCTGTTTGTAACAAATAAACTCAAAAACAGTAGTTTTTGAGTTTATTTGTTACAAACAGAAAACTTTGTGCCATGGCTAACATGTTGCTTGTTTGCCATTACATAAAAAAGATATAATCAATAAAAAAATACCTGAGGCTAATGAATATTCTGTTGGAGAATATGAAGTAGATGACAGGATTGGCCGCCGAGTTCAGAGGCGCCAAACTCTGTATCAGCGATGCTATGGCCACGTTGACTTGCGTATCAGGGATGAAATCATACACTTGTAGTAGGTCGAATATCATGTATGGTGACCAGCAGAGGACGAATACTGAAAATGAAATATATATTAGCATCTAAAACTCTACTCACCTTAATTCGTAATATTAATTAATTCATAATTTAAGAGCCACTCTTGTCGGTGGAGCTGTTGCGACTTTCCGCGATCTTCCATCATACTTTTTAAGCGTTGATATGACATTACTATATGTAGCTATGTCTTGGTCTTCCCCTCTCCCTCTTTCCTTCTATTTTTCATTCAATAATCTTTTCATATCAAATGTCCTAACATTTTTCGTCGTCTATCTTCTATAGTATTCAATATCTTCTTTTTTATATTGCTAAAGTATCTAACTCTGTGAGGTTGTAGGGGGTAAAATCTGGATTTTTATTTTGGATAACCCATTTAACATCAAATACGAGAAATGGGAACGAAAGTGCATTGAAAGGTGAAGTAAAAACGTAGAAAATTTAATGCTGACGATGTTGCGCTGGTCAGCTAGTGGTTGATAAAAATAGGTGCCGTATGCCTAAAATCAAAATATTTTTATTTATGTAGGTATATAACAGACAGACTTATGATATATCAAAATCTACCGTCAGTTCAGAGTACATGCGAGCTAAGAACTGACAAGAAACTCTGCTGTTATTCTTTTCAAATCAGCTTTTACATGTTTACAAAAATACACATTCATTTTTTAATTTAAATTAGATTAAGTGTAATGCTACACCTAGACATAAAACCCTCTGCTTGGGAAGAATAGTAAAGACGAATAAACATATTAAAGTATAAAAAATAACTGAACCTAAAAGAAATTTCCGTAAAGACTGCGTTGATAGATTTATAGTAAGTATCATTAGTGAGAATAGTAAAAATGATTTTCTTTTATTTATAAACATTATAGGGATAGGAAATAACATCTTCGACGAACCGTGGTACAGTTTTGTTAGAATATTACTTATTTTTCTTATACTAACTTAACTAAGTTCCAGCTGCTTCACTAATATTAACGACGATATTGGTAATTGAAGGGCAAAAAATGTTGGGAAAAGTTCGTATTAGTTTAACGTATTTGTATAGGACATCTCTGAGAAATCACTTAGAGCTACTAGTATTGACCTATGAAGCTGTGGGATAGTATAACAATTTACTGTTTATACTGAAAATATTATATAGAATAATATTTAAAAAAAAGTATTCTGTGCTTAAAATTCGAGATAATGAATTACCCGTGCATGCTGACGATAATGATACGAGATGCTACTTCTACTTCTCTGTTCATATATTTAACACTTTTAGACCCAGGAATTAGCCAGCCAACCTATATGCGTTTTATAAATATACAATATGTTATATATCCAAACTTCGGAACTTATTAGAGATAGACTGTAAAAAATCGTATTTTTCACCTATTTCAGCCGCTATATAACTCTGTAAGGTGTGTTACGATTGTAGAATCAGATTAGACAGTGTAATTACAGAATAGGAGGCATGATATCATAATTCTATGGAATGGCAATGCATGAGTGGTATCACGGGTGTCTCTGATACTACTACCATCAGGTGGATCGTAAGAAAATAATATGCTACAAAATTATCCGCATTGCTTTGTATTAGATGTATACATTACAGTATTGATGGAATATAGTGTTCCTAAGGTCAAGATTTTGTTTAATAATAAAAATAATCTCCTTAATATATTCCGCACTGTGCAAATTGGATTTTGAAATGAGCTGTTGCAGCTTTTATCATAGTATAATTCGTTAGGCACTGTAATGAATTAATGAACTGCCATTGTACGAGTATATACAGTAGAGATATTCATAACATGCAGTCGAAAAATTACATATTTATTAAGTATTAATACCGTAAAAATTTACACTTACGGATAATAGACAAAATAAAGACGGTAAGCTTTGTGGCGGCAGTAATAACTTATAATATTCACCGAGATGGTGAGACATAAAAGTGTTTTGGGTATTACAGGCCGATCCAATCTCCCGGCTTTCAGAGACCTAATAGCGTATCCACCAAAAATTGGACCACGCTGAAACCGATAACAAAATCTTGATAAAAATGGTAATGCCTAATAAACATGCTAAATCGACTTCAACGAAGAAAAATGGTAGAAAATCGAATTTTGTATGACGAGATAAAAACTTCTTGACTTGATAATGTTGTCGATAGAAACGAATGCACGCTTTGATGAATCGTTTATAAACAGTTCTTTATGGTTTGGCAAAAATTATGGGATAATAATTATAATTATCGAAAAGTTCATTATCATAAAACAAGGTCTACTATTATCAAGAAATGTAATGATTAAAATTTTCATCGCCTCATTAACGCCGTCTTTTAATGCTTAATAAATTTACGGTGAAAGTATTTTACTTCATCTATAGTTCTTGGAGATATATTTATTTAATTTATTGTAGGAACAAATAATGAATTCTATATAAGTGATCGCTGATAAACCAGCTGTATAAGGCTTATAAATTACTTTTTTTTCAAAAACAACTATTTAATTCTTAAATTAAACTGACGTGTAGGATAGCAAAGTTTGAGGAAAAAATAATTTTCTTGGCGAATTATGTAGTAAATTTGTAGAATACATATTATAATAGAATGAATATTGAATTTATAAACACTGAATACATATTTTTTTTCATTCATTATTAAATAACGGAAGAAAAAATTCTCTAATATAATATGTATTCTACATATTTTCCATAAAAAACTGAAGCGAATTCGTTATATATAAAACAGTGTGCTATATGTATTGTAATTTTTTAAGTGTCATTTATAAAAAACATATCATCTGCTTCTTCCTTATCCCATTTATTTGGGGTCGGCGTAATATGTTTTTCTCTTCCATTCATCCCTGTTCGCAGTCATCTCGTTATTTACTTCCTTTCTTACCATATCATCTTTCACACAGTCCATCCATCTCTTTTTCGGCCTTCTTTCTCCCTTATAACCGTCCACATTCATATGTAACACCTTCCTTAAAATATTATCTTCATTCCTACGCATTACATCTCCATACCACGATAGACGATTACTTTTCAACCTCTCCGACACCGGCGCCACTTTCATACTTCCTATTACAAAAATCATATATGATTATAAAAGTATATAATATTATTATTTATTAAATAAAACTTTGGTAAGGTTACTATAGACTAGTAGCCCTTAGCAATGAAATGTGGTTTCTTTGTAATAAATAATGTTTTATAACCGAATATAATATGTAGTGTATAACTGCCTCAGGGTATGTAGTACTAGCTACCATTTTGCTGCTTTGTAGCGGAAATTACCCGTGAAAGCTTTAGTTTTGCTACCTAAATTGGACAGTCTAAGTCCAAAGAACCTGCTACTATTTATTTTATTTATTTATTTATCCTTTATTGCACTATATAAAATAATGTACATTGGGTAAAAACAGAAAGCGATTGAAGGGCAGTAATGGGAAAAGGTTATACTATTTGTATTTACTTAACTTAGGTATATATGTCAATAGTAATATGCTTACATAACAATAATATATATGTACATAAATACTTGCTATAACAATCTATATATATACTATCTTTATCGTAATGACATATTAACTTTTTAATATAGATTTTAAGTTTTGTTAACCCTACATTTGTGTTAATACAATTTGAAGTAGGATTTTAATCCTAACCTTTCGTGATGTTTTCTTGTTGAAGATTTCGATAAATAAAAACGCCTAAATCGGCAATGGCAAACGGGATTAATATGTGTAGAATTTTTTTAATTTAAAGGCCGATTTAATATTACACGTAAACAAATAGTTTATTTCACAACACCAGATACAATACACAAAGTACGTGAGCCTTATCCTTTTAAATTTATTTATGCAAACCTACAGGTTTTATTAATAAAGGATTCATACTACAGTATGAATCCTTTATTAATGTCCATAATGAAAATCCAAATGAAGAACCATTAAAGGCGATTCTTCTTTTTTTTTAAACTTAGTAATTCAGTTAAGTCTACATAATTAAGACATAGAGTTTGTGTTATGATACTATATCTATATTGGGCATTACTAATTTATTCGATATTGTTATTACACTATATTACTATATTATCCTACTGAGATAGACCTACTTCTTACTTTTTATAAAGTAACGCAGCTTGAATTGTAAACTGTGTTTCGGTTTGCAGGCTGAGACATGACAGTTAAATTACAGAACACAGAGGCTTAATATATTAGTTTTTCAGAAAGACAATATATAATATAATAATAATAATAATCTCAGGACAATTCACACAGCGCCATCTAGTCCCAAGTTAAGCTAGCTAAAGCTTGTGTTACGGGTACTAGATAACTGATACAAGTACATAGATATATATTTTTTTCGTAAATACAAACATATTATACATAGAAAACACCCAGACCGATACAAACATGAATACAAATGTTTATGCCGTGCGAGGAATCGAACCCGCGACCATCGGACGTAAAACGGTGTGCTATATCCATGGACAATACATACAGCGCCATCTAGTTCCAAGATAAGCAGAACTTGTGTTATGGGTACTAGACGACTAACACAATAACTTTAATAAAATTTTTATAAATACATTTACATATATTATACATAGGAAATACCTAAATGAATACAAATAATCATACTCATAAATATAAATGTTTGTACTGTGCGAGGAATCGAACCAATACCACGACCATCGGAAGTAAGGCGGTATTCTAAACTGCTAAACTACCGAGTCCGAAAATGTATATAAGATGCAACAATAATATCTTATTTAGGTAGAAAACTTATGCGTTGACACAATTTTGTGTTATCATTGTAATTATTATTATGTCATCAAGTACTTCTCGAATCGTTTATGAAGATTTTATGTGAAAAGTGAGAAAGCAATAAGAACAACTATTACGTTCAGTTACACATGATAGATGTGATCGTAAACCTATTTTATTGTATAAGGAGTTTGGTCCTATGACGTTAGTAATTCTACTTTTAAGTCTTGTTGACCTCTTTCTATTTTATTGTTATGGTAGAGCTTAGATCGACTTATATCTTAAGATTTTATTGCGTACCTATTATGTGTAAGATCCGTATTTACAGTTAAAATAACTGAAACATTATTATGAAAGTTAGTGCAAGCTAATTGCATATGTTTGGTGTACGTATGGACATATACATATATATTATAAATATATGTATATGTATACTGACTTACTTACACAAAATAATCATGACTTTTAAGTGATTTTAAAAGTTTTCATTCATAAAGTTAAAAGGTATGTGTGTATTATTTGCATATATATATATATATATATTTGTGGTATTGGTGCGGAATGTAATATATTATAATGGACCGACTGTATTAAATGAATGTTGTATGAATTTTGTATTGAATTGAATTGGTGTAAGAGAGAAATAAGCAATGAATGAATAGAATGCTAGAATGATTACGATACGCGACGGTTTCTTAAGTGATTATTATTGTAAATTTAATAATATTTGACGAAGGTAAATAAAAAAAACAATTCGACTCTTTGGACCATATTTATATTATACATTTCATATTGCTTTACTAACAGTATACAGTCTTTTATTTGTGTATAAGTTTCAAGTCATAAAATTATAATGAACTATAGCCAGTTTTGTGTATTCATGTTCGGTTAATAGACAGACATAATATCAATTACTATAGAAAATCGTGAAAAATTTACATTCCGGTCGCGGGACACTTTCGCCCTCTATATTATCATATCAACGTGAGAAGAATAATGCGTGTCAGTGAGAAAATACTGGTAATTTATGCTAACTATATATGTATTTATTAAAAAATGATGTTCCTATGAAACATTATACTTATACCTATATAATATATAAATATAAATTATATTGTGTTGACTGGAAGAGAGCTCTTTTAGAGATAAGTCCTCCTTTCTTAACATTATTTATAATTAATATATAAAGTTCCTCGATATATAGATAAAAACTAAGTCACAATCGGTTACATTTTCCATCAAGTCTTAAAAATAAAGACGACAGCGATGCTGCCAAGAATCGTTACTGTATTATGTGTTTAATGAAGCTTGAACCCGTTAAAAATAATCAACGATTTTATTTTAATGTACATTTACAAAAACAGGGTGAGTCATGTAATGGCTTTGCTTTTAAACGCTTAGTTGTATTTTTTTCCACAATTCTGTTGACAGAGATGTCAGTTAGAGTGTTGTTTGTACTACCGTGTTACGTTGACAGTTTGAATGATTTAACAAGAATGTTCTGACACGCTATTAAAAATATTATTCTTTGAAAAACTTACAACATGCATGCACGGGGCCGACATTTCGGAAATAACATTTACTAGTTCCCTGTGATCGAAACGTCATTAAGGCTCTTTTATCATGCTATAATAATTCGTATATTTTTGTAATATAAGATATTAGACGCACAAAGGTTTTTTAATAAAGTATAGATTTTTTTCTGCTTTCATAACTTAATACTATGTACAGTTCAAAATTCATTTATGTGACTATTTCAGTAGGTGCCACCAAAGAAATAGGTAAATCTTAATATTTCTAATTCTTAAGATACTTGAAATTATTCAATACAGTGTAATTTTTCTTAGTGAAAGATGCTAAATGTCCCAAACCATTTAGCATCTTAAAATCACTCACTGCTATTAAGAACTAAAAGTGCTTTATAAATATTTTTATGTCGTAAAAAATTGTGTAGAGAAATCATATAGAACCATTAACCATTGGATGTCCTTCACTTGTTTTTCAAAATAATACGAGTATTAAGAGGCTATGTGAGAAATAATATTCACTGAACCTGTTCATTTCTTTTTTCTTAGATTTGGTCGTAAATCCTAACGCGTGCAATAAAAATATTGTATTCTACTACTATTTTATAATATTTGAGTATAATAGTAGTCGTATGTCAAATAGTAGTAGTGTAGTATTAAACACTAATAATTAAATATTACTTACCAAAAACAATAACAAATGTCATCTTCACAGTTTTTATTTTTGCCTTGGGTATGATGCCGCGGCTGCTCGCGCGCCTACTATCCAGATCGTCACTATCTGAAAGGCAATACTTATTAGATATCAATAGTTATTTTTTCAGTAACAATGACTATTATAGTGAGTTTGTATTGAGTGGTCTTATTGGGTTCCTCTGTCTCCACCTATTTCAGCCGCTAAGCAGCTTTCTTTACAGTTCGTGGTCGTTCTGGTTATAGAATGAAATTATTATTTCACACATGTTTTGTGATTTCACTGTTCTTAATGAAATCACAAATATGTTAATAAATCAATTTATTATAAGAGAAAGAGGGAGATATATATGGCTATTACACATAAAATCTAATTATTATTAAATTAATAAATTATTAAATAACATTAATACCAACAGTAACAGCAGAAACTAAAAGAGTTTTCAGTTCTGCTTCAGTAAAGAACAAAGTTCTATAGTTGGTCAAATGTGAATATAACCACCAGGTTTTCTAAGAATATTTTTATTTTTAATGACAGTTCCAAAATTAAAATAATTATATGAGATTGATATAATTATTTTGACGTTATATGTATATCTTAATTGCAGTTCCGCTTCTATTGGTCGTAGTGTAACGTAATTTAGTAATAAATAACCTTCTTAATTAAATTAGCTGTCCAAAACAAAATAAATTTCCAAATTAAGTATGTAGTGCCGAATATTTTTTAATATTATTTATTTAATTTCATGGAAAGAGGATAAAAAGTGGCTTTAATTTTTGGATCCGCTGTTCAGATTTAAGCCTACTGACCCAATTTCATGTTTATAGATACAGGGTTATATTTCAATACTATTTTACATAATAATAGGGTTAGGTTTTCATTTTATGAGCGGTTAACCCCTACACTGCTTCAATGGGGACCTCTATAAGGTAATAAATGTATCGGTTGTGCGGGAAAACACATTCAATATGTTTATGACAGGTTATTGTGGGTAGTGCCTAATGGATATCATATAATTAATTGATTGATTGGACTGTACTTGATTATTAATTTAATCCTTTGTTTTCGTATACTGCATGTCATCATGTTAGGTTATACAGCATACCCTTGTACGGTGGATACATTTTTAATTAAAAAAAACCTATTATCTAAGGAAAATCTATTGAATTTACTACAAAACGATCATTTAGGTGACAACTGTGTATGGCGTTCGTTGTTCAGGGACGGGATTTACAATGTATTAAATATATTAGACATATACTAGTAGAAAATTAAAAATATACCAGTAGAGTTTGTTAGCAGTGTTCTCAATCGTAGTTAGCCTTACTAGATGGTAGATATATTAAAAATTTTGTACCAAATATTAATTAAAACATTATGTCTTTTACTTTATTACAGACTTTATTATTTACTATTAGTATTAAGATTTTCTATGTGATTTTAATGACAAACAAACGGCCCACGTAATAATAGTGAGAATCGTCTATAGACAACAACGCTACGAATATCAAGTTATCTTGTCATTATTTCGTAACGTTAAAATGCCATGTCTTTTATATTAAAATTTCATGGTCTCATTTCACCCTTTAACCAAAACAGCTTGCAATGTTAGCTGCTTTGCTGCTGAAATAGGAGAGACTAAGGTACCACCGACCACAGACAATTATTAAAACGAGATAGACGACATTTAAAAAATCAATTACAGTTTTAAGAGAATCCATTACAAATAAAAAAATAAATCTTCCCTCTTTACAATATTAGTTTAGACAACTTTCAATATGGGCTCTTGCAAATATTATGTATTTTATCAAATTTTACTTGAAGATTCTCAATTTATTGCGACATTTACACGTCGTAATATAGAATATGGCATTTTAATAAAACAACCCAAATCTCAATGGCGGGTAGAGTACACAGGATTACACGCATACAGAGTGGAAGCTTATCAGCCAGAGCTCATTCTGGAAATTTGGACAGAAATACAATATATACATACCCAGGACTATAAATGCTAAATAGTATTTATTAATTTGCTATTTGTTGCCTTTTCATAACTACATGGTTAAAATGATCTTAATGAAGTTTTACATGAAGATAGATTGTACCGCGAGAACGGATATAGGCTATATTTTATCGCAAAAAGTAATCTAGAAAGCCATAAAATAGCATACGAATGAATGAATTCTGTGCAGGGGCTGGGGAAGTCTAAGGTAATTAGTAGATTTATCAGTTAATAAAATAGTAGTTATACTATTAATGCTAAAGTAAATTTAAATGTTTTTTTACGGTTTTGCCCCATTCTGAAATAAATTATCATAAAATGTAGCATAGGTATCGATCCCAAATAATGGTATGAAGGTAAGGTTACTTTATCTATTATATATCACACAAACTATTGAATAAAATTACTACGAATAGATTTTTTTTGTTGTTAATAAATACATAATCAACATAATTTGTATAAGCACAATACAACATAAAAGTACAAAAACCAACAGGCTTACACTCTGTCTATAATGTACTACTCTGTGGTGCGAACGCATAAAATCACGGACGATCTCAGTAGTTCCTGTTTCCATATTTCACTCGACCCGAACATCGGCAGTCGGGTCACGATCCCCCTAATTTGGTCGAATGCCCCACCATTCTCAGTTTTTATACTCGTGTATTCACAAGTAAATCGAGAGATTCTTATTCTATTATTAATGTTGTAATGTTTTCTTACACATATTATTTTCCTTGTATCCTTGTATACGAGATTATGAATTACTATATAATATTATCATCCATACACCTGGAGATATTTAATCCGTACTAATATGAAATGGATGGGTTCGTTTTTTACCACATCAAGAATAAACGCCTGAATAGATCTTAACGAAAAATATGAAACTACATAATAATAAAACGCATCTGAACAGTCATTGTTGATTTGTATAGATAATATTTAATTGTACTTATGTGTATATGTTTTTTTTCGGTTCATTAGTGAGATACGAGAATGGCAGTGAAATTTGTGGGTACGGAATGACAGCTTTGTCCTCGAAATTGACAGTCTGTAGTCAGGCGGACCGTCGACTTATTTACCATTTTGATAAAATAAAATATTTCTGATATTCTTCTGGAATCGTTTATAAAGGTACGGTCTTAAAGATTTATTAAAAATAAATCCTCGATCTTTTTAAAAAATATCTTTAAAGTTGGATAAACATGCACGCAATCTGTAAATCAAACTTGCAATCGATTCAGTAGTTTAGAAGTCCATCGCGGATAAACTATGTGACACGTAATTTTTATATATAAAGTTTATCCACTTACATTGTCTGGTGGCAGTGGCCCTTCTCCCCAGCACCCTGTTACTCTTCTGTCGTATAGTGACCACAATAACACCGTAGCAAGCGGCAATGGTTACGGCTGGTACCACGAATAATGAAACGAACACGCTCGTCATCCATATCCGCCATTGCAGCTTACTTATACCCGACCAGCATTGGATAATACCTATATTTGTGATTTAGAATTATACACATAACATAATACATACTAACACACATATAATTAATAGTAAATTACAATGATGCACATCATCGAAACTAGACATTTAACATGATAATATTATGCAAGAGTCCCTGCTCTTGGATAATATTGGATTTTCAGTAATCAGATTGGAGGACTGTCAGTAATGAGGTCGCCTGACCCCACAGCTAGAAATGTACCATGGTTGACCTCCACGTGGTTCCCCGTGGAAACCATTATAATAAATTCCTTGTGAATTTGTCACAATAGGCTTTTTGACCTGACCTCATGTTCATCTTGTCATCCTCTACTGGTGGTGGTGGTGTACCAGTAGAGGAGGACAACGTAAAAAAAAATAACAGTTTAGTGTTGTTATTTTTTTATATATATAAACAGCTTATGTAGAGAAAATAATGTATTAGTTAAACAAAGTTTTAGGAGGAATTAGTATTTTTAAATAATTAAGTAGTGGTACGGTGTTATGTTACTTCATTGGTTATATAAAGATACAGAACACAGCAACAAACAAAATATATATATAGAAAGATAAGTTTAACTTACTTAATAAAGCACATAAAGTTATACATTAATTTTGTAAGTATACTGAAAAAGTACTATTTACAATTATATTTGTAGATATACATATCTTTTAAATAATGATTTAGTATTTTAACTAATGTGTATTAAAATTTAATATATATACTCACCTACATCAGCTTCATCAAACAGGAATAACATGGGAACACAGAATAAAAAACTAATAAACCAGGCGACTAAAATGAGAGCGCGCGCCCGTCGCCCTGTAAAGAAGAAAATCTTTATGAATAATTTCGTCTTATCCACAAATGTTACGTCACTGTATTTATGGAGGCATTTACAAGTATTTCCAACCCATAAAGTTCGACAGTAAAATAAATCTAAGGGATTTACTTTGAAAAGTATTGTGAGAAAAGGTCACGGGAAAAATACAAATGTGGGAAAATGGAGCAAATTAAAACTAATCTGATTTAGTTTAATACCCTTAATGGTGTTAAAAGGAAGACACAATGATACTTACAGCTTCCTGTAAAATTCATTGGATGCGTAATGGCATCACATCTGTCTATACTCAGCGCTACCAATACATATGTAGATGAATATGTGACTACACCCTGCAACAAAGAAAACATAATATAATCTTATTTGGGATCTTATTATTCATTATTTTAGATTATTACACGTCATGTATATATTTCTTAATTTAACATGGTTATTATTTGGACATACACAATGAAATAATAAGGAATCCTGAGGAGGATAAAATAGTATAAAGATTACGAAATTATGCACTGTCTAATACGTGGAATCCACTGATTAGATTTATTAAATAAAAATCACGATTAGTTAGTGTCTTACTTATTCTTACTCTAATGGGGAGTGAAGGTAAGTGAAGGCATATTTGCCTACCATCTACGAGCGGCTTATCAATTTCTTTTGCAATACGGGAACTCAATAATAGTAATAAAATGCCTTTATATCCCTTTATTTCTGTAGTATGTATAAACTCATTGTATATTAATATATAATAATTAATTATCATAAATTTACCTGTAAATATTTCATCATCTTGCAAGCTATTGAACCTGCAAGCCAAGTGATTGTTATACGTTGAACTAAATCTGGAAGTACACTTATAAGACCCACTAATAAATCTGAAACAAGCGATTGTTTATTACAAAAAGTAAGGCATCTGACTGAATAAGTTATGAGTAAATTTATACAAATGAGACGAAGTAAAGCTACAACAATAAAAAATGCAACAAAATCAATAGTATATGACTCTCATAAACTTTAATGCAATCCTATAAAAACTATAAATATATTACATTCACAAGAAAGTTAATTTTAATAACTTTTAATTAAACATAGTACATGTACAGATAGTATAAATAAACTTGTAAAATATTTATTAAATAATGAAGTATTTTTATTTATTAAATAATAGTAACATTTTACTGTTTTTTTAAAAGAAACAAAGTAAGTTTCTTATAGGTTTAATTAAAATAATTGAGAATGTGGCGGTAGAATAAAGAATATAGTGTTATTATTCAAAATTAATTTATTAAATATATTTCAATAAATATTAATTATATTCCAATGCCTCTATTATCGTGACAAATAGTCTACATCTTAATAAAATGTACAAGAATATACTTATTCGAATTTACCAGATATAGCTAACTGCATGATGAAAAAGTTCATCCTGCTTTTTCTGGATTTGGTGAGCAGCAGTGCCAACACCACGGTCGCATTGCCTGCTACGATCGCCACCAGCAGGATCCATAGCACCGCCACCTGAGCTGTCTGATTATATAAACATCATTAGCATGGCTCACAAACATGGCTGACAAAAAATACATATAGTATTTTTGATAATACATAAAATAATAAATGCATAAAATTACTATTACAATAAATTATTATGAGAAATAGGTTTAACATCTATCAGAACATCGAGCCCCCGACCGAATGTATATGTGATGTAGAATAAATAAATTGCGATGCTCATACTCTAAACATTGTATGTTTATTGAAAAAAAAGTATTAAATAAGGTTGAAACTACATGATAGTGGATGGAAATTGACAGAATACGTGTACAACGGAGTAAATATAAGTAACTTTAAAAACCTAAGGGGATATATATTTGGAATAGCACAATAACAAAAACAATCAAGTTCATCTGATGCTAACGGTAACTGTCATCTATATACAAGAACAGCACATCACGTTATTGTATTACACCTGTGATACTACGTTGCCATTTCATTGGACTAAGTTGTCCTGCCTCTTATTCATTAATTTTATTGCTTAATTGAATCCTACAACCAAATAATCCTCGAGGCTGAGGCCTTTTTCATCAAATATTTCCTCTTGGTTGTCGAAAACTTCTAAGGTGTGTTATGAAGCTTAGTTAAAGAATACTATGTTATCTGTGGTTAAAGTCAGCTGCAGTTTCGAGGGTGGGTAGAAGAGCATCGCCCTCGCAAACATGTAAGAAAATGTATAATTTCCTACCCGTTCAAATTACTATCAAATCATAGTAAAATTGAATATAAAAATAGTCAGTACATATACACATCTTAGCTGATAGCAGGAATATGTAATAAAAACTGTTACAATTTACTACAATTTACAGTATAATTTCCTTTTACTTCAAAATTTGTTAGAGGTTAATTCATGTGCTATTTTCAATAAATGTGGTGGGGTCCATATTAGGTGAATATTAGGTGAAGATATTTAATTATAATAGTGCTAATTTGACCTTTCATTATACGTATGTATAACATACCTAATATAACAAGTTTAAATTCTAATTATGCGCATTTTGCTAATTTTCAACAGGTTGATCTTTAACTTATAAACAATTCCAATCATCGTCCGGTGAAGCTGTAAAGGTCAGCTGTAGCAGCAACTGCATTAGAGTAGTCCGAAAAAAAATCTATTATGTTTAAATCACCAATGGTGAATTAGATAAATTAGTCAATTATTCTTACGAACATTGATGTATCACTCTATTTTAGTTTTGACAATGAATAAATTACACAGATTTATCAATTATTTATTAAAAGGATGGGACAGACAATCAATAGTCCATTTTCCGAATGATTGATCCTATTGTTTCAACATTATCAATAATTTCATTTGCATTCAGTGTCAACAAAAATGATAGACGGCAAATTTTAAACGAGAGATTTAAAATTCATAATTCCTAGATGTTTCCCGCGGATTTCCCTGCGAGTCAACACTTTTAAATCTAATTTAAAGTGGATAAATCGTGTACGTTTAAGAAGTGTCTGTCTGTTGGTTACATTTTCACAAATAAACAACAGAATGGATTTTCATGATATCTGATATATGTATATATATAAACGATATTATGAGAACGGACATAGATATTGTTACTCAAAAACAGAAACGCAATGTATGATGATTTAAATTTCAGATTTCTAGTCTTAGCAGTTTTTGGATGTGTTATAAAGTTGTTTCTCTAGACTGCCCATTAAAGTCTGGAGAAACAACTTTATAAGTATACATAGATATTTTTGCACTGCATTTAGATTGTGGTTTTATAATGCACAAAAATAAAAAAGGAAAAAAAGGTGTTTTTACTTTGTAATAACAAATTTTTATTTTAAATAATTACAGTTTATAATATAAAAATATTGTATATCTCTTATTGTATATTGTATGTTGTATGTCTCATGATAATTGAGATGATAAAAATTTCAAAGTTCTCATAAGGTCCGTGGAGGAATCCAGCCAGGTCGCAGAGTTATCCTTGCGCCTACAATCGGAGGCTGTTCCTTCTGTGATCACGACCGGCGTCTCGGACAAAACACTGTACTCGAGATACCAGCATCCGTACTTCTTCATAAAGGCACCCCGTTTTATGAAAGGGTACGTACCAATACTCTGGGATTCTTGCCCACTAAAATCCCTCGGTGGTCCTCTCGCCGCGATAACGGCACTGGAGTCTCGTGTACACTATTTCGTCCAAGGTGCAGGATTTTTCTGTATGCAATATTTCCCCTCGAAAAAAAAAGCCTACGTCATCGAACTCCAAATCATGTTCTTCCAATCCCTTCTCCAAAACACAGCATAAAAAGCAAGTTACATAGCAAATTGCTACTGAAATTAGTTAGACAGAGGTACACAGACGACTTCGCACAAAGTCTGCCTCGGTGCATGAGGTGCATTTTTGTATATTCTGTTTGCTACTTATAAGTGATAAAATGTATTATATCGTTCTGAAGTGCTACTGCTTGCAAAATAAAATAAACTGACGACACTTTATTCCATTATTTGCATTTACTTATTCTATTACCACGGGACGTACCGACCATAGAGATAAAATAATAACAGTTCAAGTGACGTTTTTCAGTTGAACTGTTATTATTTTATCTATATTATTTTCAAATGGGAAAGTATTTAGCAAGTCTGTTTCAAGTGACACAATTAACAAAAAAGTAGTTTTAAAATTATTGAACAATTTCCATTTATTCTCTCTTTAGAAATATAAGTATACAAAGTATTCATACTGGTATTCTTATAAATAACTTTTAAAGACTAAGTGATTTAAATACTATTTATTTACAATGACACAATTCCGGCTTTGACCATTGTTCGTATTGATATTGTTGATTTCTATTTATATTATGTTTTTGTAAAAAAATATTTAAGTGTTTATATAAATTGTCTAGTGCCTGTAACTCAAGCACTGTTTACCTTGAGACTAGATAGACTATAATTAAACCATATTGTTATATAGTTAAACTGGTAACAAATTTAATTTACAGTACACATTACATGATAGCACTGATAACCCATAGCACAGGTCTAATAACTAGTTTAGCTTATCAGGGTCCTCACAATAGGTTATACAACTTTCTACCAGTAAGTTATCTAGTGTTAATTTTTATTGTTATATTTTCCTCCTTTTGCTTTAAGTGTTGTAATTTATATTGTACCTACTTGCTGCGCAACTTCATCTGCATTACATTTACTTGACATTTATCATTATATTTCGCCCAATTTATATATACCTTTTGAAATTATAGCCTGTGTCATTGTGATTTATATTACTGTAAGGTTTCAAATTTATTCACTAGTTTCTGCGTAACAAAAGAAAGAGTAACAAACATTCATCCATTCAACTATACCTGCGTTTATAATATCAGTGAGATATACAAATAAAGCATTAATATTATTATTAAAATTTCCCATTTCCTCTTCCAAAAATAACTATTGTTCTACTTTATATAAGTATCTATAACAATATCGTGAAAATACAACATTATACGAAGTGAAGACTCCTATTATTTGGTTCAAGATAATGTGTACGTTTCCGTCAAACGACCTGCTTTCTAGATTATGGTGTAACGAAAAGTGGAAGTGATATTACAAGTCAGTCCTTTGTTACAATGTACACGAACGTATAATACATTTTGTTAATATCGCGTTTCAATTGTACACTATTAACTGCGTCAACTTTTGAGATAAACATCTTCAACTGCCATAAATATTAATTCTGTACATATCATAGTGATTTTCATGTAATTTATATGTATTTTCATGTAAGTTTTCTTAAAGTCGACTGTAGTACAAGCTCCGCTTAGTAAGAGTATATTATTTAGGACAAAATAGGTATGTGTAATTGAAATTATTCGTGGTATTGATTACTAGTTTACTTATATACTTCATGATTTGCATAAAAGCTACATCCTGGGGACGCCCAACTTGTCTCTTACTTGACTAGAGTTCGATGCTCGTTTTTGAATAACAACTTTCTATCAAATAAACACAGTCTTAGTACATGAAAAGTCTATTTAAAAATATATATTTAGTCCTTGGTCCGGATATAAGTTTCTTTTTTTTGTGTTGTGTTGTACATTCTCAACGTTATCCAATGTAGTGTTGTTATGAATTGCTTAAACTTATCAAGAGATTTAAAGGGCATATTACAACTAAAATGTCGTCCTAAACCCCTTTTAATGAGATCCATAATATAAATTTAGACGGCTATGTATATGTTTTAAATAACTAAATTGCGCTACAGGAGTCTGGTGTACAAGACATAAGCAATGGCATTTTTTGACGAATAAACTTACAGAATACCAATTATTATTATAGTAATCGAAAATATAAAAAACATAATGATAGTACAAAATACATTGAATTTTTACTCTGTTTATTTCAATTTGTGCCTGATTTTTAATTATGAGTTTTTTTATATTACGATGGTGCCAAACAAGCATACAGTCTATCTGATGGTAAATGGTTACAGTAGCCCATGGACGCCTGAGATACCAGCGTGTGCGTTGCCGACCCTTAAGAAACCTTAATATACCTTTTTTGAAAAAACGTATAGTCTCGTGAGAAAACCTCGGCAGAAATAAAGTACAATGAAATAATGTGCTGCAGTTTATATAACTGTACTATATAGTCATGTTTAAAGTAAGTTTTAATAATAGTCGTACCTAAATTATCTTTAATTCTGAAGTCAATGAAAAAATACACTATTATGCCTCATTTAACAGAAGAATGTAATTTAACAAACCGCTGTTTTCTTATTTCTCAGGCTACATGCTGAAACGAGATTAGAATACGGAGCGTGTCTAGACCCATACTTCAGTACGATTCTCGCGCGCAATTAACTTGGATCCTAAAATTGTAAAACGTCTAGTATAATCACAGTTCTTTTAGAATGATTTATTGTATGACACTTTTATAAGGCACATTCGATATATATATATATATTAAAAATATAACTGTTCGCTGTGTATAGGTGGAAGTAAGTAACATAACAATAATAACTTGATCAACGTAATAGAACCTTAAACGACAATTGTTTTTTTATTCTTTTGTGTGCGAGTCAATTAGAAACTACATATAAAAAACTCACCAAAATATTATAAAAAACATATTTTAAGTAATGTATTATGGATAAGCAGCACAAGTGATTCTGTCAGCACTTCGTCATACACACACATGTGTGTATACATAGGTATAAACAAATCTTTCTTTTCTGGTTTTTAGCAATTGGCCGCCTTATTGCCGCCGTAGATAGATGTAATGATTGATATTTTAATGTAACTATTAACTTTTACCATATAATGCAAATTTAAGCATATCTATCTATCTATTTACCTAAACTATTAATAGTATTCAAATAATAATATTAGCTAATAACGGTGTTTAACCTCGAGTGTTAGTTTTAAGTTTAACATCAAAGTTACCAGTGTACATAATAAACAATTATTATTATTAATGTAGTTAATTGTTTAGTAGGAATAATGGTATAATGCTACCCATGAAGGAGCAGAGAATTGGTGGTACGTTCTAAGTCCCTATTACTAATAATTGTATTCCTCCTCGTATGTATGTAATGATCCTAGCAATGTGCCATATCTGTTAGATCTTTACACTGGCTCTTTTGGAAAGCATTGTTGTAATTTCTAGTGAAGTCACCACTATTGGCTAATTGTTCTGAACCTTATTCTCATCCTCCACTGGTTTTCCGTCATCATAAACCGTTAGCACAGGCGTTCACCATTCCATTAACAATTATTAAAAAAATGCTGCATACAATCTTAATAGGCTCCAATGGTATTCAAATGTAATTACTTTTTATATGTAAAGATAATTAAATATATAAATAATGTTGACTGCAGAGTGTGGTATGTTTAAAAAATATTAATAAATAAATGTGTAATATTTGTAAAAGCTTGTTTACTTTTACACTTGACTTTAATTTATAGTGTTACTAATTTGGAAAACGATATGATATTTTACCTGATAGAAGTAGAATTTGTTAATGGTGGTGACATTGGCAGTGAAGTTGTAGGGGAGACTCTCATTGAAGACCACATAGAGACTGCAGTTGTAACACTCCTCCACCTCCATGACCCTGAAGATTCACATCTTGTGCAGCAGTTTGGCTGAGAACAAAATCAGTAGAAAACCTTACTATTATTATAAACGCGGAAGTTTGTAAGAGTAGATGAATTGATGGATGAATGGAGGTTTTTTTTTTCAAGTAAAAACTACTGAATCGATTTTAATGAAATATTACAACAATATAGCTTATCCATCAGAATAACATACAGGCTATAAATTTGACGGAGTTAAAATCGCGAGCACAGCTAATATGTAAGTAGTATATAAGTACAAAACTAAATATTTGTTTAGTATTTTTAACAGTCTTAATCTTATTCGATGAAATTCTATCTATATCTATAGTTAGGTGCTTAAAGAAGGACATACTCTACTCTAACTTTTAGTAGACAAATTGTTTATTTGTTTGAACATCGATAGAAGGCGTGCAAATTAGAATTGTTACTTTACAGTTAATAATGAAACATGTCAAACAATAACAAAGTGTGTAGAACAATATTTTCTATGAGCCGTTTGCGTTTCTTTGATATCTATTTAATGGCATATCTTTAATAATAAAATTTTAAGTATTAATTCGAGTATAATGTTAGAGTACTTCTAAATTTTTTTACCCAAAGTAAGGACTTAAAATTAAGCTCTAATACTATTGTCATAGTATACAAACACTATCTTTATCACATGGAATGTCGAGAATTTCATGTAGGTATTAGTTTAATATATTTAAACTTTACATTTGAACTCGACTCCCATTTTAGTCAAGACAAGTACATATATATTTTACCACTATGGCCACACAAGAGCTTGCTCTGTCTAGGTGGCAATGAGTAACCCCTTGAGAACTCTGGCCGTCGAACTTACAGCAATATCTTTTCAGCATCTATTGAATGCTGTGAGACTCAGCTCACAAATAGTATAGGAATATGTAGTAGCAATATACAGCATTTTCACGTAAGATCAATATATTACAAAATGGGACACAGTGCCATCTAGTTCCAAACTAAGCAAAGGTTGTATATACATTTTAAATAACGATTTTTTTTTCCCTTTTCTTATCTTGCAATCACCAAGCCCTTAGCATATTTATTGAGGGAATCTGTTGGCGGAAGAGAATTGTACCTCTAGTGAGGAAACAGTCATATTTTATTTTACATTATTTTTTTGATAACTTATAGAGATAACTGCTTGTAGACTTTGAACTAGTCCTATATGAAGGGGTATATTTTTATAATTTTGCCAGGTTATTTTATTTATTAATAAATAAATAATATGCAATTGTTAAATAATTTCAAATATATTTTTCGTAAGATTCGTTATTTTAACTGAACGGATTTCTAATAAATAAATACATGATTTGCGCAAAACAATTGAACATTTTTTATTATTAAATGAAATATTTCTCTACCAAATACCGTGTATAGTGAGAAATTATGATATCATGATGAAATTATGAAGTTTCAGTAAAGTAACCAAATGCGATTGGATTTGCGGAATTTGACTACAAACTGATATCAACGCTTGTACTTGAGAATCATCGAAGTAATTTTTATGTAACTGTAATACCATAGCTATAGGCTCAATTGATGGTAAATGATAACCGTCTCTATGTAAGAGAATAGCACCAGATGACTTATCATTTCGGAGGACCAAGAAGTCACGCCTCTGTGCCATGTAATTGAAATTTTACGAAGATATAAAAGAAATCTGTAAATTTTGGAATAAATATATTCAATTTTGGAATAAATATATGTAGCTATAAAAGAATTATAAATCACGTGTAATAAATAAGGAATGGATTTTGATTATAATTACCGTAAGCGTTAGGGTTTGAACTCGAGTTACAAAGATTTTATTAGACTCTCTAATTATATTTTATTCTGATACAAAAATACCTATTTATCAGAATATGTGTACTCTATTCAGATCTACAAAAGGTAAAATTCCTAAACAACACAAAATATAATAATATACGATAAGAATTATACCCAACCGTATTCTATAAAGGACCGAATGGTCTAAAATGGTTGTCTACGCCTGGCAATGTCCTCTTTATGTTTATTTACTATATCATTTAATATGCAAATAAGTTATATTTTTCACTGTCGTAAATGTACATATTATCGCCTTTCCTCTATTGGAGTATATTGTGGTTTAATGTAAAATATACAGACTAATTTATATATATGAAAAGAGTTTGAGAATTTGAGATAGTTTTAATTGCCTTTAGTATTATATAACAGAATTGTTTTATATTTTACTGCTTTTAAAATTTTATTAGTACATTTATTTACTTATTAGCACTTACTACCTCTATTTATTTTTAGATAAAATAAAATATTAATTAATTTTATTTCGTAATTTTTTTTTAAATATATTTTAGGAGTAAAAGACACACGGATACTCTTTTATAATATTATATAAGTACAGATTCAAAGCTAGCTGCCCGCTACTAAAAAAAAAATAAGTCATTTTTTAAAGTATAATATTATTAAGTCATATAACGAACTGTAAAGTAGAGTTTTGTAGAGTACCATGCTCTGTACTTTATAAACGGTAAAGTACAATACAGAACATGGTACTCTAAGTTGTAAATTTAAAAATAAATGAAAGAAATAACAAAATAAGTTATTTTAACGTAGTTTAGTTTAAATTCATAGGTTTATAATGGCATAAATATTTGAAAATTATAGTTGTTACATGATTCACATATAATCACAAAACAATATATTTTAATGTGTTTCGAATAAGAATTGTTAGCAACTGCATTATGTAATTGAGAAACTGGTATACCTTTTACATATACATTAATAATTAAAATCGACTTAACATCTGGCTGTACGTACAATTGAATTTCCATCTCGCTAGTACCAGCGAGCGAGAGTATTAAAATCTATATTTAATTGGTGCCAGGTGCTGCATAAGAATCGATATTTTGAATTTTAAAGTTGACATTTTAAGATAAAAAAATTATTGAAGTGTATTAAAAAGAATTTATAAAGTAATAAGACTGAGAAATAATGACTTCAAATCTGGTTTTCAACAAAAAAATAGTGTGTTAATTTATATTTCTGATTCTGATTCTAATGTTCTTGGTGATGAAAATACCGGTAATAAACTAAACTAAGTCTAAAGACGACTGTAGGCTTTATCCTGTCATGTGGGTTTCAAATATAACAACGAAATATGGGCATGTGTTGCTATCACCACAAAGCGACTTATTTTATTTACTTCAGGCTTACCTTAATACTATTTTTATAATTATGACATATGATAATGTCTCTGACTACAATATCGGAATTAACGGTCTAGATGATATCTTTATTTATAAATGCAAAAATATTATTAGAGGTTTACTATCGTATATTTGAATAGCAAAACTCGAATTAAAAATAATATACTAATATTATATATATATATATATATATATATATATATATATATATATATATATATATATATTTCATATAATAATACTCCATCATTATTTACTAATTAAATAATTATGGAACATTATATATGGCGATGATCAATTCTAACATTATTCCGGCTCAACGAACCATTTGTCGGGATCTTACTCCTCTGAGATAAAACAAAACTTCGGTGTAATTGTAGACTGTCACCAACAATATTTAAAATAGGCAGTGCCCGCGACGTCGTCCGCGTAAAACAGTGACCTTGACCAAATAATGAAAAAATATTTAATAATCTAACACAATAAAAGCCAAATAAAAAAGTTTCATCGTTCTAGCTCCAAAAAATACGAATTTGCATAAAAATTTTCACTTTACCCCCTTAAGGATAACATTTTTTCAATAGCCTAAAAAATAAGTTTCATATTTCTAGCTTTAAAAATCATGATTATTCCATACAAACTTGTATCTCTCTTTTTAACCCTTTGCAACCATTTTTTTGCATTAAAAACGTAGGCTACCTACGTTTTTCCTCAGGGTCTAGACTATTTGTGTACTAAATTTCATTTAAATCGGTTTAGTAGTTTAGGCGTGAAATTGAGACAGACAAACAGAGTTACTTTCGCATTTATAATATTAGGAAGGATGAGGAGCAGTGCTTTACACATCGGCATCGGCGAGTGGTGTTCGCACGAACACATGGTACACCAGTAAAACTGTTCTTATTTTCAGACAATGTGTCATTAAACTAAATTGTATGTACACATTAAACTTGTCTAATAGCTAGTTTGAATTTTATCATACATTTACACATCAGGTACAACACCTACTTACATCTATTTATGGCTACTCGTACACATGCTTAAGTTTCATTTCATTTATTATCTACTAGCTGTACCCGCGGCTTCACCCGCTTGTAATTTATATGCCTATATGTTATTCTGATGTATAACCTATATTACTGTAAAGTAGTATAAACTTTCATCAAAATCCGTTCAGTAGTTTTTGCGTGAAAGAATAAGAAACATATATACACACAAACTTTCGCGTTTACAATATTAATAATAAGATTGCCATTTATAATCAAGTTACAATGCATATTATATTGTCTGTATTTTTGTCTAATTATCCGTAACGTCCTTAGATAAAGCATACTATTCTGCTCATGATACTATTGTATTATATCTTCAAATAAAGAAAATACCTAAAAATTCTTCAACCTGATCTATTTATATATCAGTAACAAGAATATAAAAATTCAATACAAATGCTCTTTCTTTTCAGTCGGATAAAAAATCTACATTGGATAAACCGCGATTAGGCGGGAAACTGGAACGAGAGGAACGGAATATATTTCTCGTAAATAAACCATTAGTGAGTTTGTGGCAAAGGGTTTAATGGAGGGTTTCGGTGTTTAATTAAACCAATATACCTTAATGGATTTATAAAAAATGTATCAAAAGCTATATATCGAAGTTTTAAATTATGTATTTATTTACGTCACAATACGTGAGCTTTACTGTCTCCCAATATGCGCACTTAGGAAGATTGTATATAAATACACACAATTATAAACACTAATTACATACATACACACTAATTACACAAGGAAACAAAAGGAAAATAATACCTAATCGTAATTTAACATACTACCTAAATATTCTACTGCCATCCCACGAAACTCCAGCAAATTACAAGTAAATATGTCTAGATCTGGAAAGCGACTAACTATGCCGATCACTTTCAAACTTAACGACGAACCTTTTATGTTATTGGAATGGTAAACAAGTTGGCACTTGTTTACCATTCCAATAACATAAAGGTTTCAGTGGCCTGAAATGGTAAGATGTACCACCCGATGATAACTGATAACCGTCTGTATATATACACGTCTGAGTACATACTGTTTGACAGCTACGGCGGGCGGTCCACCGGTTTGGCATACCGCTTTACTTCCGATGATCGCGGGTTCGATTTCTTGCACGGCGCAAACATATGTATTCATTAGTATAATTGTGTGTATCGATCTGGGTGTTTTCTATCTATATTATGTATTTAGAAAAAAAAATCTAGGTATTTATATCAGTTGTCCAGTACCCATATCACAAGCTCTACTTACCGTGGGACTAGATGGTGCTGTATTAATTGTCCAGGGTTATTTATTTATATAGGAATAGTACCTTGAATACCCGTAATATGATACTCGTGCTTTACTTGTCATTTCTATTACAGAAAAATAAGAAAAGAGAAATAGAAAAAGGCTAGCGTACTCTAGTTTCTTTTTATGAAAATTAAACAGAGCAGTATAACAAAAGGAAATATTCTAGAAATTATTTATCAAAAGGATAAACCTGGTAGATTTTTCTGTCCGATGGCGACCGTAGTCTTATTGTAGACTTAATTTCTTACAATTACCTAATTGTTTGATGCTAAAATATAAAGGTTAATTTATTAATTCCAGGAAGTGTTAATATAATTTAGCTACATTTAGATGTATAGTTAGTTGAAATAATAAATCTATTACTTATAATTAACAATAAATAAATATTTTATTTAATGATTAATATTTTTGTATAGCTGTCCGAAAATGAGAAATGATATTCAAATATGTCACTAATATATATTTTATAAATATTGTACAATATAAACGATACTGTTTCTGATATTTATCTTTTTTAACATAATGCTTAATATAATGTTTGTATATTAATTTGTACTTTTATAGTGTTTTCAAGTATGTGTGACCTTTTAAACAATAACTAAAATGCTCTTTTTAACAATCTACGTATAAAACACCAAGTGAGCTCTGTCGTCTAGATACTATAACTTAATAATACACTTGTCTTAATAAATCAAGATAAAATACGAGTGATCTTAAATATAACGTGTAATTATTTATAAAGGATAAAGTTATGAAAGCAATTTGATAATAAATGTTGTGTAAAATGAGCCTTTGATGCTGGGAGTTACGATATTTATGTTCACAGACTAATTATAGTACGAAGAAATTTCTAAGAATATTTCAAGTCACTTTTCGATCTAATATGTATTTTAAGATTTTCTTATTATGGATTAAGTATTTTACAAACATCCCTTAAAAGAAATTCATTTATATCTTTTTTATGATAGTACGAAGAAACGCCGTTCAATAAATAATTTATAAATAACGTAAAACATAAAAATAGCTAGAGCGTCTATAATTAACTTAAGGTTTATTTAGTTCTAACTTCCCATTCATGAGATCACATTTATATTGCAAACTAGCTGTTCCCGCGACTTCGGCCGCGTGGAATTTAACTTTATTTTACTAAAATAAAAGAATTCTTCTAAAATAAAAATAGTTTAAGTTACTCCTTATTACATCAGCTACCTGTTTATTTTTTAACAGTAAATTTTCTCTTGGATTACTAGTACTGTACACTGATATAAATACTTAGATATTTTTTTATTAAATACATACATGATATACACAGAAAACACTCAGATCAATACACACAATTATACTCATGAATACAAATGTTTTGCACCGTGCCAGGAAACGAACCCGCGACCATCGGAAGAAAAGCGGTGTGCTAAAAGCTGTAATGGCACTTTGACATAAATTAATTGAATACATATTTCAATTAACAATTAATTACGTGGAAAATATAACATTGAGAGATCTATTTTTGCCATGCTTGTGGTTATGGCATAAATAAAATTAATATAAAAAATGATAAATATTCAATTAAAAGAAGTTAAGGACACTGCATGTATTTGATATCCATATTTCTTAAATCAGCTTCAATTTTATTATTAAATTTTTCAATTATGAATAACATATTACTAAAACATTTTTCGTTATTCATGCTTCATGATTAAATATATTTTTTTTCATTTATATAATAAAAATACAAAATACGTCATAAAGTTAAATTTGTAATTTTTAATTAAATTTCCATGCTTAATATATAATAAATGTAGAAGTGTGTCTATCAGATTTTTTACTTTACACGACTGAACTTATGTCATTGAAATTTAAAATAAAGATAGTACATATCACAAAGACTTGCTATTCCTATCCCGTTTAATTTAGATAAAAATGATTGTTGATATAATATAAACCATATTTCACAAAGATTTTATTAATTACAATTATCTAGCCTCACATGTAAATGTAATCTATACTAAAAGGATTTTAGCCCTTATGTGTGGCGGTACATTTGTATCTATTGAAGCTTACAAATAAATTCAACTAGACTTTGTAATAAAACCAGATTGTTCTCTGTATCAGGCTGTCAATCAATGGCAATTGCCATAAAACGAAATTCCAGATGGGAATGATTCCGTACATGCCGTAGGTTGTGTGAACACCAAGGTTATATACATAGTAATGTCTAGTGAGACGAATTTATAAACTTATTTTCAATAAATTAATAAAGCAAGGTTATTGTTGTTCTAAAACCGACAGTCTTAAATATTATGGTTATGTTACTTTTAAACTTTCGTGTAATATACATTATTTAAATTATTAACCGGGTCTTAACACGAATAATTTTATGGCACATACCTTTTTTTGCTATAAAATTATTCCTGTTAAGACCCAGTTAATAATTTAAATAATTATTGTTATGTATCAATATTACCTAAATTTATTCGAAGAATTACAACGAGCATAGAATTTTTATTGTATGCTAGATATTATTTTCGATTAACCTTAAAAAGAAGTTCGTTGTCAGTATAACTGTACATTTTTTGCAATTTTATATATTAAGTGTAACACATAATCCTTATAAGGTAAAATTAATACCTGAGATCAATTTTGAACTAATATTATTGTTACCTATTGTTTCTGTAAGAATATTACTATTCTATTTTTGTTATAGATGAATTTGTATTAGATGATAACTTAAATATCAATATTATATATCTTTCTGTTAACACAAAGTTAACACAAAGTTAGTAATTCATTTTATGGTAATTGCGTAAGATTCTATAATAAACTGCCAGAGTCTACGCTAAATCTTACAGAGAGGCAATTCAAATCTTATATTAAACAAATGTTATGTAAAAAAGCCTATTATAAGATAGATGAATTTATAGATGATAGCAATATATAGCAAGAATAAGTTTATTTGCGGACAACGTTATAATTTTAATTTTCATACTGCTTTCTTGATATATGATAGCGTAGCGGCTTTTGTATTGATTGCCGCATGCATCCTTATGTAAAGTGCGAATACTGTAACTACCATATAGTAATTTTTGTAGCTGTGACGTGGTCGTGTGGAATGAGTAGTCATGCTCACTAAAATGTCCAGACATGTGGCGGCGTGGTGGGCCGGGTCAATGGGCTCCCTAAAATATGGTCGAGCGCAGTGATGGCTGGCTCATCCGTCATACTCGTGAACGAGTGCTGCTTGTAGGGACTGGTCTGCTCTTATCACTACGACTGATTTAATCTTATTGGATGATTATATTTGACCCAAAAAATTAGTGCTTGTTGGTAGTTTGTATTCACACGTTTCGACTTGTAAATGTAAACTTACAAGGATTATTTAAAAGAGCAACACACAAGTTTCTTGCTCGTTCTTCTTGTGATGAGACAGCTTTCCGAACGAGTGGTAGATAAAAAACAAATTGTTATGACTATTCAAAAGTGCTTAAATTAAGTTTATTTGAATAAATGATTTTCTATTCTATTCTATTCTATTCTGAGAAAACTCCTTTTGACATATATGTAATTCAATTAATTTACATAAAACATGTATATTATACTGCTATTGGAAGCATTGTGATCTCTATTAGTAATCAAATTTCGACCGTTATTATATTATAATAAAAGTACATGCATATTGTAGCACGTTTTTTGTCTCTGAACCGGGTATTATCCGGCAATGAATAGAGCTTGACTATAGCTTGGAAGCCTAGTATTGGCTGTTCGCCGACCTGATTACAACGTTTGGTCACTGACAGTCAAAGTGAATATTTGTAGCCTCACACCTGCTAATAGCAGAATTAAACAAAATTCATTCGGAATTCGGAAGTTTATTTCATAACTTAATACATATATATTAAATATATTAGGTTATGATATGCATTTACGCAAAATAATACCCAATTCGATAAAATATAATTATATATTAGCCGATCTTGCAAACGTTGTTTTGCCACATAAATTAAAATCACTACTAAATATAAAATAGGGGCTTGTGATAGAAAGGTGAAAATTTAGGGTTGTATGTATTTTGTAATACCACAATATAAAAAAAATTAAAATTTTTTTAGGAGTGGACAACCCTTATCACTTAGGAGTATGAAAATAGGATAGTAGCCGTTTCTCAAAGCTACTGAATATACCCGTACGTATAAATTCCATAAAAAAATAGTTAAGCCGTTTCGAAGGAGTACTAACAATGTGACACTAAGAATTTCATATAAGATACCTACCGTGGTATATCATGAAAGAATATAATATAAAAGCCTAAGATTTTATACGGAATATAAACCACAAACAAGATTTATTTGTATTAAATACAAACAAGAATGCTCTGGAGTTTCGAGATAGGCATTTGCAGGAGTTCCTCGGTTGACGTCTCGACTCTCCAGCGAGATTGCTAGGACTTTTTCCATCGTAACACTTAATTCAATTTGTGTAAGCCCCTTTATGTGGCTGCTGTGGCTTTAAGCTCGTTCAAGGACTTCGAAGGGCACTGGTGTTGCCTTAATTGAAAAATATTAGATGTTCATGCTGACCGCAATGGAAATTAGCATTAGGATACCTTGCATTTATAGTGTGTAGGCTTAAGCAATGGCAAAAGTATTGCTATAATTTATTGCCATGGAAGAATGAGAAAAACATCAGCTTTAGAACAATAGAGAAAATATTATTTTACTAGAGTAGAGTATAACATATAGTATCTATCTATTTATCATCACACCAAGAGGTTTAAGGGATAAGCAGAGACAATTGTGTGCAAGAATATATTAATTGAAGAATTATTAAAATAAAAGGTAAGAAATTCGAGTGTAGCTTCATAATTATAGATACTGATCGTAAGAAAAAATCATCTTATATCACAAAAATAATTAAATTTAGATTACTTTTCAAAATGTAACCTATAAAAGATATTGAGAGTGTTATCGTAGTATGAATTTGGAAACCACGTGGTACGAATCTTCATCTTGAAAGACAAGTTTTAATTTTGAATATCAATGGGCAAGTTTAAAAGCCTCTTAGAGATAAATAAACACTGCCTTTTTTAAGAGTTAGCACAGTTATTTTTTTTATGGATGATAATGGTATGGTGCACCCGGCTGCGCAGCACAGTGATTATGAGATCGAAAACAAAATTAAATCTATGCAACCATCTAAAATGTGTATAAAATAGAGAGAGCTTCTCTTCTTCTGCTTGGGTTTAAATAAAAAATGCTTTGTTTTAAATGAAGTAGACTTGCCCATGGGAACAGAAGTTATAAACGAAGCCATGTAAATAATTCACTGCATAAGGGCAGTACTAAAATAATTATATACGGCAATATGACGCAAGCCTGGTGCACTTTTGAACTATAATTTCACGCATAATATCTGCATAATTATCTTACACCCACAGATCCTACACAAGAAGGGTTAATTAGAGGTTATAGAGCGAACGATAATGAAGTTGTAGCATAATAGTTACAAAATAATTTGAGTAATAATGTAATAATTTCTTGATAATAGTGACTGTATTGATAATAGACCTACCTGCCTTAAATATGTAATTTAGTTAGAGCAGAAATTCCGGATAGGTCTGATTTACTATTCACTTTAGTTTACTACTTTATTTGGTCTTTATAAAGAAATATTCAGGAAAACTAAGTCATATGTCCAAGTATCTAATTTTTTAAATATTTAATTTTACAAATACAAAAATGTATAATATAGACAAAAAAATATTTGAGACCATTTAGCTATACAATAAACTCTTTATTTCGATAATACTCGCAATGCTTCAGTATGACACGATTAACAGACATTATTTTTTTATATATCGAGATACATATATATATTATATATATTGATTTTATATATCATTCATATTTCTAGTCATCATTGATAATTTTCACACTACATTGTTCTGTTGAATAAATAATTCACTCGTATTAGTAAATTTTGAGTTTAAGGTATTTGTATGCCTGTCAGTCGTACCATGCTTTTACATTTATAAGAAAAGCTTGGTCCTCCACTCATCCCATATTGTAAAGACGGGCATAATGGAATTTTTAGAGGGTAGTCCCACATAGCTGTATATACACTCAGAAAGTAAACATGCGGGAAAAATGCATTTTTCCTCATTTAAAAAAGTAACGCTGACTGGAATTGTTTGATGTACTGTATGTACAGAATTTATCGTACTTTACTCGTACTTTAAGGAAATATTAGTCATTTCTTCTAACTTCTTATACCTTTAAAATATACCAGTATATAATAAATATATGCTATACATAGTATAATGTACAATCGTAACTAAATATATGTAGAACACACTTGACTTTTGTAACTCTAGAATTATACAATATACGTTCATATAACTTTATTATAGTATAAATTAACCGAAATTCTCTTACTTCCTGATTGAATATTTTGAAAGAATAGTTACACTGACTATATACAACTGTGTGTAATAAATAATAGTAAATAACATTTTTAAATGAACACAAGCTAAATTTTCACATTCACGCCGATACAGGGGATAATTCCTACAGAAAATCATAAATTCTAATTAAATTAAAGAAAATCATACATAGTACAAAACTGGATTAGAGTTTAAAGGTATATTGTATTTTAAATAAACATAAATCAATATCCGTTCAGATCCGCAGTTCCAACTTGAATATCTAATAGACAATGAAATGGAAATGCTTTCTCTATTTGCAGCCAATTATATGTCGCCACAATTAATGGAGCGTTAATCAAATGTATCAATTCACTTAATTTGGTTCGTGTAGTGCCCCAGACTGTAGACCTTCAGAGTACCTTAATTAAATAGGGTAGCTCTGAATGCTAGATTGAGCGCAATCAAAGCAATACTGTTTATTGAGTCAGTAGTCTAAATGGAACTAATTGTTTCATCATTACAAATTTATTCTTTTTTCAGCTCGTTGAAAAATTATGATACATTATCATTATCATCATCTGCTTCTTATTTATCCTTATGATAAGATGAAATGTAAATCTTTACATAGAATAATAAAGTCGTTTCTGTCTGTTCGCTTAAATCTACGCAACTATGTCAGTTGCGTCATATAGATTTTAGCAATAGAATGATTCAAGACGAAGGTTTATATGTATAATATATGTACACTCGTGCGAAGCCGCGGCGGGTGCTAGTAATTTTATAAGGTTCTTAATTAATTTGAATTTATTTAGTATGTCACTTCAGAACTATGTTAGTACTCTGTTATTCTCTGATTTCACTGTATTAAATAAATATTATTTTTATTAGTTATATTATACCATATTTATAAATTTGGAATATGAATACCATCATCATACGTTTTTGACACTTTAAATTAATAAAGTTTTAAATAAAAGTTCCTATTCAATTAACAAGTTTCATGACTCTGTTTTTCTTTGACAACCCAATTAAGGAGAATTTATAAGTAATGACAACAATACGGACCACCGAAAGCAAATATATTAATATTCAAGCGCTGTGTCAACAAACATCACGGGAAAGATTATGAAAGTTCCACTTACCAACATAAACGGAAGTTCGGAACTTCCTCAATAATAATCTTTAATATCTTTATCTTTACTGTACATTATGTCTAACAATTATTAATTTTGTGTTTTTTCGATATGCGACATACAATTTGTTTTTTTTTAATTAGATGGTGTTTTGTCTCTGAGACGAGATATGAAGTTAAATAAAACACTAAAACATTAGTATAAAGATAAGGTAAGTAGCACTTTATTCTATAAGTGTTACAGTTTTATTTTATGTGTAGGTAAAAGAAAATACACAAAAAGGCTTGGAATACGGAAATATATTAGGAACGATTGTCTAAACATTAAAGTGTAAACAATAGGTACAACAAAGAAATTAGGAATTTAAATACAAATTTAGAATAAAAAATACATTTCTGGTTAGCCAATAGATATAGTATACGTCTATTCAGTAAGGAAAATGGCATGAATGTACTCATAAAAATTGATTAAAATGTTAATTTTCATCCTATTGTTCTAATACTCATAGCCATTAATGATTTTATTATTATAAAAAAAAAACATAAAACCGTTCAACTACAAGTAAATACTACGTACATGTTGATATCAATTGTGAGAATATATTATATTAAAATCCACACAGATAAAATATCGGACTCGAAAGAAAGAAAAGTTATAGTAGTCTGAAACCCAGCGGTAGTATATTAAAAATCTGAACAACTTTCTGTAAAAAATACAAATTGTGATATTGAAAATACGTACTATTATCGAAAGTTGTGCTTAGTTTCATTCATAATAACTATGTTTTGCTATCTACAATAAAGTTATTATTCATACTTTACCATTTTTATATTTTCCACTCGATTTTCTTTTTTATATTCAAATTATTTTAGAACTTAGACTACACTTCTATAAATATACTTTTTGATTGCACCTTATATAATAATTTGCTAAAATTTGTGGTGGTACGATATTATGCAGGCATCCCAATTTGCAGAGTCATATTTTATAATACCTTAATCCCTGCGGAGGAAAATTTGTGCTACCGGTAGAATTGTATTACATAAACTTAGTAGCTACATTATGTGTACGTGTTCATAAGCTTACTCTTATATTAACGAAACTGAGTTTGGTAACAATCTAATTTAATTATTACATTTAAGACTCAGCCTCTTTACTTATGCTCACAACTTCTCAAATGTGAACATTTGTAGATCGCCATCTATTGATAGCTTGTAATTATAAAGTGACAAATAACTAACTAAATTAACAACAACAAATATTGCTAATTATGGGGTATTTTTCCCAACTTTTATTAGGCTCAATGACGTATTATAATATGTGAAAATTTTACTGTGATTCTTACAGAATTTTTCGCCTTTAGTATTTAGCAAGCATATATTTTAAGCATAGTTTAACCGATAAACAAACATGTTTTTGCGTTGTCACGATTTTTCGTTTTTATTATATGTGAAGACAAAAAAAAAAGAGGTATAGAAGGTAATCTATACATAAAGAGTTAGGTACTTACATAGTACCGAACAATAGTACATTTGAGATTACCGTAGATAAAATTAGAATTGGGTTACACATAACGAAATTTTTCGGTCGTGCACTGAAATGGATTTGTTGTTAACATTTTATACCTACATTGTATGGTATTATGGTATAAAAATCACGCAGTCAATAAGTCCTATATATGGTTACAAATGTTTATATTGGATAATCGAGCCTGCAAATATTGAAAGGTGAGGCATTGTACTAAACAGCTAAACCACAGAGGTCGTCAATAAACTAAACTACATAAAAGATTATTAACAGTTCTAATATCTGTATTATATCACCTATACTATGTACATTGTGTTCAAGCATAGATAGTGCTTGAACACAATTATTGGTAAAATTAAGCCCAGATGTGCGTGTCTTGTGGTATAAGCAATTGTTATTCTGAAAGTGAATGCGAACTATTTTAGGAGGTATCGAGACGTTCTCTCATTTCTTCGCAAAGTTCTTACTTCGCAATTGATAATTATAATAAAACTATTAGCAATAACTACGTTTGCTTTTTTGAGATAAAATATAGTGCCTATACTACGTTATGACTTGGTAACACTATATATTTTAAGTCAAATTCTATTAAGATCAGTTTAGCGTTTAGTATAGTATTTATAATATGACGTAGTATAGAGTAGTAAATGGATACTCAAAGTTAGTTAATAGGATACATTAAAATAACAGAATATTCTGAAAATTTCACCAAATAATAACAAACAATATTACAGGCTTAAAGGTATGACATCTTAGTCCTATGGAATGGAAACGCATGAGTGGTATCACGGATGTCATATGATAACTTGTTCCTCATAGAGGTGGTTGGTACACTACGTTATGACTTGGTAACATTATATATTTTAAGTCAAATTCTATTAAGATCAGTCTAGCGTTTAAAATAGTATTTTTAATATGACGTAGTGTAGTAGTAGGAAAAGGATACTCAAAGTTAGTTAATAGGATACATAAAACTAACAGGATATTCTGAAAATTTCACCAAATAATAACAAAAAATATTTCAGCCTTAAAGGTATGACATCTTAGTCCTATAGAATGTAAACGCATGAGTGGTATCACGGATGTCTTATGATAACTTGTTCCTCATAGAGTTGGTTATGAACATGTAGGTGAAATGTATATATAAGGGTTTTAAAAGTTATTTTCAACTTTACTTCGGAAAGTTCCTTTTGTTGTGACTATTGCTTGTTTTACGATTTCCTGCTGTACCTATATTTATACTCTGGTATAAATATCATACCTATATTTATAATCCGGTAGTCTAATACGGATACTCTGGTGTAGAGTAAATATAACCTACTAAGAGTCAAACGTGACCCAAAGGTCACACGTGTGGTCTGGTATCTGAACCAGACGCTAACATAATAGCAATTCGATTTCGAACAAATACTATTGTGTTACGCAAATATTTGGCAAACTCCGAGAGCAATCAGAAGCGGCAAAGTGCGATCTATACAAACATGCGAACTTTATGTGAGTGACACTGCTCGAATATTCTGACTTGTGACAACAATTTATATTATATTATATTACACGGCATGCCATGATATTGATGATAATATAAATATAAAATGTATAATATAATAATATTCCATAATTGCTATTTGAGTGTATATAATGTCATGTATATCGACTAAGCTCCCGTCTAATAGACCGGTCTCACCGAATTCAGCCGTTTTTCAATCTTACCTGCGACTTTGTCTAATTGTTTTTTTTTGTAAATGTAATGACAACTGGCTTATGGCTTACAATCACAACAGCAGCATCTGTGGTGACATCACGTTTTCCTGTGACATTCGTGATATCAGTCAGCATTATCATTCTAGAGAATTAAGATACGATGCCTCTATATCCCTTAATTTCACCCTTCAAATTCAGTGTCACGAGGCAATTTTTTCCAAGTCTACCTCGGTAAAAGAAATAAATTAATAAATACAATCTATGAAGGGTATGACGGATATGCATTTAATACGATGCGGTAGCCATGTTTTAAATTGAGTTTTTAATTTTACGTTATTCGTTTTGCATGTTAATACACGATGCAATAACTTTGGGATTTACCACATCGTTGGGATATACCTTTTAACTGAAGACCATATAAATGATTAAGATAATATTATTTTTTAGTAGACTTAGTATTATTATTATTATGTATATGCATTTAAATTTTATTCATTTTGTATTTAAAGAAAAGTCTCTGTAAGTATTGTTAATTCTGTACTAACGCATAGTGTTCAATGTCTAATATTAACTTGCTCCGTCATACTCGTGAATGGGTGCTGCTTGTATGGACTAGTCCGTTTGGGTTACAAACACTGATGAGACTATTTGCTCTTAACAAAATTGCAATAGTATATGCTGGTGGTCACTCTATTCTCCCAATCTTTAATTTAATAATAAATCTGTATTCATGTAAACTGTGTTTCTTGTTAGTTCTTTTCATATCAATATCACTTCGAACTAATAATAGATTTGACATAGCATGAGAGTCTGTAATAGACCAACATGAATAAAAATATTTTGAATTTTGTGTGATCACTAAATAAATATAGTCTTTAAAAAAAACACTGTATTCAAGTTAGAATCTCGTTATTACGTAATTACAGTAAATAATTACATTTTCAATACAAATCTGACAAATTAGAATAATACTCTAATTTCATACGCACAAAATTACGCAGTGTGCGGTTAATACAATGAACCGTTTCATATAAAGAGCTTTGAGAAACTTGCTTACTAATTTAGACGTTTCAAATGTAGCATTGTTAAGCTACTTATGGTTTTGTCTTAGCCACATAATGCCTAATACGAGTACTATCGGTACTGTGTACCTTAACTCCGATATTCGAACAAGAAATGTTAGATTGTACGTATATACTTGTATAACAATGTATGAACATATCTAGCAATTATATTATACATATGTATTTAATTAAGGTCTACCCTATAAACCCTTGTACAATATACACTAAATGTAAAGTAAATTATGAGCTGTTTTCTAAGCACTACTAATGTCTACATTTGGCCGGAATTAAAAGGAGAGACATACTTTTTGTATGTCCGTCATAATAATAACTTTATTGCACACTCATAAATAAAGAACAATGAGTACAGTAAAATGAAAAAAAAAAAGTTTTACAAAAGGCGGTTTTATCGCTATTAGCATCTTTTACAGACAACCTGGTGTTAACAGAGAATATTTACATAGAGAGAGAAGAAGAGAATGTGCACTAGACACTATATTTATTATACACTTAGATATGAGAAATATTACGTATATTCTAAATTTAATGAACTAAGGCGTTAAAAATCTAAAAAGAGTAATCAATCATTTTAAAACGTATTGTACGAAAAAAATATATATGTCATAAAAAATAGCTTGAGCCCTTTTATAGGGACCATCCAGGAATTACGTCACGTAAATTCGATAAAGTGTGACATTATGAGACAGCAGTTGGGAGGGATTCTAAATTTCGTCATGTCACAATATCTTCAAAATAAATTAAAACACAAGATTTGAATTAGGAATAAAAATAGTTCAATTATAAATTACTGAAATTGGCTTGGCCCAAAAATAAATAAAATAGAGCTTATGTAATACGATGATAACAAATTTCTACTGTTTACAGATATTTTTTAAATCAATATCGAATTTTGAGTACATCTATTTTTATCTATTTCAACAGAAACAGGAATGGTTCCCTATTCGTAATATTAGTTTACATACGTCATGTGAGATACGAATTCCAAATAAAAAGAGATTGGATTTGCAACTACGATATACTTTCTAAGCTGAACAATCATGCGCGATGAGTTATTACAATTGAATGCAGAAAATAAATAAAGAATTTTTAGGTCAAGTGGTTGAAACAAATTCAGAATACTTTATTACATGGTAGCTGATATATTGCTGAAACTAGGTACCGCTAGGTAATTGTTGAATTTAGTTCGCAGCTTACTCTATACTATTTCGCGAACTAGTTCATTCTTTTAGGTCGTTCGCTCCCTATTTGAATCTGAAAAAGATAGTAAGCTAATCTCTATATGTGATTTTCGCGTAAATTTATGTTCTTCTTACTCATTACCAAGACACTTTGCGTTATAAATAACTATCTAAAGAGCAGAATATCTGCAAACTATATCGCAAAATTTATCTTTGGGAGTGCTTCCGAATTAATTCGTTCGTGAAACACACAACTCTATAACGCTCTATTCCATATTCATCTATTGAAAAATGGGAAGCAAAATCTGCCGTTCTTAAAAACCCTCTCATTTTTTGTTTGTTCACAATCTCTGTTATACCATGATCTACCTATATCTATAAGATTAGTTGTGGACGTCCATGACTCATTCTACGGTAAATTATGTTATATTAAAAGTGCTCATGTGCTAATAATCGTACTTACAATAGTAAGGCTTACTTTGTAACAGCCCATGAAAAATATAATGAACGAAGTCATTTTTTCGGTGAAATTTTATAATAGATGGATGGGTTGCGTATGAAGTTACGTAGAATGTAGAGATCTCTGTTAATTGGATGCTTGTGGATAAAGGCTTGCCGGGCATCACTAAAAAGTTCTATAATGAATACACGCAGGGTAGCAGCATAGGTAGTAGCTATGCCTGTTATTTTCGTTCGATTTTTAAAATCTATTTTGTTTATTAATGTTATTACTGGTCGTAAATAATATTTCTTATAATTTCAATTAAAAAAGTTAATGCATTTTTTTTAAATTGGTAGTTCTAACAAAATTGGATTTTGAGAACATTTGTTTTAATTTGCATAAATAAATGAAATGCTTGTTTGCAGCCAATATATTAAATTAATATTTCGATATTTTACTGAGCTCATATATTTGTATCTGTTGTCGTTTGTTCTTTAGTTTCCCGCAATATCATAATCGTAATTTCAAATATTTGCAATCCACTGCTAATTATAGAACCCCTTCTACTTAGCTGGACGGTGCCTTTCACTGCGTTTGTTTTAACTGCTCAATTAATAATTCTCTCATACGATATAGTCACGTCAAAAAATATTAAATATTAATTTGAAATATTAAATTTTTGAACAATTTGATTAGACAATATCTAAATTTCTGTTCTGACAGGAACAGATAATAGATCGGCACTGAGTGCGATCTGAGATCTATAAGGTTTAACATTTTTGACATAAATAAATGTATTTATTTCAACAAATAAATTCGTTTTTATGTTCACATTGTAATTATAGACAGGGTAACTAATCCACACGACCGTTACTGTATAATTATAACATTTTAAAATCAACATGAAAAGAGTTCGCATCCCGAGTTTCTCTATTAATCATTTTACTATTCACACGGATATATAACAGCCTGTTCTTACCTCCACAATTTGGAAATGTCTGGATCTTTGCCAATATTAGGATGCGGAGCTTATGAATGGATCGGAAAACATATTAATAGTTCTGAATTTTGATTGTATAGTATCCATATAGGCAATATAATATAATTTGTAGACTTAAGACTCGCATTGATAATTTTATCTTATGTAAAATTTATACCATAAACGTGAACGTGAACGAAAGTTCGTGAGTATGGATGGAGGTAGAAACTAGTAATTTTTTTATAAATGTAACTTCTCACTGCACAGATAAGAGAATATAACATTACAGAGCAAAGATCTCCAATCTATTCTTCTATATAATTCGACCAAATGTGAAAGTTATTGTTTTTATTGAATTATATAATTAATAAGTATAAATTACACGAAATATGAATTAACAGGTATATTATAGCATAGTATATAACATTCAGACATACTTAAGTATAGCGTAAGATATAATCATTTTGTTTTTTTTATACAAATCTTGGTTGTGATTAGCTAGCTTTGAACTTTTTTTTTTTATTTACTTACAATCAGCCTTACATTCAGCCTTAGTGCTAAAGTAGTTTAGCATGTCATTATCGATGGTGGTAGATTCTATTCTCGCACTACACAAACATTTATATGTATTTATGAGTATGACTTTTTTGCTAGTAGGTAGTATGTAGGTATATTCGTAGTTAGTGATATATAGAAATGTTTTATCTAATAATAATTGTAGTGGGCAGTGACTGTCTTTGTGCATCACAATAGCATTTTTCATATTACATTTGAATGTCAAAACGTTAATAATCGTTAAACAGATCGTTTGGCAGCTTCGAGCGCCATTAGAAGTAAAATGCCAAAAGTTCATTTTAAAATAGTCCTATACATTGAGTTCGTTGTTATTTATTATTTAATAGGAGGATTATTGTCTGTTAGGGGTTGTTTTTTTATTATTTAACTAGCTATCCTCCCCGGCTTCATACGGGTATACATGTAATACATATAAACATTCCTTTTGAAACACTCTATCTATTGCTAAAAACAGCATTAAAATCCGTTGCATAGATTAAGAGATCTTTTTTTTTATAACACACAAACGAGCATGCGGCTCACCTGATGGTAAGTGATTACCGCCGCCCATGAGCACCCGCAACACCAGGGGAATTGCAAGTATGTTGTCGGCCTTTTAAAAAGGAATAAGCTCTTTTCTTGAAGGTTTCAATATCGTATCGGTTCAGAAATACCATTGCTGGAAGGTGATTCTACAATGTGGTTGTGCGTGGCAAAAAGTTTCTAGAAAACCGTACTATGGAAGACCGCCATTCATCGAGATGATCAGGATGGTATTTCAGTTTCTGGCGGGTGGTACGGTGGTGAAACTTAGCAGCTAGTATTAATCCGAACAATTCCTCAGAACACTCTCCGTGATATATGTGGTAGAAAATGCACAGAGATGCAATATCTCGCCGCAATGCCAATGGGTCGAGTCTGTCACATAGACGTTGATTATCAATGATTCTGGCTGCTCGGTTCTGAATGCGGTCAAATGGAAGTAGCTGGTATTGTGGTGCTCCCGCCCAGAGATGAGAACAATATTCCATATGCGGCCGGATCTGCGCCTTGTATAATTGCAAGCGATGGGCCGCCGTGAAATACCGTCTCACTTTACTGAGCACACCAAGCTTTTCTGAGGCTATTTTAGCCACTTCACATGGTGTAAAACGCTGTCGCTTCATCTGTCTGTTCCCTTAGATTACCGCTAAAAAGATTCCATTTATCGTATCTCCTCAGTTTCAAGACACTTTCCTTGATGTGAAGCCCAATCTCGAGGTCCGTGGCGTACTCGCCACCTTGTTCCAAATTAGGCAGATACCAGAAGATATCAGAGAAATAATGATATTAAAAAAAAGTTAGATATTAAAAAATATAGTTTTGTAAAACATCTGAGTGTAGAAGAATGAAGATACATTTTTACCTATTTATGAGGAGCTAACTTGGGTTGTTTTGGGTTTAGTTTCCGCTCACTATATTTATATAAAATATTTAGACTAGTCACAAATATATAATGATGAATATATTATTTTGTATGGTGTGAGAATCGAACCGCCGCGCCGACGATTTTGGTTTTGATAAACTGCTAGGCTCACTTTTACGCCAATTTTAAGAAAAATCGTGTTACAGTTGCGATAATTTGGCATTTCCTTAACACAAGCATAGGCGAGCGAAAGTTCCTATGAAACTGCAATATTCACATTAATGTAAGTTTCCAGTTATGGGAGTAAGTTTGTGTCTATGGTAGCGATGCCATAATATCTGAGCCGCGGCTATAATATCTGTGAAACTTAGTTATGAGGTTTATTTGAAGGGGAAAAAGTTGTTTCAAATGCTTGTCGCGGACTTTTTAGATTTGTCGGCGAATTTGTATTGTCTTGAACTGTATCTAATGTTTGTTGTTTGAAGAATATGTACTTGATATGAAAGTTTTTATATCACGTTTCATTCTATGTTCATTTTATCTATTAAAGACTTGAAAATTTGAAATTTCACTTAGGTACTTGATGTAGGTTGGACTCCATTTTCCGCAATTGGCCTCTCATTCGGGCCGTTGTGCGTGTAGGTACACTTAGGTACTTAATTATAGGAATTATATTATAATTAATTCCCACAGTCGTGCGATTTTAATCATTAAACACTCAGGTTTCGGTTGTTCGCTAACATGTTTGACACATCAAAACTTTTTTTAGTTCAAACTTAATTTAAAACTCTTTTTAATTCCAAATGTATTATGATCTATTTATCTTCTTTTATATAATATATATAACAGTATAGGCTGTATATCTAACGTTTAACTCATTGATTATTTTATATGATAGTAGTAATAATAGATAAAAAAAGAAATATGCCTTTAGACGTTTACTGAATCAGAGCGCATTGACAGAAGTTGATATAAATACAATAGTAAAAAAAACACTTCTATTTTAAACGTGGATAAAGGAACATATAAAACTACCATGAAATTTACTACTTAAGCCTAACACAGATCAATTTTCATTAATTTTTATTTTATATTATTTACTTAAATGCACCTCCCACTAATCTCTTTGCCCTACGGTAGACTGGGAGATAATGATTTAAGGTGTTAAGTCCGCCTTATCCATCTTTATTTTTGTATTTGTGCATTAAGCTTTAATAAATAAATAAACATATCCCTAGCAATCCTTATGATCATTTTCTGTAAATCTGTCACGGTGAACCAACTGCTTTGATCTACCTTCTTTCTCATCCTATGATATTCCACTGAGACTCCGGCAGATATATCATTACTACACGCGGGACCATTATTGTAATAATTGAAACACCTCTTGTTTCTGAGCAAGAGGTGTTTCATAGCATCATCGCATTTATTAGCCGACAAACGGTTGATCATCACACAACAGTTATTTATACCATTACAAGTTACAACTATGACAATTATATAAATTACCTTATTTTAACTATATATTACAATTACTTCATTATCACCTTCAAAAAGAACATTCAACTCATAGAATACTCAGACTTGCGCAATGATAAAGACACTTTATCACTCAAAGTCGGGTTCAGCTGTCGAGCAAACTTAATTTTAGGGTCAACTTCTACTTAAATTGAATTCTCCGTCTTGATTGCTTTCTATTCGTATCCTTTTCCGTGATAAACGTCTGATGGCTTAAACAGCTATAGCGAGCTCTCGTTTAATTTATTCAATGCTAAAAATGTACAATGAAGTCTATTTATAGTCTATATAGAAAATATCCCGCAATTTTATTGGTAATGGTTTACGCTAATAAAGTTAGTGAATGAAAGCATGCAGCATAAAGTCGTGCATTATTTTTAAACGATTTAAGGATTTTAGAAGATTAATTTCTTATTGTCAAATACCTATCGGTAGAAGATTGCGTAAGGAATTTGTGATGTAGACAGATATTAGGAATCTTAGGAAAACTTTCGCAGTGAATACATTCTAATATTATTTGATCATACGGAGTTACAATAGTATTATATATAATAATAATAATAATAATTTCAGGACAATTCACACAACGCTATCTAGACCCAAGTTTAGCTAGCTAAAGCTTGTGTTATGGGTACTAGATAACTGATATAAATACATATTTTTTTTGTAAATCCATACATATTATACATAAACCCAGACCGATACAAACAATCATAATAATAAATACAAATATTTATGCCATACGAGGAATCGAACTCACGACCGTTAAACCGCTAGACCACCTAGGCAGGCATATATACATATTTAATAGATCACCTATATTTCGCGTTTTTATTTTTTATACTGATTATCAGTAGGCGAATAAAATAATGTAATTGTGCAAAAACTTAATAAATTGTTATTATTACTATTCTTATTTTGATTCTGAGCAATAACATTAAAATTAGAAATAAAATAATCAGTCAGATCAGTAACGAAATTTGTGACCAATAAAAAAATGTAGAGGTGAATCATTTCATCGTGAGAGAATTTTCTTTACTAGCCGTGCCCATGATTTCATCTGCGTGAAATTTATAGCCTATGTATTATTCTGATGTGTAATCTATATTACCTTTAGGTTTTATTAAAAACATTCATGCACACTCATCCACACTCACAAATTTCCGCATTTGTAAGTAAGATTTAACCTATGTTGTATTCATTATCATAACCTGCTAAATAATTGCTAAGATTTTATACGCTTGCGGACACCTCACGTTGGGATCTTTCTTAACTCAAGATAAATGTACGTTACATGAGAGTAATTCAAATATACCGTAAGTTAATATCATAATTTATTTTCATAAACAGTATCACTAACACCTTCAGTTACAAGAATATATAGTATATTTTATTAAATACAACGAGTTCGGTGGTCTAGCGGTTTAGGACACCGCTTTACTTCGGATGGTCGAGGGTTTGATTGCACGGTGCAAACATTTATGAGTATGCTTGTTTGTATCGGTCTGGATGGATGTATGTATTTACAAGAAAGTATCTAAGTATTTATATCAGTTGTGTAGTTGCTTACCCTGGGACTAGATAGCGCTGTGTGATTGTCCTAGATTATTTATTTATTATTGTTATTATACATTACATTATTCTAGACTTTCTCAGTCTTATGCGATGGGGCGTAAGTACGTAAAACAAATCTTTTATATCATGTTATGACTTAATCAAGACAAGCAATAATAAAGTTATCACAAACGCAATAAAAAAATTGCTTACTTACATAATAATTCTACTGAAATAATATACGTACTATCATATTTTATGATATTGATTTGTGCAGTTTTTATTCTGGAAAAGAATGGGTATATATTATGTTGTTCAGCAGATTTTTAAGATATGAAAGATTTATGAAGACGTCAAAAAGAATAAATGACATATTTTATAGTGAGTGTTTTATATCTATAGTAAGAACCTAAATTTCAAGATATTCAATTAATTAGTAACAAATATAGATTTTTACTTAAAATATAGATGCTGCTGTTCATCTGTATATACTTATAAATGAAAATTATTACTAAAACCAAGCATATTAAATAGTAATATTTAAATAGAATAATATATTAACATATTATACCATACAATAATAGATTAATTAAAAAATTACAAACTTTGGAGAATATTAATTTTTAAGTTTTTTAATTGTTTAAATTTACAATAACATACCAAAGGATATATTGGAATTACCCTTAAATAAATTCAAAACATCTGTTAAACCATATTTACTGAGCAAAGCCTATTACTCACTAAAAACGATTACTTGAATGATGAGCGTGCATGGCAATAGTTGTTCATGTACGGGATTTACACTTAATGTTAGACATAAATACCTATACATTGTAAATAAACTGGCTTTGAAAAAAAAGTAATTCAATTGAGTTTCTTGCCAGTTCTTCTCAATTGGATCTATATACCGAACTGGACGGTAGGGAAAAAAAATATAATGTAAAAACTTGACGTTTATAAGTGGCTAAAATGTCCTTCATGAATAAATGATTGTTGAATTTCAATTTGAATTTGAATTTAAGTAAGATTTAAAAATATATTTTTTATTTAAAGAGTATTTTGCTATTTGATATATATCTCAACAACATTAAGAAACTGTCTATGTATTCATTTAATCTTATATAATCTTAAGGGCTAAAATTAAAACTAGCTGAACCCACAACTTCGTATGTGTATAATTATTTTTGTTATAAACAAATTAGTATAAACAAACACACAATTTTAAACGACGTTTATCAAAATTGGAAAATTACAAACCCGAATCGATTAAGCCCTTTTTGAAATTAGCACGCATAAAGGAAAATAATACAAATAAATATTGTTTTCGGTTTAATCACCTTCAAAAAATCCCTCAATAATATTGTTTTGCCATATATATATATATATATATATATATATCTCTCATATGTATGACTATCGCTTAGATTTTTATTATATGGACATTATAGCTGTATTATACAGATATTTATTATAGAATGTAAAATAATAGATAAAAAACTATTAAAAAATATCTCAGTTATTAAGTAATAATTTTATAAGTGCAAACTGTAAATATAAAACGTGTAATATAAATTGCAGGTTTTGTTAAGTCTTCATTGTTAAGGCGCCAACACATTATTTTTAACTCCCAACGTTACTTTAAATGGGCCGCGTGGAGACTAATATTTCCCTTTTACAAGTACAATTTACACGATTTATATTATAACTTAAGCCTTAAGCCAATGGAAATGTTGCTTCTGTGTTTTAAACATAATATTATTTTAGTTAATTATTTTATTATACACAATGTTGACATATTAGTTAAAACTATATATAAAATGATCTGTATTAACCGTATAACTATTTCAGACACCAGATCCTCACAGCATTGATTGTAATAAATAAATAAATTTATGCAATGTATTATTAAAAATATAAAAGTAGTCTTGAAGAAATTAGTTTTAGCAATAAGGTCGCCTTTTATTTAAGATATTTATATGCAAATTTTTTGTGTGTTTATTTTTTTAGCACGCAATAAAAAGTTGTTTTATTATTAATATTGCCAAATATAAGTGTACAATTATTAACGTAATTTTGTGTTTCGCTAAGAACAATAAAGCTTCTTTTAATTATTTTTTATATTTCATCAGTTAATTAATAACTTGAAACCCATAAAAACGGGTTAAAGATTTTATATAACAGTGTGTTTTGTATATATTATTAACACAATATATATACATGGTACTCTGAAATAAAGTACCTCTGGTGATAGAATTTATCAAATTGGTGCGTTAGTTCTATTTTCTTATAACACAATTTGCACTGACTCAAAAAATATTTTTTACACCTTATTACATCCAATTAACCGGAATGTATCGACCGGAACAAAAAATTTACCAAATACTTCTTATATAATACATAATTTTATTAAATTTAGTATATAATCTATTGTAAATAATTGTAGTACATAAGTAGTGGAGTTGGACAATAGTATATACTAAATTCAAGAAACATTTCTAATCAACCTGAGTACCTACATAATAATTTGACTAAAGTGACTTTGTTTTTGTACAATTTGTGCACGACGCACCTCTTTGTTTATTATTTATGTATTTTGTCTATTATTTTATATAGAAAAATAAATATTTTGTCATTGTCATTCTTGTTCGGCGAATTATTATACTTTTGTACATAATATTATATTATTGCTTCCTAAAACCCGTGTTTGCATAATTATATTTACCAGCCCCATATATATACAGTCCTATATTCACACAATTTAAACACAAAGAAAAATAGTTTTTCCCGTCCGTACATTTATAAAACCGTACTTTTATAAAAAAATCTAATTCAGCTGGGACTATTCCTAGTAACAATTTCTTTTTGCAACCCGTCCCTTCCGAGCAGACAATCAAACGGAACATCATAATACCAAATGTATAGGAAACCCAATAAGAAATGTATCAATAAACATAATTTTCCTCTTTGTCGACGCACAAATGTAAGTATATCCCGTGAGGGATCCAATTTTGCAAGTCAAAAACCCCAACAAGATCCTCTTGTGTCAACCCGTGCTGAGATACAAATATAGATACTTATGAGTAGAAAACTGGGTTATTGGTTCTTGGACTTACGCGGAATGGAATAAAATATATTAAAATTACTAGTTTTTGTGGGACTGATTGCATGTGCGTGCATTTTAAATTTAGAATTTCATTCATATCAGTCAATTGTATTCCTAGAAATATAAAACATAGAATAGAATAGAAAATCATTTGTTCAAATAAACTTAATTTAAGCACTTTTGAATAGTCATAACAATTTGATTTTTATCTACCACTACGTAATAATATGCATATAGTTATATATCTAAAACTTAAGCGTGTTGACAGCAATCTTACCTGATATTAAGTTATGATACAGTCTAAGATTTTTTATGGGAATACGGCATCGAATAATTCAAATAAAAATAAGGTATATAATGTTGAGCAAAGTAATACCGATTTAAAAAATTTATATTATTTTTAATCATGTTAAATATTTCATATTACGATTCATGTTATTTTATCAACATTTTTAGTAAATAATTGAGATATCTACTATAAAAATAGTACTATATTAATTCAGTATATTTTACTGATTTTTGCAAAGTTATAAAAAATTTATAAAGTTCTACAAAAGATTTATTTATTTTCTTGTTCTTAACATATCCTATATTCAATGTAAATATAACTCCAAATTTAAAAAACAACAGTGAGATAAATTAAATTAAATTTATTGTTTATGAAGATAATGTATTTAAGTACCACATTATAAGATTATATTAACTTTCAGTTGTATTATTGATATAAGAATGATTATTTATAATAATTTAATAATACTCACATAAAAGCTGAAGAAGTTTTTTAATATCCTCTAGTACAGTTTGTAGAAAACTTTCTCGTCAATTAACTACAATTGTATCCACACAGCACTACAACTCACATTTACACAAAATTTTCTAAAAGGGACATCACTATCTCATGTATTATTTAATTAGTTTTATTATAATATATTATACTTTTATTACAGTTGTATTAGTGCTACGTATTTGCGTGTAGTTCTGATGCGGGTAAGCGTGCGTCGCCTATGGAAGCAGCCGTCAGAATCGTTTCAGTGCTGAAAACTGTGGCGTCCCGGTTCGGTCCCACTTGAAACTAGCATTGGGCTTAGCATGTTTCCATTTGTTTGCGTATTAAAAGGATGGATAGTAATAGTAATAAATATAATTAAGTGGTAGATTTTATAGAATATAATCTCGATATGTATCTAATATTGACTTAACTTTGATTTGTCATCATAACAATATATATAATATATAAATACAGCACATTAATATTTTATTACTGACCAAAAATTTTCTCCATAACAGAAAGGTTTAACAAACTATTATTATGCTGACCAGGTGACTTGGCATAGAATTTGTTTATTTAGAGTTTTCTGAGTTTTTTTTATAAGAGAAAGATTTAGCATACTGTTATTATGCTGGATAATCGATTTGGTACAGGGAATTATTCTGAGTTTTTATCTTGCATCTGTGTAGGTGTATCTCCTTTACGTGTTAATTTCCATTCTTGTGAAGCTACGTTAGGTTTCTAATCTGTTAATATGCATCCCATCTGAAGCTGGGTCCGGTTAACATTCCATACTAGTATTATAAATGACAGTGTCTATCTGTTTGATTGTTACAATTTCATATATAAGCTACAAAATGGTATTTGACTTTATTGAAATTTGACATTTATAAAACATGTCAAATTTCAGAACACCTAAGTGGTCAGTAGGTCTACGTGAATACATCTCAAAAAAATCAAATTACGGGTAATTGCTAGTATAGTAAAAATAAACTTTAATTTTATTTATAGAGCTGTAGATAAATGTATTCTCAGACGAGATACACAAACAGAAATATTCAGCGCGCATCCGCTTATGACTGTATGGCACTAATCTTGAGTGCCACTGCAAGATGGATTGCACTTTTTGTATAAAGAATTTCTCTTTCAAAGAAGGATCATGTTCATTGTACCGAAATCCTTCGTCTAGAGAACTATATTACAATAGCAAATTTATTTTAAAATGGTATTTATATTTTTATTTCATTGATTAAAAGACAAGTGATATTAGGGCATGAATGATTCTCGATTATTCTACAAATAAAAAAAAAAAATCTCTTCTTTCATAAATATTTTAAATAAACAGCTATGAAATCCAATGTTCAATCTAATACACGTGATAAGCGAAGATAAAATATTTAATAAAACAAAAGCAAAAAACAAATCATTAAGTAGTAAGATTGTCATAAAGTGTTTATAAAAAGAAATGCCAAAAATCTGATCAATGTAGCTATCTATTATTATTATTAATAAAAAATAGTGCACCCGCCTGCGCTAATGGTTTACGTTGGCACAGGGTACCAATGAAATATGATAACATAAACATAAGCTTAAGTCAGTTAGTCCATTGTATCAAATTATTAGAAATTTATTAAAATATTTTAACCATGTGGAGGGCAAGCTGACATGATACATTATTACCAAAGGGTTTATCAGTCAATATATGTATAGTAATACCATTCTCACCCTTATGTGTGAGTTTGTCAAGACAAAGGAAGTTTGTTAATAATGTATTAGTGAATTTGTCATAGCGGGCTAAAGGACATGAACTTATCACATCTTATCATCTGTATGCCATTGCCTCAAAACAGTCAAACATTCCATAACACAACTAAAAAGCGAACTCAGACAATTACCATCTAGCAGCTATTTTAAAGGAAAAAATATAATTAAAATCTTCGTATGTAACAACCCTTATTCCTCGTTATACCATCCACATACATCCCCGCAAACATCGTATTTTACCATCACATATCCGTTTAAACCCAGCATGCGACAAAGTGACGCAGAACATTCATTGTACAGAATTTCTAAACATGCAGTCTACCACAAAGGAAAACAGGCGTTTTTATGTAATCGCTTCTTTATTTTGAGTTCGGTTTACACATTGTTGGGGCAATGAAGATTAAACCGTGTTTTGGATATCTCCCAACTTCCTCATTATAGATTTTATCATGTATGTATAGAATTGGGAGCGTAGCCCGTTTTATAACTCCTATAATTGCAAAGTAAACTTTTTCGAGTAATAAAATTTTATAATACATCTTTATAAACAAGTAGAAATTTTGCGATTACATCGTCTGAATAATCTAAGAATTTAAAAAATAAATTTTAATAATTGACTTATAGGAGGTAAAATATTTTATTCTAAGCTGTTACTAGCAGTTCGTCCGCGTGGATTTTAACTTTTTTTAAATTATTTTCTAAAACAAGAGTGGCCTAAATCATTCCTTATAGCATTAGCTATTTTCGAGAGAAAGTCTTCTTTTCTTAGAGATTAGTAATTTAGAATAAACACGCAGGCATTTTTTTTAAATACATTTTTGATGTAATTACCATATACTTTTATATACATTTAGTAAAGCGCTGTTAATTTGACAAATAGCCTCTTTAATGTTATTCATTTGCATAGGTTGCTTAAATGTTGCTTAATACATAAAAAAGATAACAATTAAAATAAACGCTCTCTTTTACAAGTTAGTTATTTAAAGTAATTAAATCCTTTTTAAGATAGCGAAATAATATTTAATATTACAAAAATCTTGACATCATAAGTAGCTAAAACGTCGTACATAATAAATATTATTTTGTTGTTATTGCAATTAATATAGTGAATCGGGTCTTAACAGGAATAATTTTATGGTAACTAAGACATTTATCTCTAGTCCTTTCTCAGAGTCAGCTCATGACTAGGATACTGAAGCCTAGTCGACAAATCAAACGTGAGAGGTAAATATAGTAATAAATTATTCGTATTTAGACCTGATTAAATATATTACTGATTAATAAAGTAGATTAAAGGATGAGATAACGCAGTGAAACACAAATACAGGATGTGGAGGTATAACATCTTGATCTTGATTCTCCGAAATAGCAACGCATGAGTGGTATCACGGGCGTCATGTGATGACGTGATGTCAGTGTTGCAGTTCATGTGTATAGGTTGTATATTAAAAAATAGGTAGTTATACAAAAATGCGAGCAAGGGTGGACTTATCTGTTCTAGCCAACATTAACGCTGTGATAGAGGTGGTTTAGAAGTAGTTCAGAGTTAGCGGGCAATGACAGTGCTCGAATTTGAGTAATTACAATATTCCTAAATATATAATATATATTTAGGAATGTATTAATATATATATAGAACCTTAATGCTCAGACAATCCAAAACAGAGTTCTCTCTCGCAAATGTATAGAGAGTGACCCGATAAACTGGGAACATGGGTTAGACAAAGAAGAAGAATGTAGAGTGAATTTATTAATATTATGGGTCACGGTTACCACTCACCATCAGGTACCGTCAAATTGTTTGGTTTTGCAATTAACATAAAAATATAGGTGGGCATAAGAAATATAAAAAAAATTGGAGGTGGCAACTATATATATTGAGCACCTATTTACATACTCGTTACAGTAAAGTAATTCTATACATATTATGCATGTATTTACAAAAAAAAATCTAAGTATTTATATCCATAGTTTAGTGCCCATAACACAAACTCTGCTTACCGTGGTACTAGATGGCGCTGTGTTAACTGTTAAGATTATTTATTTATTTAATTATTAAACAAATGAATACCTTCATGTAACCTATCCCTTGGGAATAATTTACTAGAAACAGTTTAATTATGAAGTGTTTTGTTTGTGAAGACTTATAATTTATGTAATTATTCATGTTAGATTGAAGAATACCCTTCCTAATTAAAACAGTCTGAAGTCTATACTGACATACCTACCTATTTTTTATTATATAAATGCGGAAGTTTATAAAGATTTTTGTTACACAATGTTGAACAGACTGGAATAAAATTTGATACATGGATAGACCATATCTATACATATAATAAAAATATAACTAATCGCTGTCTGTCTGTATATGGAAGATATATTCATTTATTTATTTATTATATGAGAAAGACTGAGGGGCTTTATCAACATAATATTTTAACGGCCCTAGTGGTCTAGAGATTTTACTCGCCTTACTTACTATGGTTGCAGGTTCGATTCCTCGTATGGTACAAACATTTGTATTAATGAGTATGAGTTTTTGTATCGGTATGGATGTTTCCCATGTTTATTATGTATGTATTTACGTATTTATATGAGTCGTTTAGTACCCATAACACAAGCTAGGCTTACTCTACGACTATATGACGCTGCGTGAATTGTCTTGAGATATTATTATTAATATAACCCAAAATATTGACTTTTATCTGTTTGTCTGTGTGCACTAATCTCAGAAAGAGTACCGACGTAAATTTTGTAGAAGTCGCCTCAGTGGGTCTTCAGACTATCCGCTTTCAGCCGCTAAGCAGCTTTGTTCGTATGAGCTGTGTTTCTGTTGAAGTATGAGATAAGACAGTGAAATTAGATGATAAGAAGCTTCTTAGTCCTGTATAATGGCAACGTATGAGTGTTATCAAGTATGCTACTCATACATAAATATGCTACTAATAATAATAAAAAAGACAGTTAATTTAAGATTATTGTTACATAATATACTTTTATTCTACGGAGATTGTTGCTGTTGATTTTTGTTATACGTAGTGATCCACGATATACAACTATAAGTACTTATAGGTATAAGGGAAATTATACTGCTTGATGCAACTTCATTAATCTAAGCTCGTGGTATTCACACCGTAATTTAATATTCAAGTGAATATGTGCTGTCCATTGTTTATGTATTCAGGTTAAACGTCAAATGAATCTACTGCACACAACTCTACGCAGAGCGTCAGCATAGTTGGAAATAAATTTAATCGCTTATGAAAAATAACTCGCATAAATGAATATTCGATATCTATTTTTACGCCCGATCTATTTTGGTATAGATGGAAAGAATTGAGTTAGGCTTCCATTCTTACCCGGCGATTCACTTAAAATATTACATATGGGTAATTTTTTACGTAATGTATTCTTTACGTAATTTGAATGGAGAACAAGTTGACGGCCCACCTGATGCTAAGTTGTAATATCATCCGTAGAGCATGCCTAGATGAGTCCGTGGGGGAATCAGCGTTTTCGCCGTGGATAGTGGATACTGATTATAACCGATGTACAGTCCGGCCAATCAGAGTTTGCCTTTCTGACAAGTCGGAATCGACTAATCAACTATTTGTTTTTATAGTGATATGACCAAATAAACTTAAAACAGCGTAATTTGATTTTAAAAACTATTGTTTTAACGAAAAAAATCTGAGCGGCCGGACAGTAGTAGCGACACAACGACGGCTAGTTCCTCCACAGTATCCTCCCCAGGAACACTGCCCGTAGCCCGCGACCTCCTGCATCGCTGCACGTGGAAACAGCTCCGACAAATTCCTTGGTGCAACTACAGCTGTTGCGTGCTACAACACCGATCACGGCAAAGTACCTATCCCGTCTACACTACGTCACAAAGGAGCAGAACATTGTCGACTACATTCGGACCAGGACTAAACTAATATTGAGGGTGACGCAGCTAGAATCGAATCCTAACGGGAGTTTCAAGGCGTTTGTGAGTCGGGTCTCCACAACATGCTACCCATTTTCATGAATGAGGACTACTGGCCGAAGGGGCTGGTGTATCGGCGCTATCATGACAGATTTCCGTTATCACGACAGATTTCCGTCGTCAGTGCCGTGACCACAGAGAAGTTTATATATTTTTTTATTTTATTATTTCACTGTATGTGTTAGATTCATAAGGTATTTATAATATGAGTCATTAATACAATAAAATATATATATTTTAGTTGAATTTCATTGACTTTTGACTTAGCTAATCTTAGAATATGGATAAAGATATTCTGATTTGATTTTATATTCACGTCGCTAATATACGCCAGCAAAACTAGCAATTACTGCTAGTCAATTAAAATGGAAAATGGGGCTGTTGTATTCTGTTATATTATTTACTAGCTATACCCGCGACTTCGTCCGCTTAATAATTAATACTTTATATTTCTAAAATAAAATAATGTTTCTAAAATAAAAGTAGCCTAAGTTACTCTCTATTACATCAGCTACCTGCCAAATAAAGTCCCGTTAAAATCGGTTCAGCCATTTCAGAGATTAGCCGGAACAAACAGACCGACAGACAGACAAAAATGTTAAAAAGTAGTTTTTTGGTGTATGTACCATATTTATATTCATATGCATGCAGTAAAAAACTGTTATTTCAATGTTACAAACAGACACTCCGATTTTATTTATATGTATAGATGTATAGATTAGGTATTTAACAACATAATTATTATTGCTTCGATATATTTAAGATATTTAGACGAAATAAACTAAACAATATAGTCAGTAAAGCGAACATTGTATGAAGAAATATTTCTTGTACACAAACATAAAAGTAGGTGAAAATAGAGGTTCCATTTGTCAAAATGAAGAAAAAGAACAAAATATAATAATCACGGGAGTTCTTTTGTATAATAACTTTTTAGAATTCCTTAATTAGCTTTCTCTGACCTACATAAGTGTATCTTTTCATGTCTATTATTTTTGTAGTGAGGTTTTAAAGCATCAATCGACAATGACATAGTTAAATAAGAGTATTCTTTTAAGCGAGTCAGTTTTTTTTATTGAGGGTTTTGTTTTGATGCTATTGTCAGGAACACCTGACAAAAAAAAACTCAGCCAAAAACTCTCAATAAAAAAAAGATCTATAGCACTGCGACCTACATGTATTGTGCTCAGCCTTTTTTAAACCCGTCATGGACAAGAATTGAAGGATATTCTTAGGAGCAATGGTTTTTATCTCCTCAGGATATAGTGTATACTTTCCAAAGGAGATATGTCCCTTATGCATAAGTTGCTGCATAAGTGGCTATAACCACATAGGATGTGTGTGCGGCGTTTCCTCTTCTGTGTGGCAGAATCTGCATATTGTTGTTAAGTTGGGGTCTGTTTTTGTTATGTGTTTATTCAATTTGCAGTGTCCAAGCGAGTCAGTTGCATGTACCTAAGTATAATTTCACCTATTTCAGCCCCCAGGCAGTTTGCTTATAAATTACAGTAAGCAATAATTTGTTGCAAAAATTATGTTGCATCTCTAATAGTTACAACTCTGTGGTTCTAGATGGGGTTATTATTATTCTGTTCGTGCCTTCTTTCATACAATAATCAGATAAATTATTATTTGCTCAAGTTCCTTGCTCATTCGGTTAATAAAAACTTTACTAGACACTGCTAGCGGACACGCGATGTGTTCCTATTCTAAAGCTCAGGTCTAACTTGTTGGAAGTAAATATCACTTAATAAACCGACTTCAAAAAAAGACTCAATTCGATTGTAATTTTTACATGTTAATATTTCGTTCATTATTTAAATTATTAACCGGGTCTTAATACGAATAATTTTATGGCAAATAAAGGTATAAATACCTTTCTCGACGTTTTGACCCGGTTAATAATTTAAATAATTTAAATAGTGTATATTAAACACGAAAGTTTAAAATTAACTATTAATATTTAGTTTTCTTTACATACGCATACCTTGACAGTTTTGACCACAATTATCATTTTTATCTAAATAGTTTTCTCTATTATTGAACCTAAGGTAGAAATTACTTAATTCGACTCGATATTTTTACCCCACTGTAACAAATCAAAGGCTATAACAATTATATAAGTAATTATTTATTAATAAGTTGTTATATATGTACCTAATTTCATACTGGGAGTGAATTTTCAATAGTAGTGTTTTATTTTATTCTATTAATTCTTATTGTATTGTTTTATACAATATCTTTGGCATTTTTTTTCAATTTTTTCAGTAGAAAGAAATAAACGTAAATAACGACTATAAAGATATAGAAATATGTATATTTTTGCTTTACTTAAATATTTTTTGTAGACATCAAGTTTTCGACGAAATAGAAATGAAACTAAGTTAGACCTACTTTATCTGCATTAATTTTTATAGTCCACCGAAGTAAAACTAGGACTGCTACCATAAATTATAATGAAGGACGCATAAATAAAACTATACCTACACTACTTTAGTATTTTGCCTGTTCCATATCGTCTAGCTTACAGAAAAAAAATTAAATGTTGTCTATTCAGTGGTCCAAGCTGACTTTACCATAAATACGGACTTTTTGCCGTCAACATTTGAGGCAGTTATAAATTGTCTGTCCACAGCCAGCTATCCATTTTTCCTTGTCAAACAGGTGGTTACTTTCTCGTGATCTAAGATTTTTACGTTCTCTTTCGCCTGTTAACTGCTACATTATATTTTTTTAGAAAACCAATCGTCTTGTTTATGTCACGTTTTACTTATAAATATTGCCAAAATATTTATATAATAATATTTCAATATTTCTTAGTAAATATAACATTAATATATATTTTACTCGCGACTTTATTTGTTTTTTTTTTATATAAAAGATAAAACGTCGTGCACTGCGTCTCAATCTTCATATTAAATTTCGTTCAAGTGGCATTCAGCCATTTATTCGTGAAACTTAACACACAGATAAACAGACATGTTATCAAATTTAATATTAGTATGGAACAATTTTTTTTTACAACAATAGAATAGTAAATCTATCTACCCTACCGGTGGAGAATAACAGCATGTATATGTATATATATACATACATATAGCATGTGAATAGTGTTATTTCAAAATTAAAAAACCGGTATAAAGTTTAAAAAGAAACAACAGTTTACACAACCTTTGTTGGACAGTAAAAAAACAATAAAAAATGGAATCACCAAACGAAAGTATTTTAAGGGTAGCAAGATTAAGGATACAAATGTTAACACGTCTTTACACAAACCTACGATATTTATCAATACTTCCAAATAAAACCACATAATATTTATTCGTGAACGCGTTCACGCCAAGTCGCTCCCTTACAGCTAATATTAATTTCAATCCAATTTGTATTCTTGAGTAACCTCAAATTGCAGTCTCTTTTATTTATTATTATTTGGTGAAGTCCTATAAATTAAATACCATTTATTGTTTACTAGATTCTGCATGTGAATTCTTCCAGTTGAATATATTGACTGATTGGCACCATCCATGCCAAATACCTAAGTCCTGTGCTAAATTTTATTATGTTTTGTTTATCAAACCGTTAAAATGTAACAAACAAGTGTTTGTTTGTTGCCGGAATCGTATTATTACATTAGCAAAAGAGTGTCTCTTTTACTAATGCAATAATACGATTCCGGAACTCCAAAAGTTTAGAGTTTAGAAACCACTGTAAAAATATTGCGTACCTAATTGGATATTACAATAAAATAAATTTCAGTAATAAAACCCCCTCCTTAATTTTTATTATTTATAGCATGGTAAATATTTAAATACAATTCATTCATTCATAATTAAAAAGCTATACTCTTGTCGGTGGAGCTCTTGCCACTTTCCGCGATCTTCCATCATGCTCTTTAATTCTTGATACGACACGACTCCCATTTTGTCCTCAATTTGTTTGATGTAGTTAAATACAATGATAAAGTAAAATTTAAATGGTAGGTAACCATTTAAATTTTGACTGGTTGACTTAGATACCGAATGCTATAAATGGACGAAATTTTACTCTATTTCTGTGCCCTTTATTTGACATCAATAGGAGGTAAAACTTCCATTACGCGACTAACTAACTTGGGACAGAAAAGGACCCGCATTGTAAAAGTAGAATTTGAGCGAAATACACAATAGTTTCCACTGAATTTATTTTCCCCAGAGATTCTTATTATTTACCTGCCGGAAAATAGCGCATTACAGACGTTTGGTAATTTTGAAATTATTTAGAAAGACGAGAAAGTGATCCATAATAGTAATATACAATACTTAATCTGATCTTAATATTAATAACTTTATGAAAAAAAAAAGTATTCACCTCTTTCAAGTTTCAACTAGGTTTCGCTAGCGGTGGTCACGTACTGAATGGAATACAGTGTGTCAATGTGGGTAGGTGCCAGCAGTTTGTTCAACTACCGCCACTAGATTGTACAACGTTGAGAAAAATTAATAATTTATTAATCGTAACACTTTTTCACAATAAGTCGAAGTTATTAATAAATTTGCAATACATTTCCCGATGCACGCGCCACCTAGAGTACCTAAATTAATTGTACTATAACTATAAACTGTGAGTAAGTGCGGGTAATAAACAGTTTCCTTTGCAAGTTGTGTTCCGAGTTGAGTGGTGAGATATCGCAGTAAAGTTACAGGTTATGGAGGCATGACACCATAGTTCTTCGGAAAATCTACGCATGAGGGATACTACGGGCATCACATGACGACGTTTTTTCATGTAATTGGACAGAAACCATCTGATAGTAGTATATATATGAACAGCATCACTAATCGGGAATCGCCCTGAATATTTATGGTTACACATATATTCGTAATAATGGTTGTGGAATAAAGTAAAATAATATAAATCTATTAAGTAACGAAATGAACTTCCGCAAAATAACGCCCAATTAAATTCAATAAAATATATAATAGGTAAGGTACAGATGATTTTTTGTTAAGTCTGCTTCGGTCTGTTCCATTAAGTGGGCGGTTAACTTATTTGCTATTAGAGCCGCACCAAAAACATACAATAATAACATTTTACCAATTTCAATGCAAAGTTAAAAAATATTAGTGGTGGACTAGGGGTATGAAAAATAGAATATACTTTAGAATATAATATACTTTATTTGTAACACACAGTAAAAAAAAGACATAAACAATATAGTTAAGGACAATAAGTATCGTTACAATAAGGCGGTATAATATAATAGATAGTAGCCGATTTTTAGACCTATTGAATATGTATATAAAATTTCATAAAAAACGATCAAGCCGTTTCGGAGGATGGCTATGTATGGTAGTAATACTAATTATTTTTTTTCTTGTTGTTGTAAGTGGTAATCATCGCTTCTATACATCAACAGTAATACATCATTTGACACCCATATGGTGACCGAAACACACCTTACAACGCAAGCTGCGCCTCAAATAAGATATATATATATATTTTTTAACTCTGGACAATTAACATAACGCCATCTAGTGCCACGGTAAGCAGAGTTTGTGTTATGGGTACTAGCCAACTGATATAAATACTTAGATATTTGATTTGTATACATATATATAATATACATAGAAAACATCCAGATCGATACAAACAATCAAAAATTAAGAAGCAAAATCATAAATTAAGCCTGTTAAATATGCTTTCAATGATTCTTAATCTACCATTTTCATTATACATTACGCTTAATAAAGAATTATTTCAAGTTAAGTATTGGATATTAAGATTCATAAAATGTAGTAAATTATAAATCAAGACACGTTAAACGATTGTGTACCGAAACAAAAGAGTCAGTGGCCCTGTAAAGTCGCTGTAATAAAATGTACACGGTCGCCAGATGAACATTTTTTTATAGGTCTCTTAAAATTAAAGGCTGTAGAGAAATGTTTATTGGGTACTAGTTGGCAGTTGTGTTACAACAAATTATGTTTTGCATGAATGCATTCAATTGTTTTTTTTATCAGCATATAATAAATTTGGACATTTTATTCGCATATGCAAAGCCGCATCAATTAATATAAAACAAATTTTGTGTGAGATTTTTATATTTACACTTATAATATTTTAACTAATAATAATAATAATAGCCCTGAACAATTCACACGGCATTGTCATTGTAGTCCTTTGCTGAGCAAAGCTTGTGTTAGGTACTAAACAACTGATATAAATATTAACACGCAAACCAATACAAACAATCATACTTCTGAATACAAATGTTTGTACCGTGTGAAGAATCGATCCCGCAACCACCGGAGGTAAGTGCTAAATCTTCTAGATCACCGGGGCATGTTTATGACCGCTACAGGTACTGTATTAGAATTAAATTTTAATTCAATTGTCATAAAAGTGGTACCAACTCTCATAAAATAAATTGTCAATTGCTCTATAGTTATAACAACAAGCTACTAGGCGGCAAAATATAGATAATGTTTTTATATGGTCAGAAAAAAAATATACTTTAATATTATTGTTCTAGGTGAAATACCTAATACCTATTACAAATAAAGGTAGGGATAGTTTTGTAACTTAAAGTTACAAATATCTTCACATCACATTCTATAAAAATATAAAACATAACCGGAAAATCGTAATGTTTCTTTTTGTAACTTAAAGAATAAAAATAAATAAAATCTATATTAAATGATTGTCATAAATTACATGAAAATTTAACAGACTGGAAGGTAATTTTTCGATTTAATGCTTCGTTTGAAATCAAATTCTTAACACATCATATTTCTTCCTGTTTTAGGAATATCAAGTTATATGTCAAACCAACAAACATAAGACTGACATAAATCAATGACAAGTCAAAGACTTTGTTTTATAGATCCTGGGGTATACAAGTTTTTATCTGTGCCGTAATATACCACCAAGTGCGGGTCGTTCCCCTTGACCGACCTTGACTGTCATATCCCCAAGATAGGGCGGGAACATTTTGTTCTATTAGTCTTGGAAGGGACAAAGGCCTTTGTAAACTGGACACTGAGAATTTAGTATTATGACGGAAGACATTTCAGCTTCCGTTTTTTTATTTAGAAAAGAAGTTCTATTAGAAATAAATTACTTTTTAGGTATTGTTCTGGGAAATCATACGGTTGAATACATAGGTAAGTAACTACAATGTAACATACAATGTATGTTACATTGTAGTTACTTACCTATATACTTATTTATATTTTATGATAATTTGGAGATACTGTTGGCTGTGATTTTTGGCTTTTTTGTAATCATAAATAATAAATTTATTAGCATACCTACAACATTTCTTTTGTAGTACTAAGTGAGCCATTTTAATACAGGTCTTGTAACTTATTTTATTACACAAACGTGGTATTAAAAGTAGCATAACTTTGTTATGGAGACGTAATTGCGCTAATAATAAAATTTTCTTTACCTGTATAAGTAAATTACTAAATTTCACTTTATTAATTAAAGTAATATGTAGTACAATTAAGTCACACTAAAGTGATTTAATTAATGTTTCGATTAATATTTTCAAGATTAGACTTAGTTTAGCTTATAGAAAATTGTGGATATAGTGAAAACAATGACTATATAGTTCATTGAACCGTAGACGATATAAAATTGGTCATAGCCATAATAGAAGCATGGTTAAGTGCCATTTTATGTTCCACTACAAATGCCCTTTGCATCCATAATGCTTGAATGATAGTTTATGGAAATGCCATAGTTGAAGCTGTAGTACTTAAATGTATGGGTTTAAGAACCAAAGTATTCCGATTTTCATAAGATTTTAATATTATAAAGATGAACGATGGAAAGTGTAATAAAAATATCTACGCACCAGTGCTTTAAAATGCATATCTGCATAGTAAACAGAGAAAGCTTTTCTTTGATATATCATATCATACAAAACCATGTTTGTATTGTTCATTGTATTGTCCATTTATAATTATTTATTGTACAATGAAACTTAGTATAAAAGGATACAAAGAAGAAATAAATTATTACAATTGGTGGACTTGTATTATAAAAGAAATTTCTTCCAGATAACTTTTGAGAGAGGAATTGTCCAGTGATTGAAATAAAGGTAATGTATTAACAACAAGAAGTAGGTATGCTCATATTTATTTTTATAGCTTTAATTCGGACATTATTAAGTTTAGTTTGAATTATCTATGTTGTTTACACAGCGTCGGCAAGGCCAGCCTATGGACTCTTACTGTCAGACCATAATTAATATACATAATTTAATAAACAATAATTTTAGTTACTTAGTAGTGTGTTTAGTGTTTTAGTTGCTTGTAATAAATTAAGAATGTAAAAAAGGTCCCAAACTATTGCGGTGGCATTTGTTTCCAGAGTAGATTGTCAATAGTGCATCAAAGCAAAAGGTCTTCTTTAACCTTTTCCATTTCGTTCTATCTCGAGAGATGAAAATAATGTAATATAACTAATACAAATATTATGTTCGCTATTGTATTCCCCAGAAAGCATAGCGGAAGGCATTTCGTTGATTACTATCGTTATGGAGAACACTTGACTTGGCAATAAAACATATTGATTAAGCTATTTGTATTAATCGTAGTAATTTTTTGTATATATTTAATATGGACAACAAATATTGAACTGTTAAAATGCGAATCTATTGTAATTAAGTACTTTTTTAAAGGCCACTCTTGAGGCAAATTTAACTTAAACTTAACTTCTCTATACCTCTTTATAAGAACAAGTTATTGGTGCTCATCGTTTGGTACAGAGTAATTAAAATTGCCCTAATTTAACTTTATTAACATTATTCTTTACTAATTTAATAAGCTAACGAGCGTATTTGTTTGGTTGAATACGGTTATCTCAGGAAGAATTAATTCTAATTGAAAACTTGTATCAGTGTGGGATAGTAGATTTGTATATCATTTATATTATGTATACTTTATGCGACTATGAAAATAAAAAATACTGAACTAGATGCAATGAAAAATGTTAAAAAACGAGGAAACTGTGGAATCTAGCGGAAGATGCGCCGGTCAGTTAATTAATTACAAAATATCTAATGTCTTTAACGTTCTCGGTGGTCTATCGGTTTGACAAACCTCGTTTTCAATTGTCGCGAGTTCGATTCTCGCATAGGACAAATGTTGAATTTTATAGTAGTAGAAATTTGTGGTAGAAATACTATAGAGTTCATAGTTTCAACTAAAGCACTGTGTTTGTGAAGTTTGTTATCTTAGACGGCTGTCTCGCTCGAGTTTTCTGCCCCGTTACTTGTCTGATTTCGCGTGATTGTCGTTGCGAGATGAAACTCAATGATAACAGTAAACATACAAACACATGAGAATAAGTTGTACATATTTTACTTGAAATATCCCATTTTTTTATGTAGGTAACATAACATTTTTGGGATACGATATAAAGACTGTATATGAAAGGAATTCGCAAATATATGTAAGTAGTGTAACTTCATCACATATGTATCTATAGTAGATTACATTATATTATGTGCATAATTGGCAAATTATTTGTTGTCTATTAGTTTTGCTATTTCCAGAGAACAGTAATTTCACTGCATTATCTTGCCATTCAATCAAAGACAGCTTACAAAGCAAGCTACTTGGCAGTTGAAATATTTAGAACTTAATTCTTACATTTTTTAAAATTACTATTTGTACATTTTGATCCACTCAACACTGCTGCCTGCTGTCACGCTGTAAAGAGTTGACTGGAAGAGATCTCTTTTATTGATAAGTCCTCCTTTGTTACCATTATTTCTCATAAATACACTTAAATAATATATTCAAAGTGTACTAGAGAATATAATAATATAGTATTATTATGTGTATCAATATTACTGTCACAAAAATGATTGTTTTTTGCAATATTTACAATATTACAAAAAACACTTTTGTGACAACAAGTCAGAAAGTAAATAACCTGTAATTTTAAGATTATTTAAACAGTAAATTAAATAAAACCTTAATGAAATTTAAACTCTTACTCTCCTTTAATGTCTATGGAAAACATTATCATTCATCAACTTACAGAGCAGATTCATGAATATTTTTTTATACTTTATAGTAGACAAGTGACAAAAATTTTAAACGCAATGGTCCAAAACATTCAGCACATTGTTTCCACGACTTAATTATTGTTTAACTACCATTTTACTATGACCTCTGCATTTCAATTTTAAATTCCCTCGAATATCCTTTTTTTCCAGTCATAAAAGAGAGGCGGTAGGTCAAATTAAAATGGTGAATGTATTATGAAGTTAGGCTACATTTTGGCGGGAGTCCAACAAAACAGTATGTTTTCGCAACACGATTTATTATAAGACACGTCATAAAATATAGCCATCTATATACTAATTTGATTTGATTGGCGGTGAGTAGATACGCTTGTTTTTTAGAAAAATGATATCATTAAGGCATACATTAAATTAATTATTATGGAAAATATTCTTAATAACTTTTATTTATGTAATTGATGGAAAGATTCGTTGACTTAACATTACAAAATTAATTTTAGACGCAAGTAATACTTATAGTTAAATACGTTTACTAAAATATATGTCACTGGTAATGAAATAAATAGTCTTTATATATAGTTTTAAACATATTAAATTTTTTTTCTAAATTCTATATTACTGGGCATGTTTATAGATTTACTAATAAATACTTACATGTTTTTTTTGTAAAAAACTGGACAACCCGACAGACTATTGAATATTGACATATAGAGAATATTGAATGCGCATTGGTATGGTTATAAAATAAAAATTCGCAAACTCAACTTTCTTTTTTATTTTTTTCTATCAGAAATATCTTCTTCTGACAATAACTAACACAACAAAACAAGAATTATCGAAATTAGCCCTCGCCGTTCACGTATGAAGCTTATATATAGTTATTTATATACATAAATATATTTGATGTATATTTGAAAATCTTTTCATTATGGAATTGGTAAACCAAAAGATTGTCATAATTAAACTCGCTTCAAATATTCGTCAAAAGAAAGTCATCTGCGTATCTCTAGCGTAGCCAATTTGCTTAGTAAAACATTTTACAGTTAAAAGGTGATATATGACATTGAAATGATAATACCTTAATCCGCCAGAATGCCAACGAGTGACTGGACCCACCGGCGTCATATGTTAAAGTGATATCTGTGGTACTGTTTATGTACATATAAGCAATAGTTTCCACTCACCATCATGTTGGGCCGTCGTTTGTTTGCCATTCCAGTTGCATATAAAAAAACTATTTCGAAGAGAAATATAAAAAGTAGTAATGTCGTCTAATCCATAAGGTCTCGTAATAAGAGGTCAGTTTGCGCAGTTGGCAGTATTTTTATTTGGGCTTACCGTCCATTGCGTCCCTATTCTTCGTTTCTATAGCCCTACTAATCCTAGTTTGGGACTAGAGTACGTGCTTGAACAAATCATGGTGGACGATTCTAGGTACACCACTTAGCTCGTACTCAGATAGTGTTTCCACTATTTACGATACGTATTATCTAAGAAAAAAACATTAAATGTTTAAACTTTATGTAGGGCCATCGTAAATACGCAGTATTATATAGCTACTTTCTCGTAGTTTCTTATGTGACTAATAAATTAATAGATAAGGACAATTAGGTAAATAGGTACTTTCCTTTCACGAATTACTAATAAATTGTTATACATGAATAATATTATGTATATAAATTGAGGTCGATGTACAAATAAATTAACATAGTAAATACCTACAATAGTTTTCTGTCTCTATTTTACATCATGAAGTACATTTACTGCTTTAGATTACATAAAATAAATGGCGTCTAACTCGGCAAAGAAACTAATGGCCCGCCTGGTGGCAAATGGTAAACATTACTTATATGCAACTGTACCACGGACATCATGTTACAATATGACACCAATGATATCACTCATGCGTTTTCATCCAAGAGAACGAAGATATCATACTTCATAATTTTACTGTCCAATCGCACCATATATGTATATATAATAATATATTATTATTATTATTATTATATATATAATTGTAACATAACCTACAAATTTTATGAAGTCTCGAATAACCATCGACTAGTAAGTAATTTAACGAAATAAAAAAAAAACGCATAGGTCGAAAATAACAGTACAAAACATGCATCGTAATTAAGCTACCTATCTGTTTCCAAAGAGACTCACGCATGTTGTTTTAACTTTTTAAAATAATAAACGAATAAAGATCGTTTGTAGTTTTATTTGATAATTTAATAAAAAGTTATTTTATAAAAATATATAATTTAAAAAAACTACTGCCTGGGATAAAGTAAGATAAGTAAAGTAAGTAAGATAAGATAAAAAAGTCACTTGGTGTCCAGACACCATTTATTTATTTATTTTATTTAAACTCTTTATTGCACCAGACAAAGAAAACACACAAAATGATATATTACATAAACTGATACAAAAGGCAGTCTTATCGTTAAGCAATCCCTTCCAGACTACCATGTGACTTGTATTAAATTTTTTTATCAATTAGCCGTTCGAAATCGAGGATTTTTGATCTCGTGAAGTTTAACATATGTCGGTGTCGGTAAGTAGTCAGTAGTACCGACACCGACACATGTTACCTACCGACTCGGTAGGTATTCTATATTTGATATGCTAATAAGTTGTACTACACAATACCTATGCTGATTTTATAATATTATTTCTCTTTTTGTGTGGCAGGCTAATACAGTCTGGGATTCCAAGTGTCTACCGTAACAATATTATATCTCCCAGAATCTAGGCAGAGTTGTAATAAAGCCTTGTACGATTGCATGACAATCGATCAAACCTTATCACGTTTCGGGCAGAAAGTAAAGTAAAGCGCTGGCGGAATTATTTGCTCAAATTGCTATTGGCTTACTGTGTATGGTAGGAGTATGACAAAGCGACGATATAATAAGGTGCCAAAAGTACCAAAAGAATTGATATTTTTTTATTATTTCAGAAGAATAAGCTTTTAGATGTGTCGTGGTTTTCTTTTATGATTTGGATTCAAAAGTCTTTAGTTCGATCCGGCCAAAAACTTGAATGTTAATTATATTTCTATCTAAGTCGTCGGTGATAGAAACACCGACATCTAACTAAATCCGCTGAATTTGAAAAAAGGGGCATATATTTTATTTCAAATAGCTTTTAAGTAAATATGTTAGTTTATTGGGTTCATCATGCTCATTCATAACTTATATATATTTGTTTCTTAAATAATATTTGTACAGTAAAACATAATGTCTGATTATCTTGTATGAAATGCAAGACATTATGCTCAATTCCTTTTTTCATTTTCGACCCAGTTTCCAACAGTAGACTGGCAGGTCTACGTTTCTAATTCAAATCAAATTCAAAAATCATTTATTCATGTAGGACATTTTAGCCGCTTATGAACGTCAAGTTTTTACATTATAATTTTTTTTCCCTACCGTCCAGTTCGGTATATAGATCCGATTGAGAAGAACTGGCAAGAAACTCAATTGAATTACTTTTCTCTAAAAGCCAGTTTATTTACAATGCATAGGTATTTATATAGGTGTCTATGTCTAACATTAAATAAAAATCCCGAACATGAAAACTATTGCCATTGTTGTACTCAAAAGTACTTAGCAAAATGTAGAGATAATATCGATTATTAAGTTGATCACTATGTTGATAGCAGAGCAGAAACAAACAAAGCTTATATTAACAGGAAGTAAAGAAAAATATTACTTATTTTAGTTAGTTTCTCACAGAAATAAAATATAGAGTAAGGATTTTACCGGAAACCCTTAGGGTTAGGACGCCAAGTAAAAATTCATGAAAACTGTTGCCAAAGTGGGTCAGTAACTTTATTAGTGCAGTACTAACATTTTATGTTGTACATGAAAATTAAATGAGAATTACATACCCAAATAAGTAGTCTAGAGAAAATTTATGGTTTATGTATTATGCAAAGTATTTCTATACAATCTAACGTAAAGTTGGGCAACATTTGTTCAAAAAAAACACCAATAATTTTCTTGGTCTTTCTTGGCTGAATCTGCATTTAAAATGAGCGGTAGAACCAACAAATATATGTACGTAAATGCCTAATAAATTTATTTCAATAAACATTATATCTAATTAGTTGTTGTAATTTTTCGATTCGAAGGATATCCTTCTGTAAAACGACACCGGTTTGTTCGTGGAACAGATAAATAATTCTAATAATCTTGTAAAAATACACACTTTGTTTTTGTTGATAATCCGGAATAAATAATACCTTCAATACTCCAGAATATTAATAAAAAAATTAACATCAATAACAATATTTTAAAAAATGTCAATGTTTTCTGCTTTTCCAGAAAAGCCCATATATGAAATAAAAAAATAAAAGCCCATATATATAGCCCATGGATGAAAAATTAAAATAATTATAACTTATTTTAAGGTATATTTTATATTTTTATGTAAAAATGAATAATTTACATGATATCAACATAAAACAATGCTATATCGAGCGGTTACAGTGACAATTCATGTCAAATTATTAACGGACGACTTGTCAAAGGGTCAGGCATGGAGGCATTGTTGTTCTTTCACTCATAAACAAGTCAAAGTGAGTGACAGGGACATAAAACTATTTAATATAAAATCGTTACTAAAATGTGGAAGTGGTGTACAAAAACTATGTCACTAACATCGCTAATTCGAACAAAGCTATTTCGCCACATAATTGACAAAATTCAAATAATGACTTAATTAATATGAGTATCAAATCAAATTATTTCAAAGATGGCGCGGCGGTAGGGTCTCCTCCTGTCATATAATTCCTTACGCTGTAATTTATTTAATTATATTATTTATCTATACGGCCACGGCGGACTAGCGGTTTAGCATACCGCCTTACCTCCGATGGACGTGGGTTCAATTCCTCGCATGGTACAAACATTTATAATATGTGTAAAATTACTTCAATTATAGTAAACAATGATAAAATATGAAAAAAATCATTTTCGCGGTCTATGGAACACATGCGTTATTCCTTTTCACATCAACTCCAGTACGTGATAAGTCGGCACACGAGGAATTGCGACATTCGTTTTTTCTGCCCCATCATACAGTGATATCATGCGTGAACTTGTAATTTAGCTGTTCAGATATTTCAAGAACATTTCTGTGCAGAGAAAGAACCTGAATTTCTTACTGATTGACTTATCAGCGAACAGTTGAAAATATTACAGTCAAAATTAAAAATAAAGTAATGCTTCAATGTCAAATATATACATTCCAACGAAACTATAATCCGGATCTTCTTCAGTATTCTTATTATGTTTTAATTAACAATAGGTATACACAAAGTACACCCTGTAGGTACATTTTTTTTTAAATATTTAGTGTACAATCATAGCTCATTTATGATTTAATTATATGTAAGTTTATAGCCCTAGGAATTAACAAGTTTGACAAAGGCCAGGATTGGTTGAAATTTATGCTGTATCTGTACATGACTATAGATACAGTATAAAATGACATTATAAAATGATTCCTATTTACGTTTAAATTTATTAAAAGCTTTCAATTAGTTACTTTATATTTCAAGGCCATATAGTATTGTTTTTAGATTAATACAAATGTTTATTCAAGTGTTATTAACAAACTCTTTAATCCCAGGATCAGCGAGGCGAAGTAACAGTCTTATTTATTGAAAAAACTTGTTTTTGGGGGCGCCCGCCCCGGAAACGTGGGGATTTCCGCGAACCGCAATAAAATCAGCCGTAAAACCTGTTGGTGTCCTACTGGAATTGATTGCAAGTCAAGGGCAAGCAAGGTTAGGGACAGAGCATAAGTTTCGTGATTGAGAATGTGATGACTTGTAAAATAAAACGGTTGAGAATTAAGCATAACATGGTAATCACCGATATCACAATCGGTATTTTTTTTAATTAATTTAAATTATAAAACAAGCTAAAAGTCTACTTAATGCAAAAGTGATAACCTTAGCTTTACGCGAACATTATTTTTTTAATAGATGTTACTGGTTTGAAACAGCCAACTGCTTTTACGGTATACGCTGGCGCTAGTGGATTATAATAAAATGATCATGCAATTAGATCACTTAGCCTGAGAATTTACCAGAAATTAACGATGATGGTTTCCAGAACGGATAGCCTGGAGGTCGACTTGACATTGAACATTGCCAGCAATGAAGCTACTAGGTCCCATTACTAACTATCCATTTCCACCCACGTGACACCTAGGGGGAAAGGGACAGGTACGCCTCATGTGCATTAACTAACTGATTATATTAGCTAGGCTACTAGCTAATTGATTTACTAGCTGGATATAGATAGTAAATTAATAAAATGATTGTTACAAACGAACTTACGAAGTAAATAAGATTGAAGTTGTTTTAAATGATAATATTGTAATAGCAATCCTATATAGTTACAGTATTTATCAGATTTAGCCAACATCTGATAAATCTATATCAGTATTTAAAACAATTGATACAACTTAAGATGTTTAACAAAATTTAATTAACGAAGTCTTAGCGCGCAAAGACGTTTTTGCGGTTAGCCCGAACGCTCGAGTTGAATTAAGCTTAACTTGGTCGGCTCCATCTTGTAAACTATTTAATTGTTGTAAGTGGATCTATTTTGCAATTAACTTTATACTCTACTGTGATACACCTACATACCTACTTCTAGTTTATTTTAAACTTTCGCGTATTCTATATTTAGTTGAAATTGCATCGTTCTTCATATTTAATAAAGATTTTATTAAAAGAATTTTCTAGAATCTTGTATAAATTAGGGAGCTATAAAATTGTGAGTAATCACTTTTTATATTTAAAAATAACTGAACATAATTTAGAAGAGTATTTCTAAAAAGAAAAACTTGACGCTTGAAAGGGGTTTCTGAGAACTATACCGATTTAGATCAAATAAATCTATTCCGAAATATAGAAGTAACCGTAAAGTTATATTATTTCTAACTAAATTCTTAATTTATTTTTAGAAAATTCTGTAGTACATATATTTTTAATAAATATAAAGTATACAAACCTCTCAGATTTTGTCGCATATAAGTACATACTATTATAGAGCACAAACAAAATAAAAATAAGTGATTATGTATATAATTTAGCCAATATCTTATTTTTATTATCAATGACAAACTAAGTATTCATACTCTCTATCGACCATTAACAATTACAATTAACTTATTTAATAATATTATTAATATCAAATATTTATTTGTTATTGAAAATCAATGGATCTGTTTCGTTTCAAATAAATTAGTGAGAAACTCAAAAGAGATAATTTAACTGGGAATTTTTTTTAATACGATAAAGAGTGTATCCTACTGGTTTGCCGATCATTCAAATTGCTACTTTTAACTCTAAAAATCTATGTATGTGTCTATCCGTTTGTTTTGTACATTTTCACTGCTGATGGGCTGATCGGATGAATTTATGCATTAAGTTCATGAAAATAAGCTATTATTTATCTCAAAAAAAAAAACGAATGCAGTAGCGGATAATAGCTAGTAGTTTAGAAAGAATATCCAAAATTGAATACGCAAAAGCGCCCTACGTAGTTCGTACTATATCACTTGTTTTTGTGTATAAATATACGTACCAAAAAACATAACTATTAAAACTTAAAGAAAAATAATTCTCAATTCTTTAACTTTATTATCTCATCAAAAATGGCCGCGAAATTATCCTAAAAAATAATGGTAAAATTGATTACACAGATTATCTGTTTTCACTATATTAATTTAATCAAGTCAAAAAGCAAGAGGCAAATTCATAAAAATCTGTACAAATTACATTGAGTGCAGTGAACTTTGACGATTTATTACAAGCGGGACTTTTACTGCCCAATAAAAATTTTCGCTCATTTCCCAACAATTAGGGGGAACGCTCCGCACTGTATGTAGGTGTAGCTTAATGTTGCCAGCTCACAATATTCGATTTAATTAATTTCACTATAGCTGTGTCGTAAACACAGGTTTAAACATTTTTTTTATTAGCATACACTACAACGTGTTTAATAGACAATTTACTCTGTATGCTGAAATAAGAAAATTTTAGATAAACTTGATAAAATTTAGGTAGAATTGTACTCATTATGTAAGTAGATATATTTTATATCTCTATAAAACATTTTTATATGTTTTATATATATCGACATCAGACGTAGACTAGATTATCGAATAAACTACCTGCAGAGGTTTTCTCTAGACACTACAACATGGGTATGAACTTAAACCTTAGTTTTTAAAGAAAGGGTATGTATAATATTATATATATATTCACGTTACTTAAGAGTCGGCAACGCGCACGTGTCACTGTGCCCCGTTGTTTCAGGCGTAGACTCTGGCAACAATTTACCACCAGATCGGCCGTATGGCTTGGATGCGACCATCGTAGTATATAAAAAGCAAACGTAGTAGCGGGCATGAGCTAGTAAGTAATATAAAGCATCTGTTTCAAACTTTTCATTGCATGGTTGTTTGAATCTTGGCATAACATAATCACTTTAACTGCGTTGGATGTTCGCCAGAGATTTAAATTTCTCAGTCGCGTTAATAGTTCGTGCGGTATTCCTGGGATCGTTAAGGAAACATTGTTCAAATGATTATGTTCTTTTTAAATCTCTGTAGTTTTTAACAGTGAATGTAAACAAAATTCATGATGAATAGGTGTGATTATATGACCAAACAATTTTTTCAGTTTCTCTGCTTACCTGAAGTTTACTGTAAAGAGTCGTCTGCGTGGGTAACTCGCTTTATCTGTTTTTGCCTCCAAGCAGCTTGCCTTAAAAGTTGTGTTTCAATATGAAAAATAGTGGAGATATTACATCTTACTCCTCAGGAATAATAATAACTTTGGACAATTCACACAGCATTTTCAAAATATAGAATAATATATAGATGTATATTTTTTTGTAAATACATATATAATAGTAGTTCATTTTCATGATTACAAATACTTGTGCGACGAGGAATCGAACCCGCGACCATCGGAATTTGAGTGCTCAACGGCTAGACCACCGAGGTCGTCGAGTAGCAACGCGTGATATCACGGGTAGGTATCGTATGACTACAGGAATTATATGTGTATATATATGTGCTCTATATAGACGAAGTATTATATTTTCTGTCAGATTGGTTGTCTGCCTGTATGTCATTACAGTTACATAAAAAAAACTACGAATTTACAGTACATGTTGTGTAACACGGCTGGATGACGCTGGATTCCGCCCAAAAATTACTAATAGCTCAGCATGGGTATCAGTTGTGGAAGTTTCGTAATAAAAACTCTGCCAGTTCGCCAACTGGACAGACTTTTGTTCTATATTATTGACATTACCCCAGTTTGCAGCAAGTTATCTATTTCTCTGATGGTACACTTTATTGTTATCCAGTTCTTATTTTAATTTATATTAAACTACACATATTAATAATCTTTTAGTACAAATTTAAAGAAAGGTTATACAATTTATTACCTACATTATGTTATTTTCTTTTAAGGTAAACGTACGTATTACCATAATTGTTTCTTCAGGACCAGTAATGCATCAGGTAGCAGCTAGTTTATTAATACGTTCTAAATTTAAATTTTGAAGTATTGTAGAATATATTCAAAAACTTTTAGAAATATCTCAAGTCACGTTGATGTTTTTTTATCTCCTTTTGGCAAAAGGGTAGTATTCACATCGATGTTCTTTCAAAATTCGGGACAGCGGACAGACGTAGAGCATGGACCCTACTGTCAAATCATAAGTTTTATAAAACTTTATACGCAAATCATGATTAATGGAATGTCATTCATATTCTTGTTAGCAATTAATAAGTTATTTCTTGGGTAGAATATCTAGTAATCATTTTCTCCAGTGAAGTAGCCGAAAGTATATTATTTTTATACTTTTTAAATTTACTGTAATATTAAGGCAATGATGTCTAGACCATACAGCCTGTTAGTCGACAAGAAAGGACCATTATGTGATGCTTGTGTGACAAGTACTGTCGTCTATCTCTGTAACAATAACTGTCAGTTTCAATCACTGCTCCCTTACATGTTATTGGATAAACTACTGACACTTCCTTATATGTTTTTTTTTTCTTATTCTGGTAGTGATATTATTATAAAGGCGTATTTCTACATAAATGCACCAAGAAGGTCTGTGGTACGTTATTCTTTTATATTTTATTAAATGTTCGAAAAGAGACGAATGGTGTGTGTGGATTTCGTAATCACTAAACATGACAGAGGCAATGATGTTTCCATTGTCGTAGTCTTGCTGACGTTAGCATTCTGCTACGAATCTCTTAGGCACTTATTACAAGTGTTTATTATCTACGGTGACTTAGTATAAAACAGGTGACATATAACATCTGATGTTTTTTTTACTCTCTTTCCTTATTTATATCATGTGATTCCTTTTTTTATTTTCCAATTTTCTTCATTCACTGTATTTTTTGTGTATATTCTGTAACGTAGCGTGAATGAAACACGGAAACTAGGAGTAGTTGCAAGTGACAGAATTTACCATCATAAAATAATTATATGTTGTCATAGCAATAGTACCTACGAAATTATGTTTTATATTAAATTGTAGAAATTAGAAATAATCAACACATTAGTTCAGGAAAAATAAATGTTTGCTTTCCGCAATAACAAAACACAACCGAAAAAACAAATCAATTTTCATGTTTTAACACCCGTCACATCCGAAATATGTTAAGTTATGTAAATGTCTGTAACTTATGGCCGTGCTTTAGTAGGTTTATCATCATGGGCAGGGTTTTGAGAGGTCATCTGCATAAATAGACTTAATAGCATTCGTTAGAGAATGTTTTATTTATACAGTTTCGGAGAAACATTTTTGATGAAACAGAATTGGTGAATCGTGCAATTGTCGGAAAGCCGATTAATTGAAATCCGTGTGCGAGGAACCGATTTGGCAGTTTTCTTTTAGAATTTTATTTCGTTCCTTAATTAAAATTTAAAATAGAGATTGAAAAAAATTACTTTTTTAAGTTTTAGATGTCCATGCCTATATTGTAAATACCGAACTATTGCGACTGTCTTAATATGACATACTTTTTATTATGCAATTTGCAATCAAAAAATATATTATATTATATTATATAGACATCTAAAAACTTAAAAATAATGTAACAAATTTACCTTTTACGATTAAATAGCTAAATATTTGGCAAAGAGATTGTGCTTAATTTCATTAGTATTTGTTCAGCTGTATAGTCGTGAAATGGTAATAAACAGACAAATAGATAGACATCTAACTTTAACATTTATACTATTAGTATGGATGCAGTGCAGGACAGTTGTGACAGGCAACCCTAACGTTTGGAACAGGTTGTTGCCAAAACTTATACACAACTTGGAACTGTTCCATCGTATACTGAATTTTTTGTTAATGCTGTTTTAGATTTAACTAAAATACCATTTTAACTTTAAAAATAATGTTACTTTAGTAAATGTTTTCTTTTAAAAATATTATTGCTTTTTCACATACAATGTTTGAAAAGCTGAATTTTTCAGCTTTTCAAATCAATGGAAAGTTGATGGCGAACATACAGTAAAATAATATATATTATAGTTAAATTGTAAATTAAGTATAAGTAAAAATGAGTGTCCTTATTCGCCAACAAATAAATTGTATATATGTAATACTTATAAATAAATTTAAAAAAAATTACTATTTCATCAATTACTAACATTTAGTATTGTTTTAATATATTATATGTATTACATTATATTATTAGACATTAGTATTCCTTAATAGAATTTTGTTCTTATTATCATAACAATATATATTTTACAGTTTATAATTAAAAATAAAATTTCATCTAAGTAATCCTACACAGACATTCAATGTTTCACGAAGGAGACCAACGACTTGATATTAATAACTAAATTATACAAATTGTTTTATATTAAAAAAAAACACGGTAATGATAACAATATAACTTTAATACCATTTCTATATTTTAAAACAATTTTAAAATATTTCATTTAATAATGCAGACAAAGCAAAAATAAACACGGTTATTAAGTGTAATGTATTACCTAGAAATAATTACAGTATGAGAATATTAAGCAGAAGTTTAATATATCTTTCCATTTTAGTACACAGTTTATCTAGAAAATTACTTAGCTATAAATATTTTATACATTTGCGTTAGAACCTTGGTCTTACTACAGGATATAACCGACTTTAAAAAGGGGAACACTCGATTGCTTTTTGGCTCACCTGGTGATATGTAACAACCATCGCTTTTTATACAAGTGAAGAAAGAGAGCAATAGAAATCATGTACCTACATGTATTACAAATAAATATATTGTTATCAGGACCGCTACTTGTTTATGCTAACTTGAAAATAAATGAATGATCCCCAATTTTCCCCAAAATTCTAGCTTTTTCTGAATTGACTTCATCTGGATAATAAATGAAACGAATTCATCAACGCTAAGTCTGAAGGCTATAGGTGGCACATTATGACGGTACAAAGGAAGACAGACAAGAAAATGACAGTGATTGATTGCGAAGCGTTCGCTTGAAATACTCAAAATCTCATGTCTATCATTGTAATAATTTAAAATTTCTTTTTTGACAAATAATTATTACAATAGAAACCGAAAAAGTAAGATAACAATTTCTCTTCAATTTAATTATACGGTGCGGCATAGACCAAAACTAATGCCTCCTAGAAGGACCACAGACAAATTAAAACTACTCTTTATAGGAGACACTGTCTTTACGATATACCCATATAGATACGATAATGATGCAAAAATTAATGTATACTACAATAATAATATTTTAAAAAGAAGGACTTGTAAATTTTCACAAATAAGTTTTTTTTAGTGAGGTGGACTTTCATGTAAGAACATAACTTTTAAAATTAAATTATGTAAACTATTGTTTGCAAATATGGTATATTGGATAAAATTTTATTTCCATAGTCTATTCTAATTCAAGCCTAGTATTCATATTCAAATTATTTACATTGTATTATAATAAAGAATTGTTCTAAAAACATTCGAAATTCAAAATTTAATACAAGTCTCACATAACTTGATAATTTTAAAGTTGAAAAAGGGCGGGAGACGTCATGTTTTCTTTTTTCTAAATGTATTTAAAGAGAATGTGTCATGTGACGCACTACAATATCTAAATTATTCGTTTTTTTTTTAAACATGAGGTACTATTACCATTGTGATTACTTACTCAGTGAAAAACATTTGCATCGTCCGTAATAACAAGTTTTTCTAAAAAAAACAATTTTAGTCATTTCAATTCTAAACACGTTTTATCTTAGGGGTTAGTGAATAAAAAATATTTAAGGACGTTTATTATTCTAAAAACACCCTGTTCTTTTGTATACTTAGACATTTTGTTTTTACGACAAAATCAGCACTGAAATTAATATAGCTGAGATAACTGAGGGTTGCGGGTTCATATAAAAATAAATTGTACTTGATTCTTGCTAAATCTTCAGATACATGAGTCTTTAATTATGATCACCTCGATGGTCTAGCGATTTAGCATACAGCTTTACTTCCGATGGTCGCAGGTTCAATACCTCGCACGATGCAGACATTCGTATTCATGAGTATGATTGTTTGTATTGGTCTGTGTGTTTTCTATGTATATCAGATAATATGTACTTACAAAAAATATATATGTATTCATATCAGTTATCTAGTACCCATAACACAAGCTCTGCTTACCATGGGACTAGATGGCTCTGTGTTAATGGTCCTAGATTATTATTATTATTAATGAAAATAATAATATATCTTCTTGACTATTACTCCAAATGGAATAGTCAGTAGCAATTCGCTGGTTAAATCATTATTGATTAAAGCAGACGGAGATATTACAGCCATCTCTCGGATCAATTTGTTTTATTAACGGTGTTGCAGGAGAGTTAGTAAGAAACATAAATAAACACACAAAAACATGTAATTTGGGATAGAAAACTAAGCTACGTCGTCTCTCCTTTCTGTTATATTTTAGGTTAATGAATTTGGGCACCTATTGAGATATTGTCGACAGTCCAAAGTTATGTAGCACCTATTTTATGGGCCCATGGGAATGGTTTACATTGTTGCCATATTTCAATTTGATGAGTTAAGGAATTTCCCATTACGGTAAATTTCCTGCTATACAGCTATAGCTAAATTGAGCATTTAATTTATTTACTTTTATAATGTTTTGACCAATCCAAGATCAAATGTATTTTTAAAACTATAAAATTGGAGTGTCTGTTTGTAAAATTGAAATAACATTTTTTACAATTTTTGACTGTCTGTCTGTTTGGTCAGGGTAATATCTGAAGTGGCTGGACCGATTTTGACGGGACTTTCATTAGCAGGTAGCTGATGTAATAAGGAGTAACTTTGGCTATTTTATTTTAGAAAAATAACGTTAAATTCCACGCGGACCCAGTTGCGGGTACAGCTAGTAATAAATAAGATAGGTTCGATTCTCAATGGAGCTACACAAGCATATTCCTTGTAAAATACTAATGAGTGTGAATCCGTTTTTTATTCGTCCTTTGACGGCCTCGGTAGTCTAGTGGTTTAGGACACCGATTTACGTCCGATCGTCACGGGTTCGATTCCATGCACATTACAAACATTTGTATTCATGAGTATAATTGTTTATATCGTTCTAGGTGTTTTATATGTATATTATGTATTTACAAAAAAAAGTCTCCATGTAAATACATAGAGACTTTTTTTTTCTATCAATAATCTAGTACCCATAACATAAACTTAGCTTGACATGAGACTAGATGGCGCTGTGTGAATTATCCAAGGATATTATTAATATTATTGGCAGATTATTGACTTCAATACAATGATGATGATGTTTTGTACACATATAATATGTGGGTGTATGCAGTTTTTATGCTGTTTAAACAATTTATTCCTAGCTAACAAAATTGCAGGTAAAACAGAAATCAGACTTATTACCAAATGTTTTACACTATTTTATGCACATGCCTTTCCTTACCCTTTTCGCTGCATACATATACTGTACAGAACCCAGTTCTATTTTAGAATACTAACTAGATCTAGATACTGTAGAGCGAGAAGTGAAACTACATGCTATCTACGCAATCACGTCCGAAACGTAGCGTATATCGTAATGTTTCCCGCGGATATACGGGAATCAACGGTTTTCTTTCCTCATAACGCCCAAGTTCAAGATCCCACCCTTTGGAGGTCAGTGCTGTGCGGGGATTAAGTTCATTGAACTTTTGACACGAGTGCTTCTGACGCATATGACGGAAGCGGAATCGCATACATAAATAAATTTATTTTTATTACATCCACATTAGAGCCTTTTTTTATGTCCGCCCAGCCCAAAGTGATTATATATTGTTGGTACTATAATTATATTGTTATATCCGAGAAAAAAGAGGGTAATGTTTTCGCATATTCATATTGAAGGCCGCGGTAGTTTAGCGGTTTAGCACACCATTTTACTTCCGATGGTCGGAAGTTCGATTCCTCGCACGGTGCAAACAATTATATTCATGAGTATGATTGTTTGTAATGGTCTGCGTATTTTCTATGTACATTATGTATGTATTTACAAAAACAAATGTATCTAAGTATTTATATCAGTTGTTTAGTACCCATAACACACACTGCTTACTGTTAGACTAGATAGCGCTGTGTTAATTGTCCAGGGGTTATTTATTATTATTATTATATTAATGCTAAACTAAGGCATACAATTATATACTCCAATTAAAGAAAAATATATTACCACTATCTTGATACTACTATACTTGTACCTGGAGCTGATCATATAGTTATCACTTAACACCGTCTTCAAATCTACTTCAAAATTCGAAAAAGAAGAAAGAAAGAAGTTCAAATGTTTGTTTTTTAAATAGATTAGACAAATACTTATAGACATTGTAACTGCCAAAAAACAATCTGTATGAATGATAATTCGAATTTCAAAAATCGAACATTCTAATTTCGTCTTTAGATTTTAGATGGTTTAAATACATATAGGTATACAAAAACGAAATGAAATGCTTACATAAATAATATTTGAATCAATAAAGTAGACAATTTGTCGGCAGCCCGCATCCCTGCGGTTCTTACGAAGATATCAAAAATTAATCTCTTAGATTTGAACTTTTTTTCTCATTTTCTGAGAAATAATTATAGAATTTTTGCAAACGATGATATTTTTTTCAGGTTGTACAGTGCGATGGTTTATTGTATATATAAATAAGAAAGAAATAAATTCGAATTCCTATTATTTTACACTTTACAAAAAAACTATAATATCAACATAATATTACAGTTTAACAGTTTATAAAAATGTGTAATATCTACACAGAGATATACAAAAAGATACTTCATAGAAAACTAAATAAATAATGCAATATCGGCTATTATTGTAAAATAGAAAATAAAGCAAGTATTCCCGATAGAAATACAAAACAATAAAACGATTGAACTGATCTTCAAAGTTTATAACGGCATTAGAACGATATCGAAGACAGCAGTTTTACAGGAGCGGTTCAATTGCTCCGATTACACTCGAATGCTTCGCTATTCTTTTCCTTGGGTGCTACCTATCGACTATCTATCGATTTAGCGATTGAAACAACGAGACAAAGCTTAGATAAGCTTTTAGAATACGAACCACAGATAATACAGATTTAAATTAACTTACTACAATAAATAGGTACTTTTTAAATTAAAAGCAGGCTTGCTGCATATTAGACGTACAAAATATAAAAACAAATCTATACTTAACATGTATATTTGAAGAGTTTTTATATTTTACTTTATTTTCAAATTCCTTGAAAATGTTATACAGAATTATTCCTAAAACTTTAAACTGATCTACCTATCATCAAAAAATCTGAGCATCTATCTGAAAATAAATTTATATTTTAATATCATAGGGTATGAAAAAATATTAATACAAAAAACATGACGTTCATAAGCGGTCAAAATGTCATAAATAAATGGATTATGTTATTAATTACTTCGTATTATATTACTTATAGATTTTTCCCGCGGCTTGGCTCGCGTTAATTTATCCCCTTAGGGGTAGAATTTATCAAAATCCTTTCTTAGGGGATGCCTACGTCATATTTATTATCATCTACCTAGTCCGATCCGTCCAGTGGTTTGGGTTGTGCGTTGATAGATCACTACGTCAGTCACCTTTGAGTTACATATATTTAGATTTGAGTAATATTAGGGGTTAAAGTATGAAACTCGTTTTTCAAAGATATTTTGAAATATTCATTTAATCAAAATAATCATATTTATTTAATCAAGCTGTTTGGTGGCTGAAATAGGCGAGACTAACTTCTTACAAAGTCTGAAGTGTTCGTTTTTTTAATAAAATAATAATAGTTATAATATTTTGAAAAATAATAAGTTTTATTTAATAATATTTTTAAGATTAATATTTTTTCAACAATATTAAGTGTCTACTTATTACTTTATTAAGTCACCCGAGGTAAGTAAGCTAGCCCATTTACCCTAAATGGAAAGGTTAAAGTTAATTCCATGGCAATTTTGGAAATATTTATGGTGTAATCAAGATTGTTACTGAGGATAATGAAACACATAACCGATAGGAAAAGCGAGGGAAAAATTATATAGCTATCCAAATTCGTTTCAGTTCCATTCATTAAATGTAAAGTATCATTGAAAGATGTGACATATAAATAGCATGTGTGTATATGTCAGTATATACTTTTAAATATATTTTATATCTCATAATCTTCATGTCAGCCCGCAGATGATCGCCAAAAAATTATTTTAAAAGTCTACGTTCCATATTCCTGATTATTAAATGAACGTACTGGTATTATATAAATATGTATTAATTTGTTTTTAAGATTTAAAAATTGTTTAATTACTTTTTGTGTTCAATAAATAAAAAATATATAAAAAATAAGAACTACAATTTTTGTATAGATATTACGTAACAATTACATCACTTTATTTTGTTTGCGTTGTTGACTCTCTATAGTCTATCACTAAACACCAAATATTACTCATCAAAAAGGTGACATTGCTATTCAAAGTTATTATTATAGACTTTATAAGATTAAGGATACCTTATAATATATATATATCTCTAAATGAACGTTGAATGTCACCTATAAAAAGTAATTTGGGTCTCATGGAGCACTGACTTCATTTGGCTAACAGCAGTTGATGCGATTTAGTAGGAATAATCTGATTCTAAATAGAAGTAACTGAGTAGACAGCAATATCTTTAAACTTAATATATACTTACATAGTATTTTCAATCTATACTAATATTATTAAATCGAAAGTGTATCTGTATATCTATCTGGTTACCTTTTCACGATAAACGGCAACCTGATGAAATATTTCTTATTTTATAGAAGGAACTGACGTAGTCTAGGTTGCACTAGCCGCTAGGTATAAACTAATAGAAATAAAAATGATAGAACCTAGTGTTTTTGCCGTACTGCGACCTCTAAGCGACAGTTACCTTTACCCAAGTAAGTTTTAGTCTATACCCAGATATTTCTCTGTTTTTGTACATATCGATTTGAGAAAATAATCAATAAATGAGTATTCTCTTAAATCGGTACCCTTGTTTTATAATAAAATCCGCTTGTTCTCTTTATAATATTACTATATACGTTTTGTCTAAAATATAAATAGCTACTACCATTTAAACCATCATTTAATAGGATTAAATTGTTAATCTACGTAACAAGATAGTCTTCTTAGTTCTCCACTCTGAAACGCTTAACAAACTATACTGGTACCTATGTACCTACTGTACCTCAATAATTGTAAGGATATATTCAGACGGCCCCTTAAACACATATATTAGTTAGTATTTTGATATAATTTAATTGTATATTAGTATATAAACAGTAACTCTTTGTCATAAAGGGTTTATAAAGCTGAATAGAAATACTGTAGTAGTCATGATATGAACTAAACAAATTCACCCAATAAGTAAATTAGATATTATATTTTTTTAACACAAATTCAAAATAATTAATTTAATACGATATATAATGTACGTTATAACAAACATGTCATTGGTAAAAATGGTTCAGTTGCGTGAGTATTTTATGACCATGATTGCTAATAGAAACATTTAATAGAATTTATATATATTTATTATTACAATATAGGTATTAATTTTCATCTCCTATGAGATTTTCTTGTTACGTACCATGTTTTATAATATGGCGACTGAAATATTTTGAATGCAACAATGCTTCTAACAGACTTGAAGGTATGTGTGAAGAAGCTACTGTCGGGTTACTGTAGTCCCTTATTTACCTTTTGCTATATCCAAGGATAGAAAGGACGCGTACTATTCTATGTTGGAATCTTCACGGTAACAAATATTCTGTAGTACTATGAGAAAACGGTCTTAGTCTGTACTAATGCAATTAGTCCCGAAATTCCAAACCTAAACTTGGTTACTAACTTGCCAACGGCAAGCACGTAAGGCGTCGAATGCAGTGTGTGCTAAACTATGTGAAGGTAACGTTGGCACTTTATGGAATGAACTTACCTAGAAATTGTTGTGATCGAAAGGAATTTGTAAAATAAGCAAATATTTTTAGATTTATTAGCGATATATCTATGTGCGGGTTAGCCTGGAACAGTACTACCAACTCGTAATAGGATATTAGAGTTAGTTATAGAATAATAGGATACAGTCTGCTGTACCATTTTGAAAGTTATAATAACGCAATAAAATATTTGGATATGACAGTTATAATGTCAAATCATCAAGAATATGATAACATATGAAAACTATTTATGTGTACAGCGAATGCTATTCTCCATATCCAGCTTCACTCGCATGCTAATAACTTGGCGAGTTGCATATATTAATTTAATATATGACCTATTTCTATTGAGTGATGTAAGGTACATTAAACACTGAAAGAATTTCCCAAATCCGTACAGTACGTCCAGATTTTATATTCCTCATATCCACAGATTAAAAAATATTAGATACTAATAACATAATCAGATCTCTCTCCATCTCCCCCTCTCTCTTTCTCTCTCTCTCTCTTTATAATATTCGAATAGGTCTGTACCTCAATCATTCATTCATAATTTAAGTGGCAATCTGGCCACTTCCCACTATCTCCAACCATCCTCTTTAAATGTTGATACAACACGAGATCTATACCTACTAAATGCAAAAGTTTAATACATTGCATAGAATAATTTATTTTAGAGATAGTTATATCTAGTATATAATACTTTAGTTAAAGTACCAAGTAGAGCAAGATAGGTAATACATATCCCCATCTTAGAATGAGATCACTTCATTTTCTCAATCCACATTTATCTATTCTTAAGTTCAGCAAAGTCGCAACAATCTCACCGCTAGGTGTATAGTTAAATTGGAAATCCCCAGAGTTGAGTACCCTCTCAACTTTGACCGAGTGACGACTTACAAGTTGGTTATTTAGAATTTGGCCCGATAAGTATTAGGAAAGAATTTCCAATTTAACTTTTCTATTTCCAACGAATCGACAAATGTTTTTTTATACGTAAGATATATTTATGTCGTTTATTTAATTTTGATGGATTTATTCATTGAAGTAATCTAAAAATTGATATTATTCTACATTTGAAATTTGGTTTTTTATTAAATCCATTAAAATAAATGTAAACTGATTTTATGGTTTTTTCTTTTCTACGGATTGGACGAGGGTCGATCGGAGGAGAACGTAAGAAACTTTGAAATAAAACTGTATACTATATACATATACCGACGGTCACATAGTCAACATAACCATAGTTAAAATAGCTTGCTTTTTATGAAGAGTGATCAGTGCCAGAAGTAGTAAGCTTCTAAAAGAATAGTGGCACTCATATTTACCTAGATATTCATAATTTTGTGAGTTTTATTATGTTAACATAATATACATATATATGTATAATTTACAGTCATTACAATAATATATCTGTCGAAAAGTATTTTGTCAAATTGATGCAGAATTTCAGTATGAGGGATCATACTAAAATCCCCTCTCTATTTATAATTTTAGTACAAATTCAAGCATTATATTGACAGTTAAATACTTACTTATACTAGCTACTACAATTTAAACTATCAGACGTAAAATAACTATTTCATGAATTTCTTTTACACTATTTTTTTCTTTATAAATACTGTTTTTCAATCTGTTCTATCAATGTTCACAAAAATGAAGTTCAAACAAGTGCAAATACGCTTTCTCCGGGAGAAAGCTTCCCGGATATGGTATTAAGCGTCTGTATAAATATTTGTACAAAGAAAATCAGAATTCTATCAATATTACGAAGACATACAATTCTCAGATGTTGTAATTGGAAACAAATCTAATAGATATTTCACACATTTTATTTTGTAATAGAACTTTAATTTAGGTTGTCTTATGAAATGAAGCTTCAAATTATTTATTAACATTTACTCAGTGGATGTCAATTTTTGACGTTTATTTTAATCAGTTAAAATAAAATAACACTTAATAATTAAAAGACGAAAAGAAACTGGACAAGACCTTGACCTTAGGCGGTATACACACGCCGTGGTTTAAATAATTTGAAGCTTGAACCGCGGCGTAAGGCGAAAGTTTTATATTACTTTAATGACTAACACCACATATAAACCCAACAATTAAAATTATTGCTTGTAATTTAATTGAAACGGCAATTAAAATAAATGGTAATGTCAAAGTAGCAGTGTTATCAAAATCGGCGTTTATACTATAAGAAATCGCCCTGAATTTCACTATATACAAGGCAGACTGCCTTGACAGAAACTCTATATCTTCTCAATCATAAAACTCCACGTCGCAACAACTTCTGTATAATTGCATAATATAAAATAAAGCCGGGTGTAGACAATATATTACTGATAAAAATTACAGTTATTAATAGTGATAGTAAAATAATATAAACAAAATCAGAAGAATAAGTGATCTATGTAAAAAAGGCATAACTTTTTGTAACCCTATCACCTTTTAACTGCACGGCTTACTAAAAGCTAATAGGAGCGAGAAGGTAGAGAGAGAGATGTACCCACCATATTTCAAAAGCTGACTTTTTATGTACATTTATTTACGTTATTTTTAAGGTATAAATTCAGAACTATTCTATAATTACTAAACATTTTATTTAACTATTGTATTTTACAGACAAATAACCTACCTGCAATCATTTTAAAAATAAAATTATGTAGGCAGAGCTCTCGTACAAATGTTTCCTCAAAACAGTGCGGTCTAAATTAACAAAAATACTCATAAAAATAATTACATAGACAATTAGCAAATGGCAACGTGTAAAAGGACACAATTAAATTAGTATAAAGTCACTGTTTTTTTTTACTTTTCAGTTTTGATGGCCTCGAGACGCAATGATTTTAACCTTTTGTTGCATTCTCGCACAATACAAAAATCTGTATCGATGAATATAATTGCTTGTATTGGGTATTTGTGGTTTCTTGGCTTGGCTATTTAAGAATATATATTAGTTGTTTAGTAGGTAGCCATATTACTAGCTAAGTTTTGAGACAAAATGGCGTTCTATTAATTATCATTTTTATTAAACTTATATATACGTATGTCTGTTATCATATCCTTTCTTGACAAAATTTCGTTGCCTTAACTCGAACTGATAACTACCTAGATAACTAATAGGTAAATCTTTTAGGACCAAGTTTAGTTTTACAGTAATCAAATTTAAATAGGTAATTATTTACTGTAATCTAATTAATATTGATTACAGTGCCTCAATTTCGGAGATAAAGTTTGTTATTGTAATTAGAAAAGCAATTTGCATTCCAATTTGAATTTATTTTGCTTTGATGAGCTCTGTTAGTTTAAAAAGGATCTTGGGTCGCTCGAAGTAGTAGTTTTGGGTCCCTTGGTGAGTTGTCAGTATTTTCTGGCGTACTTGAACTTTTGGCCTCGTACAAATATTTACCCTTGCTAATTTGTAGATAGAGTTTAAGTTTAAAATAAAATATTAATAATAATCAAACAGCGCCATCTCGCCATCAGTCTTAAGGTCCTGTATAACGAACAGTAATACATAAATGCAATTTGTTTTGACAATTAATTCATGTTTTGTATTGGAAATACATACTATACATATCGTAGAAAACACCTAAACTAATACAAATAACCATATTCATTGTTACAAATGATTGCAAAAGTATGATTATTTATTTTGTATAGTGCGAGAAGAAAGGTGATAATAATATGTTAAACCGCTCGACCACCATGGTCAATATTGCAAACACAATTCTCATTTTCATAATAAAAGCTAGTAATTAAAATGTCACCCTGATCACTATTCAGATGAATGGCGGTCATACTTTTTTCCAGAAACTTTTTACCGCACATAAACCATTCTGAAATAAGCACTCATTAATGTTATTTCTGAACCGATATGATATTGAAATCTTCAATTCCCCTGCAATTCCAGCGTAATTCCCTGGTATTGGACATTCAAGGTAATTTCCGGTAAGTATTGATTGAAAATTCTTTTAGTGTTAGATAAGATTATCGGATTTATAACATGACGCTACGACGCAAAAGGAGCAGGAGTAATAATGGTTAATTTTGCAAAACAGTCACAAAATAATACTATACTTGGTAGATAATATATAAAAATTAAATTTAACACTATCTATCTTTATATAAAATTTCATTAAGATTAATTTAGCTGTTTAGTCGTAGTATCAGACAGACAGATAGATTTTGACATTTATAATATTAGTACTGATAAGTAAATATTAAACTATGTATAAAGATATTGTTTTCAGAAAAAAATGATAACACGCGTCAAGTATAAGGACGCCTTTTAATTAATAAGGCCGGCCGACCGCCCACAATTTATGACTGACGTGCTGACATACGATAATGCATGTTTTGTGTTGTGGAGAAAGCATTTTTATAGCATTCTAATCTTGTTCTTAGAACCCGGTCTAGACGTACACTTAAACACACATATCTATTTCAAAGTCTGAGCCTTTACTAGATAGCTATTATGTTCTTAATTGATAAATCTCTCCCTTGGGTATTTTTATTACGTTCAGAGAATGAAGAACACACTAAAATCAAATGGTACAAAAGTACATACTATAGCACCTTAGATACTACTGACGTCTTTGTGTTTGTTATTATGTTCTTGGTGCTGTTTTATTGGATGGGAGATGGATAGATATGTTAAAATATGTACTCTATTATCAGGTATTAAATATTATTTTATCAATAACCTCAAAACAACATAAGTCTTTATTATACTCGTATAATTTGAATAGCAAACAAGCTGACGATTCACCTGGTTGTTAGTAGTAACCGTCGAATTATATGCATGACGTCACAAAATACATGGTGAGATCGTTTAATACATTGCAATTACTGAGGACTAGGTTGTTACGCCATTTCTTCCTCTTCAGACTAGAATACAGCTTATAATGGCAGCTACTAGCAGAATTAGCTGAGATAAAGGTATTTTGGACTTGAGACTTCAGACCTGTGCTTTTCATACGATGCCATTCTGAAGGACTAAGATACAATGCTTCTGTACCCTATACTTTCACTGCCTATTTTACCATTGAAATTAAACATAACTTACCAAGAAGCTGCTTTGCGCTTGTATTTGCGAAATAAAAAGGTGAATTGAGGCAGAGATATATACGCAGACGACTTTGTCAGATATACTATTTGTCAGATAGTTTTGTATTTTGTGGCAAGTGGATCTCTGACAGAGTTAGTCAGAGATCACCTTGCCACAAAATAGGGTCTAGGCACGTCTATTGAGTTTGGAATAATGATTCCTAGTGGCCATCACCCTCAGCTTTGTGGATTTGACAAAGAAAAAAAAACCTCTGGCAATCATCTTATTTAAAATACTTTATTCAACCAATATTTATAGGAGGAATGTATATATGTACAAAGATTATACCACCACCTCAGTCCCTTTGCTATTGACGCTAAAATCACAGAACTTAATTGTAATCTATAAATAGAGGTCTAGCGTCAACCAACCTTTATTAAGTTGGGTCTATTTACAACTAAAACAATTATAGGTACATTGGACTACTATTCATATAGGTACCTACTATATTAATTTCCTTTTGATCTCATTGGTAGTACGGATATGAACAAAGTCCAATACGAACTGAGTAGTATGATCCAATTAAATGATAATACTGGAATATAATAGATATAATTTTTATTCAAATAAAAAATTAAGCACTTTTGCATAGTAATTTTTACGATTCAGTCGGCTCATTTATAATACTTATTTACTAGTAGTCGCTCAATGGTCGAAATTGAACCTTAATTAATTTTAATTAAGTTTGAATATCACTAAGATTATATTGCCTCTTTGGCATACTTCTAAGCGGGTTAAAAAAACATTATATATACTATCACGTGCATGACACACATGCACGTGATAGTATATATAATGTTTTTTTTATTGATATAATCTATTTTCAATGCACTATTTATATTATAAGTGTGCGAAATTTCGAACTCCTCCGTTCGCGCGATTTTTATAAAAAGGGGTACAAAGTTCTCATATTAATATAATGATATGTCAAATATCAAGTTTCTCTATTTTAAGTATGTAAAAAGAAAAACTAATAAACAATAGAAGACGTTTGCAGACTGATTAAAAAATACCTATATATATTTACTGGGACTTATTTCCTATAAAGTCCCAGGTTTCAGAGTATGGATACATATAATTTTATAAAAATCTAAAGATTATTAGTCGCATTATACACTTCGTCTCGTACCTAAATAAGCTGACACTTCAATTTTTCTTAATAATTAGAAGTTTATTCACCCACTGTCACGTCAGAGGATGTTATAAATTACATTTTTTACGTGTATCATGTTTTCTTTTATACGCACCATTTTATTTATTCACTCAGAGATAAATATGTGGAGATTCTGAGGACCGTAGGGCTACGCCTGGCAAAATGGCGTAGATTATAGTATTTTTCAGTATCTGCATACAAAGAGGGAAAATAATAAATTTGCATCTAAATTAAAAATAGGAGAAAATAATATTAATGGACCCAGAGATAAATATGTGGAGATTCAGAATAAATGAGTTTTTTTTTTGTTAAAAGAATATTTGTAAGCATTAGGTAGCGTTACGTGATGATGTCCTGTCCGGTTAGCGGCCGTAGGGCATGGGACAGTGATTTACTAATGGTAATACTCAAAATGTGATCTATTGTAAATGTATCTTACATTTTGAACGGTAATTAGATAGATAAAATGGCGTAGATATTTGTATGCAGATTATAGTATTTTTCAGTATCTGCATGCAAAGAGGGAAAATAATAAATTTGGATATTTTTTTAATGTCATCTAAATTAAAAATAGTGTTAATGTATCTTACTATCTTTCTTACTAATATTATAAACGAAAAAGTTTGTGAATATGGATAAATAGATGGATGCAAAGATTTTTGTTACGCAAAAAGGACTGTTCACGAGCTGGTTTCCCATACATTACCTTAAGCACAGCTCTTTGGGCTCTTTCCAGGAGAAGCATGTGTGACAAAAACAACTCAAAATTAATAATATCTTTATTCATGTAACGGATTTTGATGAAACTTTACAGTAATACAGCTTATACATCAGAATAATTACGAAAAATAAAACATGTTTCGCATTCCACGAATTGTAAAATTTTTACTACGAAACAGACGTGCCGCTGACCATAGAATTGAATTTAAATTACTGTAAATGTTAATAAATGATATCATTTATTTGTATATCAGATTTAATTCGAATCCATTCAGTTTTAAGCATGGTTGAGTAATTAACCATTCAAACTTTTACATATATATTAGTATCAAATTTAGAGACTATTTCGTCCTCAAATATTCATCTTCTTTAGTATATCGTCAGTCAATGCCTTTCCTATTTATGTATAATGAAATTTATCTCCTTTATATTCTTTACTTTTACTTTAGCTGACCCGTACAATTTCGTGTGCATCACACTTATTCGACATTTTGTCTTCAAATTAGGCCTAATTTATATGTTTTTTAAATTATAATCTACGTGTAATTCTAATGTATAAGCTATTCTACCTAATTTTGAAATTAAAAATTAATCTGGAATTTTGTAAACATGTACTAGAATATTTGAAAAGAATGTTGTTGTTTTTCTTAGCTCTCCGAATTGACGGTAGTTTTTCACATATCATAAGAGTCTGTAATGGATCTACATGAATAAAGACATTGGATATATTACTGTAAAGCTTTATGAAAATCCGTTCAGTAGTTTTTGCGTGAAAGAGTAACAAACATCCTTAAATCCATACTTACAAACACTCGCATTTATAATATTAATAAGATATTATGACGATATCTCACAGACACCACTTACATACCTTCTTTATCTTAAGAAACTGTAATTACCATTACTCAAGGCAGTCATTAATTAGTAACTTTGCTGTCATTGCCAGCGATATTTAACAATAGACCGGCTGCTAAATTAGGCAGTAGATTGATAAATGTTCACGCTGTATTGTTCTTTATAAGAATAAACTGGAAGGGCATAGAGAATATATGCTGCAACTTACCCTAGTATCCTGCGAGTGCGTATAAGTATTGTAGATATTGAAAATAATAATACAATTTATTCTTGGCTTTTTTACGTTAATAAAAAATAATAGAAAAAATAGGCTCTTTCTGATAATGCAGTTTCCTATGTGAAATCAATTTTGAATAAATTCAGTAGATGTATATAGTACAATTTTTTGTACAAATAAATTATTTACAATGATGTTACTTTTTTACAAAAAAATTAGTACTGTAAATTAAAATATTTACAAATGGTATTAGATAAAAGATAAAATGAAGAAGTAGTTTTACCACAGTTTTCCTAACATTACAAATAAATATGTTAAATATACTTATTTTTTTATTTAAATTAATTCTAACATTTACATAGATGCATAATTGCACAGATTGCTACTAGTGCCAAGTAAGTATTTTAACAAAAAAAGGAAGTTAAAACCTTTATAAAGTGTTTTATTTCAATTAAGTATTTTGGTACGTTGTACGTTTTGATACTTTATATTTATTATTTGAAACACAAGTACAAATCATTTCTGGAATTTAACTACGTTTCAAAAGTTTACTACTTTGATATATACATATATCAAACATTAATAATCAATAATATTGGCATATTACTTTATATATGAGTACTATTTTTTAATAAAACTTTTACCTAATAATAATATTTTTATTAACTTTATACAATATAGATACTTTAAAACTTGTAATAGAATACACATCTACATAACTTGTAGGTGGAATATATTATATTCTTCAAAGAGCAATCGCTTCCAGGCTACATTTTATTTTCCCTCTAAAATTGGCGATTTATCAAAAAAGGTATTTAGCGCTCAAGGTGTATCTTTGCAAACAAAATGGCGACCCTAAGACTAACTAACTCTAAAGTCTAACTATGTATATATAGCCTTAGGATTTCTCTTATAATTTTACGGAAATAGAATTCAGAAATATGGAGTTTGCGTTTGTTTTTAGTAGGGGTAGTATTTCTATTCATGTTGTTTATATAAAGGTAGTATATTACATTTAAAGTAAACAATGAAGAGCACAACAGTATATCTGCAGAAGAAGTTTTTTTTTTATTATTATTTTCCCGCGTAAACGTAATGCGCCACAGACACACAATATTGCACGGCGCGCAGCCGCGTAGGATGACGAGCGCGTCATAGCTGTATGTGATGTTAATACTGAGCACAGATAATAATTAACATATGTACCTAAAATTTTTTAAGATTCAAATAGAATTATTTTCTGTCATATATTTGAGCTGCCAATCAGCTTATTTAACAGACGCCGGTGGTACCACTCTTGTATTCCAGGATTTGACATATCAGAAGACTATTGTAGACCTACACGAATTATCATTCCGGAGGAATTCGATGTTATAACTCTGTAACCTGTAATTTCACTGCCCTATTTCAATCGAAACGCATATAACATATAAGGCTTTGTACTTGACTGTCTTAATAAATGAGATGGAGATACCTCAGCTTAGTAAAGTAATATTTTATGTAAGTATTTGTTCTTAGTTCTCATAGAAGGAGTAAAGTTTGGGAGTTTGAGTAGACTTGGGAAATGACATAGTCCCCCTTTTATTCTCATAATTTAAGTTATACCGATGATATAGACAAAGCCACGAGAAATACTAATACTTTATAATGGAACTCTGGAGCTCTATAAAGTAGGGAAATAATACGACAAAACTGATACACACATTTAATAAAATCTTTATATATTTTAACTTACATAATTTATATACAATTCATCAGCAGTACAAAAATAATTGTACATTTTAATTACACTGTGTTAATCTAATATTACAATAAATATAGCCTCATTTACATATAGTTATAAAATATAATACATGTACCAGTGAATTAGATTCCTTTATATGGCATACAATTTATTTAAAAGGGTACTATCGACTTTATACCGCTTTCAAGATAATAATAAATAAGTATTTAGTAGATATTATTTAGCAAATATTATAATTAAAAAACTAATTTTAAATATTGTTGAATATATTTAATTTGTAGATTATAATAATTTAATTAACAGTACCTTAGTAACCTTAGTCTATGAAATAAATAGGTTTAAAGCATGTTTGCTTTGTAAAGAAATATTTTAAATCTTAATATTACCTAATGTAATTTTTATTATAATACATTCGTAAACTAAATTTGTTATTTAAACTGCTTATCTCTGGATTATATCTGTGACACTATTATTATGCAATATTCATACAATAATGTAAAATATTTCTGTTAATTTTTAATTAATATACTATATTTCTGTGCGTAAGGACTTTGTGGACTAATGACCACATTATTAGCAGTGTACAGGTCGCCTTCCATACAGTTCTGCCGAAAATAATCATTATAAATTCCTGGTTAATTTGCCACCATATCCCCGATGTCAACCTCACTGTATCATCCTCCACAGGTGCACCGCCAGAGCCATCGTTTAACAAGCGGGAGCACTATTCCATTATAAAAAATAGATCTCGTAATACTGCAATAACAATGACTATGATTGATAGACAAACATACAGATTTGAAACAAACTTTAAGATATTCTAAAAGTTCTAGTGTCTATTACAAAAACAACTAAAATAAATAAAAATACTTTAAAGAAAAGATATTCAATTATAATTGTCGTTGTGATTACTGAAGATTATTCTAGAAAAAACTGTTTCATTGAAAAACTATACCTATCATACAAATTAATAGTAATTATTTTATTTGCTGAGTTCCCGATATTTCGGTAATGTTTCAACCACCATGATTTATTTTACCCGTGATAAATAAATATAAAACGTGGTAAGATCCCGTGATTATAGTATCGTATTTATTGTTTTCTTTTACTATATAAAATCTAGCTCTAATAAGTATAAATAAAGCTCTAATAAATATCTCGTATAGTAATGCCTTTAAAATTGTTAAAAATAATGAACAAAAATAACGAAAGTAAACATTTAACACGACCCCAATATTATTAATCTTTGGCAAATATAAATGCAATTGTGCTTATTATAATCTGTGTCTACTAACTACTAAGTTATAAATATAAATAATGTAAAAGATACAGATAAAAGAACGAAATGAAACATAAAGGAGGATATTGAAGCCTCTGCGCATAGTCAGTATATTTTTCTTAATACTTTTTTATCTAACATATACAAATACAGCCGAATAAAATAATTACAATTATCTGCTAATTCAATAACTACTTTACATACATCTAGACTATTTTACTGAAGTCCATTGTATTTACATTGGTAGAAACATTGAACTTCATTAAAATAAACCTAATTTAATAACATTAAAAAGTATTAATTTCGTTGTAAAAAAATTTGCCAAATCCATACATAGATCGTCTATTCGAAGAAATTGTAAAATATTATTATAGCTTCGAAAATTTGGCCATAAAGTATAGAAGATGTCTTGAAGTTTTGTATACTTAAGTAATACTTACGTACATGTAATATGAAATAATAATATTAATATAACATCGGTAGATTGTGTGTATATTTCACTTTAGTTTTGAATGGACAAATTTGAAAAAGTATACACAGAAACTTCTTACAGCTTAATACGTTCTTTTTACAGTCATGTATTCCTAAGAGGTCCTTACCTAGGAGGTAAACAATTATAATTAATTAGACATAATCCATCCCACTTTTCTGTTCTTCATTGTAATATATTCCAACCACACAACTTTAACAAGTTCGCATATAAAACACGTAAACTATGTCAGCATTCAACAATTTATAACCTACATCTACGAAAATATTTACGGTTTGACCTTTTTGAGTTTATTAGTTTTAGTATAATTTAGACATGCTGTATCTACTGCGTTTACACATATTACATTGTAACCGATTTCTAGGTTTTCATTTACAAAAATAAAAAAAGTAAAGCCATATAATGCAAAATTTAAAGGATACAGGTTCTGAGGGCTAGAGTAGCAGCGTCTCTGCTTATGTGTATAAAATTAAATGAAAAAAACCTTCTGTCTATAGTAACTATATGTCAAACAAGCTGATAAGTGGCGTTCAACACCATATGGTGGTGTACTACTCCTGCAGATTAAGGTGATAAGTCTCCGTAAATTCAGTGGCATATTTGCATCACACTTTGCAATCGAAACAAACCTTACGAAGCAAGCTATTGCTGAAATATGATATTCTGTTGTTTAATTACAGACTTTACTGTAAGTGTCAATAGTACCAAAAATGCTTGGTTTCTTTCACTTTCATAAACAATTTTCTAGTAAATAAAAGTGTAAATAATAATATAAAATTGTAATTAACGTCTCATCTGTTTAGAAAAAGTTCGCTAGTGCTTATATTTTTAAATAATTATCCATTTTTAAATAGTTAAAATACAAGGGTTTGTCAAACAATATTTTATTAATTTCTCAATTAATGGTATTCTACTAATAAACTCAAAATTTCAAAATTTTACATACATATATTACAAATTACTATCTCAGTCATTAAGTACATAAATAGCCGTCGTTTAGAGAGTACTACATAAACATAATACATTTATTTATCTCGTTTCATATCTATATTTGCCCTGTTTATGTTAATCAGAAATGTGTTTATTAAAATTAATTCGTTCATAGTTACATCTGATGTCTATGGACACAGCAATGCACGTATGGGGCGGTCCCCTCAGTTCGACGCTAGAGCATCACATCAGGTGCGAGGTCGTGGAACGTCGTTCGGCCCGCTCCGCCTGTCGCTCCGCTAATCGCCCCGCTCATCATTCCGCTCGCCGCTCCGTTCCCCGCCCGCCGTCAGTCGCGCGCAGAAACCAATACTAGAAGCTGCGTACGGCGAGGATCCGTATGCATACGGGACACACTGCCACTTCTTGTTCTATTCAATATCTGAAATATTATTAAGTAATTGATTTATATTTGTCTACCTTAACTCCCGGACTATTATTAAGTAGACAGAGAATAAGGAGTGGTTATATTACACAAGCCTATGAGTTGTGCCTTATTACGTTCTCTTTTATAACTTCTGTTTTGTGAATATGTGAATATCCTGATTGATTTACTCCTTCTTCCAACAGCACACTATCTAAATTATCATGACAACCTTCCCAGAATTCGTACATCCTTACACTTTTAGATCCTTTATTCTTACACTTTTACAGATGCTTTACCGATATGCCTTCTATCATCGTGATCAATTAGATGAATTCATAGTCTGATACTGTCATTCTTAATTAATGCAAATAGCTATAGGCTTATAACTGTGTTTCAGTTGAAGAGCGAGATATGACAGTGATATTACAAAGTATGATGCATGTTATTTTAATCCTTTAGAATAAAATCAGTCAGTTTTTACGACATCTAGAGTATACGTAGCTAATTTTAAATGTTGTTTTGGCGGCCAACGTGGGATTTAGGGTTTATTTATCGTTGGAATTGCAAACAATAACAGTCGCTAACAATCCACCTGACGGTAAGTGGTAATAGTCGCTTATTTATATGAGATGATTACATCGTGATATGACCTTATGCATCACCATTTAGATAGATTACAATCTACTATGATCTCACACGCAAATTTCTTGCTCGTTCTTCTTGTGATAAGTTTGCAATCCAAGGTACAATAACAAAAATATGACTATTAAAAAGTACTTTTATTAAGTTTATTTGATTAAGGAGTATTTTTATCTCACACATAACTTGTAATTTCACATACCAGAAGGTTGAGACCTTCAGGCGAAACAAAGATTTTGATATACGTGTATCAAAATGCTTGCAATGTTTTGACTTTGTACAAAGGCTATTTAATTTTTTTAAGATGCGTGACATTACTGTAGCAACAGAATGCGAGCGCCTGGCGTGTGTAGAGCTCAGCAAGTCGGAGTTGGCAGTAGAGTCGGAGCGTGAGCGCAGCGTGCCGCGACCAGCGCGCCGCCGTCGCCGTCCGCACCACAACCACCGGTATGGTGGTACGCGCCTGTGGTAAACCATACAGTATAAACAGACATAATATATATATAAAAAATCAAGCAAATTTAATGAAACTTAAAACTAATTTAGTTTTAAGTTTCATTAAATTTGGTTTAAAATATTGTACTTGATTGTTATGCAAGTATGGTGGCACATCTCTCGGTTAAACCGGCAAGTAGAATAGACATGATGATAGTTATAAAAATGCATGGATGATAGATTTATTGGTTAATAATATTGAACTTCATATTTACGTTAAACTTTCTAACTTCGGTGCAATGAAGTGTATATAAAATAAAAAAAAGCCCATAAATTGGCGCAATTAAACAGTTACCAATAATTGTATTATCTCCATTTACTGTTTTCTGTAAATAAGTTCATTTTATTTCAGTATTTTTAACTACACAAGTATCGGTATATTTGATTGAACGCGATAATTTCTGAATGTATTGATTCCAATTGAAATAATATCGTCTCTCTCTCTCTCTTTCTTACGTGTTACAGATGAAGTTACCAGGATCATAATTATAAACCTACAAGTGCATATATATACCTTAAACTGGCATAAATATGAGGCGAGAACATGCAGCATATCAACGGATTGGCGGCAGAGTTGAGTGGGGCCAAACTTTGTATAAGTGTAGCTAACGCCAAACTGTTCTGAGTTCTTGGTATTTGATCATACACTTGTAATAGATCAAATACAATGTACGGTGACCAACACAGGACGAACACTGAAAACGGTGAAAGGTGTTATTTTAGAAAATATTTTAAAAACAACAGAAAGAACCTTATAAAGTATATATATTTATTTCATACGATATTTTATATATCATATATAATATATTCTATCAGGTCGCATACATACAAAGGGTAGATGTGCAGAACTTGATTTTTTAAATTATAAGAGACATTTTTATACATTTTCAGTGTTATGTAACTGCCAAATAAATTTAATTGTTGTATACCTCCTTAAATTAAAAAAATCCCAAATGATATTATTTAGAATTATTTAATGTCCTCTATAAAGCTTCACATAAAAAACATCACAAAATTACATGACATTCTTAGCTCGTACAGTGCACTTAAGATACGAAACTGTTCAAATGTTTACAGATAAACATTAAATGTTTATCTATAAATATATTATTGTAAATTTTACAATTCAATGTAAAATTATATTATTAAGGATATATTGTCCGTTGTAGAGCCACTGTTAATAGTTAATAACCATAGCTCAGTCTCTTATCGCGTTAGTTAAATTTACTCTACTATGGTAGCAAACAATCATACGCGTTGCCGACCCTTAAGAAACCTTAATATACCCTTCTTGAAAAACCCCATGCTGTGGTCTCGTGAGAAAACCTCGGCGGGTAGTTCATTCCACAATCTAAGTGTACGCGGGAGGAAGCTCCTCTGAAACTGTACTGTCCGAGACCACTTAGGTTCTAGCGTGTGGGGATGAATTATTACTATTACTATTTTATTAAAAATGATTGCATGACTTACCGAATACAATGACGAACGTCATTTTGACGCTTTTTATTTTTGCTCTAGGTATTAGTCCTCTGGAACTAGCACGCCGCGAATCCGGGTCACTTTCCACCTGACCTGGAAAAGTTAAATAAAAAACCGAATGTTAAGGGGAGTTTATCGCCGACGTGTCCATGAGCATTAGGTTTCTGTTTCGGATATGCTCACGCTGTCTTGGTTATATTTGAGACATCATGTATATTCTACTTGGATTATTCTATCAAATTATAGGTATATTGTAAATATAAGTAGTATTATTTAAAATTCAATGTTATTTATATATTTTAAAGCCTAAGTGTTTTTAAAAAAAAAAAAATTTAAAACACTTAAGCGTTTGTAGACATTACAGCGTTTAAACTATAATATTTATGACCTTTCTAGAAAATATCCTCGAATTTAATTTATTGTAGTAGAAAATATCCATAAAGTACGTTTTGTACGTAGCGCGTAAGAGAATATCCTCTTAAATTCTAATTCGCATTCCTTGGGGAATACATTAAAATGAAAGTCATTTGCTACGCGTCAGACATATCACTGTTTTCTGTAACGTTTTTTTTTGTATAAAGCGTGTTTCGTGTCTTTTCACCTGAGCTGATTTTTAATAGAGTATAAGAAGGAGATTCGAAATTTTATGTTATTTTGACTCACTTTAAGTGTCTTAGCTACGAGTTGCTGAGACTAAATAAATGTAATATCGAGTATTATAGAAACTATTTTATTTTTTAAGAAGGACTAAATTAAGCACAGAGAAATCAAATTTTATAAAAAACATTTAAGTATTTTTGCTTATCCCAGACAAATGTCGTAACCAGAGTTTTTTTATGTACATAATTAAATATATTTTATAAGATACTATAATGTTTTTTTGTTATTAAAGCATAGCGTACGCAAGGACTAAATTGAGGAAACCTAATTGTATTGGGATAAATGATGAATATTAAAATATCAGATGAATATAAGCTTTTGTATATTTTAAATATACAATTTATACAAATTTTTGATATATATTTATATTAAAAATCGCGGTTCACCAGCGGATCGTCTAGGTACTCATAACTCTGTAAATTTTATATACGAATATATTAGGAACATTAATATGCGAAATTATTTCAAGCTGAAATGATTTCTCAAATTAAGTGGTTTTGGAGTTTACTTTCCTCATAACAAAATTTGTTATCTCTCTTTACAATATTAGTATTGTGTAAATGGATGATTTAACAATCCAATATGCGGAAAACTGGATGCGTAAGTGTACTTACTTATACTTTGTCCAAATTTATGTCTTAACAGTAGACAATATAATCTACATAATGTATTTAATTGGCACAGATCTCGAAACTTTTATATCAGATAAAACAGGTTATTTGAAATCGAGCCAGACTCAAAACTTATCCTATATTTTACTAACCACGTACAAAAGCCATAACTAAAATATTAGCAATTATTATCTATGACTATAATATATTTACTTGTATAACTACACGGTTTTTAAAAGCAAATAATTAATGTACTGAGTATAGTATTTTTTATTCATTTTTTATCAGATGTTCCTTATAATAAGGAATATTTTGCGTAATCAATCCTGCTTGGGATATTTTTCGTTATTATTTGCATAATATTTGTAAAGCTAATTTAGTACTAAGCGTATTTAGTACTTATTAACAATAATAAGATAATTACTACACAGCATCATGTCTATAAATTACTAAACAATTGATAGAAGAGAATCCTATATTACAGAAAGACAGTTTATTTTTAGTATTAACAGATATCTACATAACATAATATTGTTAACAAATACATAATTTAAAATATATAATTTTTATATAGTATAAAGACATATATATTATGAATATATAAATAATAAGGAGCAGAGACATCTAGATTATAGTAATCGGACTAACAACCGTTAAACTACTCTACTGCATAGGTCATCAGTATCCAGTACATTATTATACTAATAATATCAATTCTTTACCATATATATAGGTATATATGTAAAACCCATCTTATATTACGAAATTAATATTAATTATTAGGTATAAAATATATTATAAGTATTCACCATTTCTCATAGTCTTAGTTCTTCTAGAATTTATAGGTGGACTCATGACTACTGCTTTGCTCTTCGTCCATATGGTTAGCACGATGACGGCATAGCATGCTGCTATGGCCAGAGCCGGCAACACGAAGATCATCACTGACACTAGAGTCATCCAGATTTGCCACCTTCTAGGTGTTTCTAGATCTATCCAGCACTGGAGCTCGCCTGGAATTGTAGAATAGAGTTTTTTAGCATAGTACGGTTACGAATCAAGCATGGGTCGTATTTATAATATGGGTAGATATAAGATGGAGGATAACCAGTGCAAGAAGATAGGATGAGTGTGGTGATAGGTAAGTTAGTCCATAGTAGCGAATTTACAAGAAATTAACCACAAAGGTTTTAAGGTACTTGGTATATTGCACCTAATACCTATCAAAATGGCCACTACTTTATTAATTAATAGTAGTTTCTAGTTTAGGTGTTTCTAAATACTGTATAGGTTATATTAAGGATTTTGTTCTAAAAATAATGTACTTAAATTTTAGTAAAATTCTCATTTATCATAAAGGACGCTTATAAGTAGATTATTCGAAATTATAAAGAGTTGTAATGTTTCGTAAGCATTAAAACTAGTGAAAACTTGTTTCACATTATATACTTATGTACTGACAGGAAGAATACAAAAAGTATTCTTCCTCTTTTAAGTCCAGCTATTTTTTTTTTCTTATACACCATATAGGGAGGCAAAGGTGTATTATGTATGCATTTCATTTTTTTTAATAAGCCTACAAACAGTAGCCATTATAGACGTTAGTGAAGTTTGTCATAGGATAGTTTATTTACCGTTTTAAATTTCTGTAGATTAGATAGATAGTCCATCAATTTTTTTAATTTTTTCTGAGAAATTTCGTTAAATCTACTTTATATAATAATCCTTACCCGTACTTTACAAATAATGATATCGTAAATGGGATAACGGATACTGTTGACGTGGAACTTATCGTTATCGACAGATAAGAAGTTTTATAGCTTTAGAATATAACCATAGGTATTACGGGATACTTGATGGGGTTACAGCTCGAGTATTAGGAAACTGTATTGAATACAAATGAATGAAAAATATATGACTATAGTTAAAACCTAAACTCTATAATACCTATATCTCATCTGTTCATGATTATGGTTCTCAAACATGGTTCCTTAGCAAGGACCCTCAACACTACAGATTTGTCAGAACACCATAGAAAGAAGCATGATAGGAATATCAGATAAAAGTAAAACAATAAGAATAAAAAATATATACAAATATGTTATAGTCAGAATCAAGAAACTTAAATGAAGTAGGGGATATATAAATTAAAGGATATATATAAATATTGTAAAGCAATAATATTATACAAATGATATTAAAAAGTAAAAAGTAGACCATACAGATGATAATAATAATAATAATAATAAATAATAAATAATAATAACTCTTTATTGCGCACAGACAAACAAAGAACAATAAAAAAATGATAAAAAGTTATACAAAAGGCGGTCTTATGACTAACATGATAATGATATATATATATATATATATATATATATATATATATATATATATATATATATATAGATGACCAAAGTTTTAACAGTTAGTTTTGGTATTTGGACAAAAAATGCCGATACCATACCGAAGACGGTTGTAAAAACCCTATGTTCATCGAACAGTTACAGTAGCAGAAAATTATTGTAAATCTAGAAAAAAAACTAAAATTGTGAATAATGGCTTTTATTATTATTATCATTTAATTAATAATTTATCCGACTAACACTACTAGCTATCTATTCTCCAAATTTGTGAATAAACACCGATCATTAATTAGCGATATAAAGATTTGGATGTAGAGCCGCAACTGATTATTCTACTGATTATCATAAAATTTTCCATACATGTAACACTAGGAATTAAGAAGGACTACTTTTTATGTTGAGTATGTGGACGAAATTATAGATCTGATAGATACTATTTTGCAAAAAACTACTTATTATCTACATGTATATTGTATAACCTAGGTTTATTAATATTTTCATAGACCGCCAAAGGTCGTGAGAGAGAATTAAATTAACGTTTAAATCTGGTTTACAACAAAAAAATTAATCAGAGAGACGGCTCGCCATCTTTCATATATTTATATATTGTCACCAATGTGAACATTTCAGGTAGGTATTGTACCTACTGCTTTTAAAAGCGACAAATATTTTATAAAAACATCTCTTAAAACATTGAAGTACACACACAAAACAAGGTTATAGAATAGGGAATTTGTCAATTTTAAATTGAATTGGAGAATTGTTTTGGCACTTCGTACGGAAAAGTATAAGTTAGTTAAAACTCAGAGTAAAAATGTCAAGAGAGAATACAACCGATAATAAACCATATTTGTTTATAGACACATTCCTAGCGATAGTGATTTTGAGAAACGTTTAAATCCGGATTAAATCTTGAAGCAACTCCTAAATTATAAAAAAATATATGTCATTAATTTCATTAATTACAGTGTTTTAAGAACTAATTGGCCGTAATATGTCTATGTCTATTTTCTACCAACCAAGAAGCCTACTACAAGACATCTTATATAATAAAAATTGCCGTCAATTATACTGTATAAAGTGTTCTCTCTTTATTATTTACTGCTTACCTATTACTTGCTGCCCCCCCGGCATCAAACGGGTGTACATATATTATACATATAAATCTTCCTCTTGAATTACTCTATCTATTGTTAAAACTGCTTTAAAATACGTTGCGTACTTTAAAAGCTCTAAGCAAATATATATCGGAAGTGACTTCATTTACACTATGTAAAGATTACTCTGGTTTAGAGAAAAACAATTACCTTGAACTTTTCTAACTTCGTAGAGGATGAAGATAGGTATAGAGAAGACTATACTGATGAGCCATGCTGATACAACCAGACCCCTAGCTCGATTCCCTGGAAATTAATAAAATATGTCCAAAAATTATTTATATATATTATCCGTTGAAACAATACATTTTACTTTAAATGTTTATTTACCCAGTTATAGTTTGTATAAAATTATCTGCGGAACCTCTGACTCACTTATTTAGTCTATTAGATATGTTTCGGTTGAAGGGACACTAGACAAATTACACAGTAGGCCTGACATTGTAGTTCTTCATAGGAGTTACGGCGAGCTTAACAGATGATAACTATTCAAATTTGATGAGGACTATTCAAAAGTGCTTCAATGTAAATTTATTTGAATAAATGATTTTCTTTTGTATTCTATTTTAACCTATATTTCGTGATTCCGTACATGTATAAAGGTGATGGTTACCATTTACCATCAAGAGGGCGGTCAGGTAATGAGTGTATAATTAGAATGTTTAACACCATTATATGTAATTATAGACCTACACAATACTATAGATATGAGAATATTAACACACTCATTCATAATTTAAGAGCCACGCTCTTGTCGGTGGAGCTCTTGCCATTTTCCACTAGTTTCAATCATGCTCTTTAAATGTTCATTTGATAGTACTCCAATTTTGTCTTTAATTTGCTTAATGTAGCTATGTCTTGGTTTTCCTCTCCCCCTCTTTCTTTTTATTTTTCTCTCAATAATTAAAATAATAATATATAATAATATTATAAACAGTTTAATATTACATAAATAAAGTTTTTATAAATTGTTAATTAAATAATAATAATTTTATACAAATGTTAAATGTTTAAGAGTAATTTTACTTTTTTATAATGCATAAGTTAACAACAAAATATACTCTTACACAACCTTTTTATAATGACTTAATGAAATTGATGTCCTCATTATTATAAATAGTCTCTAGAAAATTATAGAAAAGAGGAAAGGCTTTTCATCGAGAGGCTCTATAAAGTATTAAAATTAAAGAGCATTCAAGACGATAGAAAACTAATTATATTTGAAACTCAAAGTTCACTGAACATAATATTTTTTATAAAGCAAAACACTACATTTCTACACAACAAATCAATAACTAATTAAACATTTATAAAATAATAATGATAAATTGTGATATAATATTAATATACAAAGAGAAGAATAATTTAATAATGCAACTTAAATTATAACTTGTTTCTTCAATAATTCAGCATCAATAAATAATATTATCTATAATCTCTCTACAATAATTAAAATGTCATAAACAGACATCAAAAGCAATGTATTTGTGAATCGAATAAATTAAATATTATATTGTTTACGTGTACATACCTACTTTACAATTAATGTTATTATTTTATTATGACTAATTTATTATATTAAAACTTATAAATTATTATTTAAATGAATTCGTGAGACATCTACTGACAAATTGGGCTTGTAATAATAAAGACCTAGTGTGTATATATAATGATAAATATTTATTGTACTTTGTATATTTATGTAAAAATTAAATTAAAATCATAATCAATGTTAATATTCACATTCTGCGAAACCCTTTCCATTATATGCGAGTAAAAAATAAATAAAACACTTCTACCCCAAAAGCGCATAAATTTTATTTAATTAAAAACATAAAACGAAGTGAAAAGGATTACGACTTTTTCAACATTGAACTGTAAAAAATATATAAACGGTCGTTTTGTTAAATAGAAAAGTTAATTGAGGAAGATAAGTTCAGGGATCATGAATAAAGATCGAGTATACCAATAATGGGAGAAAGTGAGTTCTGTCTAGTCCTCACTAGCTCAGCCCGCGACTTTGTTACCACGGTATTCAAAACAATACTTTATATAATTTTTTGTTTATAACCTTAAGATTAAGAATGGCATGTGATCATATCAATATGATTAGTGAAATGTAATTTACGCCGTTATTTTTATATACAAAAAATTACCATAGAAATAAAAAAAAATTACTATAATTTTTTTTTGGTTTCAATGGTCATAAAAGCGTTTTGGTCTAGCGATCGTGAGTTCAAATCTAAGTGATACCAAAAAAATACGATGTATTTCAATTTACATTTCTGACTGATTGTCTGATGAAAAAAACATTAAGATATGATTGATACAAAAAAATATCCAAGAGATAGCGATTACTGTCCCCTTGCCACGTTAGATTCAACACTTGACTGTCAACAACATTGTTGTGGACAGTCAAGTGTTACGTTCACCACAACGTCACCATTTAACAATATCTCTGACTACCCCATTCCCTATATAACAGTCATGACGACATGTTGCTTTTGTTTTGGTATGAATAAGTTTATATCTAATATATAATAAAAATGTATATCTGAATATACAACAAAAAGGATACATGTTACTTAAAAAAACAGTTTAACTAGAATTCTTCTTGCTGTTATATGTTTAAAAAGATTTAATGTGTAATAAAAATTTTGTTATACTTAATTAAAAATTCAAAAAGTTTAATAATAAAAAACACGTCAATTTCTCCTTGAGTTTAATAATATAAGTATTTTTCATCTATCATAAATGCTTACACAGCCAACGTGAGGTCAACAAAGAAATTCAAGCTGCCTTCATCCCTCGCATGTGGTTTGGTTGATGTATTACCGTTATTTATAAATGACACATTATAGCATGTTCTAAGGTTTCAAATGTAAATATATAACATTAATACCATATTTTACCATATTCATAATATTAATAATAAATTTAAAGACAACTTTTAGAATTACAATTTAAAGAACTTACTGTTTCTAAGTACGGTATCGATTTTTTTAATTAATAAAATTTTAAACATACCAAAGGATATACTGGAATTAGTTTACATTCCAGTACATCATTTAAATAAATTTAAAACATCAGTTAAATTATATTTATTGTGCAGATGAATTACTCACTAAACAGTTATATAAATGACAAACATGCGTAGCAATAGTTGTTCATGGGATTTGATGGGATAACACCTATATAAGTATAGCTACATTGTAAATAAACTGGATTTAAGATAAAGAAATTCAGTCGATTTTCTTGCCAGTCTGTATACTAAACTATATGTTAGGGAAAAAAATATTGGAACAAAAAACTTAATGTTCATAAGCGGCTAAATGTCCTACACGAATAAATTATTTTGATTTTATATTACTCGTATATATACATTTTCACCTTGAAAAAAGAACTTCCAAACTTTAGTAATAAAAACCAAAATATCCATTAGCATTTACTGATAAATGTACTAGTAACTGAAATCGTTTGGAATTTTATTTAGTTCAAACATTTCTATGCCTAAATACTTCTCTGAAATCTCTGAATTCTCTATTCGGTACTTTAATATAAAACATAGCATATAACGTAAAAAAATATTGGATATATATAATTATATACTTTGGAAATTGATAAAATACATCAATATTTAGTACATTAGTACATTATCATAAAGAACAGTTATTAACTATTTATTCGTCCTGACATTATTTATAAAAAAAGTTTCTATAGATTTATAAGTACCTATTAATGTTTTATTACTGCTTTTGGTAAGTTTAATATCGAAATTTGTTGTAATATCTTTTAATTATTATGAGCCCATTCCACAAAATGTTTTGGCAGTAATTTGTGAATTTTAAAGCACATTGAAAATTTTGTTTGGACGTAGCCAGTGACTAACTTTCTTTGTTCAAACAAACTTTCTGTTTACTTTCTACTACTTACAACGTGCCATATAATAATTAGAATGTTATTACAGAACATTGAACTAAAACTAAAATTATTTATTATGTAACTTTACAGATTTCATTTAAGACACAAAATTCGGTAGGTAAATACAAGACACTATTGAGGGAATTATTTTAACTTTCAATATCATATTTATTTATAGTTAATCAACAGCCTAAAAACTAGCTTTAAAAATGAAGATACTTCCATACAACTTTTCATATTCACTTTCAACCCTATACAACCAATTTTTCGCATCCAAAAGTAGCCTTATGTCCTCTCTGAAGGTCTAAACAATCTGTACCGAATATAATTTAAATCAATTCTGTAGTTTTGGCGTGAAAGTGTGACCGATAGACAGACAGAGTTACTTTCGATTTATAATATTAGTAAGGAACTAAGGATTATTTATACTTACAACTTCCGGAAAAGTTCATAGGGTTTGTGATGGCATCGCAGCGGTCTATACTGAGAGCAACCAACACGTATGTGGATGCGTACATAACCACAGCCTAGAAACAAACAATTTTTATTAATATTCAGATTAAAAACACAAGCTTCAGTATGGTAGAAGAGAACGGATTGTACTCTTACTGGTCAACGTCTTTGTGGATTTGTCTAGAATTTATCATGATAAATTCACATATATCGGCTGAATAACCTGACTTGATTGTTATCTTCTGACCATTTATTAGTGCCCCACGTGGTAACTGATAGCCCAGGTAGGTACACCGTGTATCATCCATCAAGGATACACAAGAGTCAGGAATAAATATTAAGATTATTAAGATTGAAATTAATGACTTTTCTTCGATGTTCTTGGATCATATGCATAATGCAATCACGTGTCAAAGATAATAAAAAACACATATAAGAAATTAAATATATAGATCTAAAAAAAGTTTTTTTATGTAATGGGAACGCCAACCAAGCCGACAACTTGATGTTAACTACCTATATATGGTACATCACGTCAGCATATGATGTCCGTGATACTACTCAAGCGTTGCCATTCCGGACGAGTAATATACTATTCTATTCATTTCTATATTGTTAGTATGTTTACCTATCCAATCTCACTCTACAAGCGAACAATTTAAAATTGACAACTGAAATAGGTACACATAGATACCCAAGTAGATGACTCCTTACAAAGTCTCCCTCAGGAAAATAAAATGTTGTTGAATTATAAGATCCTTATTTTGGCAGGTGGTTGAAAATAGTTAAAATATTTCTGCCGCATAAGATAAAAGTACCAAACGACATACTTCACCCAAAATGACGGCTTCAAAAGAGCCTTTTTTATTTTTTTATACAAATGTACGCCCAAACTGAGCCTCGTTGTTTCACTTTAATGAAGGACTACAGAATAAGAACACAAAATAGAAATAATACAGCTAAAATAACTCGTTACTTTTGTTTTTTTTTTCTATTCTAAATTCTGATACGTTAAAGGATTACTTACATTTAGCCTAATATACTTTTATATAAATTTTCTTTTTCATAAAATGGAATAAAAAAATATAGCTTATGGCTATATTGTATGTGTTCTTTAAACTAGCGTCACATTACAGATTATGTAGTTGACCAACGCATTAGTAGAACTACATGCATTACATAATAAACATGGAAGAGCTGGCAGCTACCTTGGACAAAAAAATTGTCTATTCAAAGAGGGAACGCTGCCAGTATCTTCGGAACTTTGTCTAAAGGGACCCCTTTTAATAATATGTTTTATTCATTATATCATATTTTTTAAGCTTTTTAATTTTAGGTTCTTAGTTGTACAATTAGGTTATGCAAATAAATTGATAATATAGTATATAAAAAATAATAATAATAAACATGGTAAACATGGTATGAATGTTTAGTGAGTGGTAACGAACGGTTACCACTCACTAAAGGGTGATCCGGTAGCTTGCCTATAATTCCAGTAACATAAAAAAAAAATAAACCATCAGGATGTTCAAAGACTCCGTACGGAATGGTTTACGGTTTTACCTTAATTAAACATACACGGTGTAAAGTGAGAAATTATATAATGCATATAAAAGTAAATTGTTAAAAAATTGTTTGTACATTCAAAAATGTTGGGTCTAAAAATTAACCTGTTTTATAAAACTTTTCGTACTTTTTTTTCTTCCTTAAATTATTAAAGCCAACTGGCGTTGAAACTTATGATCTACTTTTAAAATATTAACATTAACTCTTGGAGGTACTTTACGTTCGTGAAAATTATTAAAAGTAAAAAGTGTTACACATTTCATTAATTTGTAAAATTTAAACATCATTGTAACAAAGGAGGCTTTATATTAAGTCATTGTTAATATAAAATTAAATTGAAACGGCCCATTGCGTTTAACTCTAAGAAGCTAAGTTACACAAATAAGTTAAAATATATTGAATTAGGAGCAATTTCATATGCATAAAATTAACATGAACTTGACACTTTAAAGTAGTATATTGTTAATTTACTATTTTAAACTAATATATTTTAGTACTAGGGAAAAATATACCTACAAGATGAATAGTAAAAGGCCATGACTAAGCTGAAAATGATAGTAGTAGTATTCATGAAACTGAATAAGTAAAGTTGGAAATCTTTACTGATATTATAAATTTAAGTGTCCGTCTGTATCAAAGTTAAATATTTGTATTCAGCAACTTTGTTTCTTGGTGAAACAGGTTCAGTTTTTTTAATATTGGCTCGGTATATCCTAAAGGATATACCGATATATATTACGTAAACGTATAATCTTATACATTGAAGTACTATCCTTATGTACCTAGATTTATCTATTTTTGTGACTACTAAGCATAAAAATCACAATCGCCAGTTGTTAAGGGGGAAAGGAATTGTTAGTAATGTGGACTAATAACCCTATTGCTAACAATGTATGGCCAGGTTAACCTTCACGTAGTTTCCCCTGGATACCATCATAGTAAATTACTATTTGTCAAGATGGCCAGTCTTTATGCTCATTTTATGCTACACTGGTGCCTCGCCAGCGTAAACCGTTAGCGCAGGCGGGTGCATCATTCCATTATCAGCTATAAAAAAAAAACCCGGTGTTAACTTACCTGCAGAAATTTCAATAGTTTGCACATAAACTCGCCGGCCAGCCACGCTATCGTGATCTTCTGTACGATATCCACGAACACGTAAATTAAGCCCACGAATAGATCTGCAACAACAATCTTATCTTTACACTTCATTCCACATAGATATATTAAAGTAAGAGTTTGTTTTAACGCTAATCTTCGGATCTTGCATTTTTTTTTTGAACACGGATTTTGCATTTTAAAGCCTAATTTTTGAAGATGGTCATAGGTTATTCAACATGAAGCTTCGTCATTTAAGATCTGAGCGGAAAGAAAAAAATTGACAAGCTCGTAGGCAGAAAACCATAGGCGGCCGGCATTTTATAAAAATTGGACTTCAGGTGATATCGTGAAATACAGTTATTAAGTTATAAAATATTACCAATGTCTGTTAAGTTTGTTAGATTGATTACATTGTAAATGTCAGACAGTTAAATCAATTGTTAGATTTTTAGAAACAGTTATATTACTAAAATTTGAAGATACAATTGAATACAGCTGCTGTTCAGGTTTTATTTAATTTTTCTCCTTTATATAATACAATATTTAAACGTGGAAAATTTCGGGGCCATACGTTTAGAAGTTAGCAAGTACCTAAAGTAACTCAATTTCCGTTCCTACATGTAATTAATGTCTACCTAAATAAATTGGATACTGAATATAATTTTTATATTTAAATTCTACTAGCTACCCATTCTGGATTCGCACGGGTGGACATGTATTATACACATGTATGTTTTAAAAATTTAAGCATGCAGATGGAACGGACAGACAGCGACAGCAACTTTATTTTATACTATGTAGTGATTCTTCTGTTTCTAAATATACATCTTGAATAATACGTATGCAATGTGTTTAATATTTTGTGTGTTTAATGTGGTGTAGTGATATTTTTAAAGTATTTAAAACATACTTAAAGTCCAATCACTTATTACGGGCATTCCGTGTGGTATTTTCTAGATCATGCCTGCCCGGTCCATTCGTTCAGTACAATTATGCCGAATTTACACAGCGTAGGTTTACCATAAAATATGATATCATAATTATTCATATTTCTGTACTATTATTGTAAATATAAAAATGTGACTGTCTGTCCATTTGTTTCTTACCTTTTCATGGTAAACAGCTGAACGGATCTTAAAATAATTGTAATGAAAATAGATTGTCACAAGATAATTATCTTCTTTTATCTAAAAACTAACAATTCCAGGGTACGTAATAGCGGTGGAAAGTTTGCGCAGACGTAGTTTGTACTAGTATTATATACATAATACAAAACTGATTCTACTGTAAACACGCGGTGTTAAAAAATATAAAGTTAAACGATGTACACTTACATGTAATCATAAATAATCTCTTCGTAGACTTCACCAGAGAGATACTTCTGCACAAAACGTTACACACGCAAACCTAATCTCGTAAATCAATGGTATATATTATCAAACAAGCATTTTTTACACATAAATCAATATATAAAGACTACATAAAGAGTTCCTTATTACAATGGCGCTGGAAACATTTTTGTGTAAAAAGCATTGTATGTATTTCGACACCACCAATCACTTCAAACATTGTTTTGATATACATACATCAACGTCATTAAACTGTTACATGATTTTACATAGTTTTATATAATCTGGTAACAATGGTAGAGATGGGATAATGTGAACTCGATATTCTAGTAGATTAGCAAAAAAATAAACTTCTCCAAAAATTTTATTTAAAGTTGTCCTTCCGTATATCTATTCCCGTACTAGAATTTTATGTAATCGAGCAGAATAAATGCTGCAGTCTTATGTATTTATCTTATGAAGTGCCAATATCAGATGTTTGCCACACTATAGAATTGCTGTAAATTAACGATGTCATAGGTATTTTATTAAAATGGTTTTATTTATTATTACAAAACTATAAGCGGAGAAAAATCATTAGAATACTGTAGAAATTAAATTCAGAAAAAGGTTATCTGTTCAAATTAAAAGAATCAGGTCACGATTATATTGAATGTATGTACAGAAACGAGTAGGTTAAGAGACAAGTTCGTAATTTATGAATAGACATTTGTAAGCAAATAATTTTAAAAAGCCAATAATTGAACCAATTTTAAAAAGCGAATAATTAAACTATTTTTTTATAAAATCATTGCCCAACTCTATACATTAGTATTAGTCTATGCTGGAAATAGAATTCAAGAACATCCGGAAGCATTTCGTTGTTTTAACTCAACGTAAAAAAACTACTTTCTATAATCTAATTTTTAAACAGTTTCGATTTAGAAAATTAAAATATAGGAAACAATATATTACCCGTCACTTCATCAACAAAAACATTTATTTAATTTAATTCCATTCCAGATTATTTGCTGAGATAAAAGATATCCTATATATAAGACATAGGATATATTTTATCTATTACAAATAATATAATATATCTTCATATCAAAATTCACTAAACAAAATTTAATTTTCGCGTGAAAAACTAACAAACAGACAGACTTTTGTATTTATAATGTACTGTTGTAACTTAAATGACTGTCCTTACTAATATTTGAAGTTAATTTTAACTCCTGTTAATATTTCAATAAGCCGGCCAAGTCTTGTCAGTACTTACTTATTGGATTGCAAAGTAGGTCAAATTTACGCTCAAATTTTATTACGTAGTCTGTCTATTTTCATGCCACTTATCATTTTATTTATTACCAACTAGATTTTTCTCGTAACTTCGTATTATTTGCCAAGACATATGGATTTCACGGAATAAAATTGTAATACTTAATATCAAATATATAATAATAATATTATCGGAATCGATAATGTCAAATGTAATTTAACGAATCCTAAGTGAGGTGATAAAGGTTGTTACTTCTGTCCTTAAATTCTAAAATAAACTACCTGCCGTTTCTCTAGAGATCCTGAAGATTTTGAAGTTGTTGGCAAAACGCACGTGACGCCCTGGGAGTTTCAGGCGACCAAAGGCTACCATTTACCATTAGATGGATATGCTTGTTAGCTACCAATATGAGATAAAAAATAATAAATTAAGATACCGAGAGATAGCCAACCATTCTACAAAATCTTTGTTGAGCAGCCGCTCTTCAACTCAGACCGATGGCCAGCAATTCAAATATTTTTTATACTCCATTAATTTTGTTATTATAGTTAAAAGTATATTGTAATTAGTTTGCTTTTCTGAGTTGCGTCTTTAATTTCAACAATTTTACATAGTCGAGCACTCACTTTTAAGTTTATAATAATAGTGAAACTTATTAAATATAATTCGAATGGAGAATTACTGTATTAACAACACCAATTATTAAATAGAGATTTTAAATTAAGAATTATTAAAAAAAGAGAAATTATGATACTCTCAATCTTTTATACCACTAATAGAGGTAAAGTCAAGTTTCTAGCTTTGATGATCAAAATGATCGTTTAATGTTTCTAGAAATGCACTCGATTCTCACTATACGTATAAAATTGGCACAAAGAATATGGCCACTGTCTTTTTAGAGATATAAATCAGCGTGTCAGTGTCAACTTAAGTTAAAACCAGTTGACGAACGAAAACAAGGGTTGGTTCTTGTTGGATCGGATTCAAAGTTGAATTATCTTTCGGTATTACGTAGATTTATGGGACGGTCATCTTCTATTTTTTTTTTCATTAAAGTTGCTATTATGAGTTTTGTTATTGAAGAGGAAAAGTGGTTAATGGTCATCAATTTTATTAGTGGTGCCTGCGACTTCGTGTACATTTGTATTTGTATTTATTGTGATCAAACGAAAATAATAAAGAAAGCATATAATATATTGTCAATCAATAATTAATAAATTTGGAATAATAAAAATAGATGTCAATTTTTACAAAATTAATTGTTATTCTACCTTTCTTTAACCCATAACAATATATTCCGTATTTTTTTATGTATTAACATATATAAACATGTTTTTGGGCCGTCACTATGAAATAATCGATTTGATTCTACGATTTTATTATATGTAAGATTACTATTAGCAAATAAACTCAAAATTATAGTAAACAGTTAATAAATTATTTCTCCAACTAAGATTAATGAAATTATATCACCGATATTTCATTTTTCTATAGTAGTTCAATTATGACAAACTGACTGCCATAAGGTATATACAATATTTATATTTTTTAATGTAAAATGGCAAACAAGGTGATGGTCCCCCTGATGCTAAGTGATAACCGTCGCCTATCTAGATGAACAGCACTAAGGACATCACGTTATCATGTTATCATCATGTTAGCTTGCCTTGCTATTCCTGAGGACTAAGATTTCGACTCTCTTATCTAACTCCACTGTATAATAACACCCTACATTCGAAAAATAGCTTAAAATAAGTGAGACACAGATGACTCCTTACAGTCTATCTCTAGTAATATTAGTATATAGATTAATCCGAAATTTATAAAACGACATCACATCACCTGAATTTTATATGAACGAATTAAGAACAAATAATAACTACCAAGGTAAAGGAAGTTTTACGGCTTAAAACGTCATGGTTGTGGACATGCATTGAGCAAAAGTTACCTTTATAAGTACCTTAATTAAAGTCCTTTTATTGTGTGAAAAAGGACCGGGACCAGGCGAACCTTTCCCAAAGGTTGGATTTAAAATGTATGAGGTTCGCACTTTATATTATGGTCTGTATGTTGAAGTACTATTAAACACACTGTATTGTGTCAATAAATTAATAAAATATTTTTTATTAGTAAAATATTTTATGATAACTATTTAATTTATAGTCATCAATCATATTCCAAAATATTATAGTTCCATAGGTCGAAAACAAAAAAATATGTGTTTTGGGCACCAAGCAATTGAATATTATCATTAATATTTATTATTTCAAACTTGTTATAATATAATCTGTTGAGACACGGAAGCTTTAATCAATATCTAACTTGTTGTATACCACATATATTCTCTCTGGTTATGGCAATAAACAAGTTAATTTGTACAATATTTGTAAAGTGTTTTAATAAAGAAATGAGTCAAGTATAAAATATGTTTAATATAATAAATCAACTGCAAATAATACAAATAACATAATAAAACATCAGAACTAATTATTTTCTTTCTTAGGAGTTATTTGACTTTTTTATTGTCTCTATAATTTACTGAGTCTTACACAATAAATTATAGAGAATTGTAGAATAAAAGTAATAACATAATTTTTAACATCTTCACGTTCTTTTAATCTCTTTCACACTGACCAATATAAGAAGATTTAATAAGTATTGTAAGATTTTTCTATATTTTCCAAAATCACAAAGTACAATGAACCCAATGATTTTCATTATTAGATGAAATACAGTAAACAAGTAAGCGATATTTTTATAGCTAACCTATAAATTTACCTTATGAATATTTATTCTTGACTGGTAAACAACATAATGGCGGTAGTTCTTACAAGGCGAAAAATTGGGCATGCTAATATGCCACTCAATCCAATATCTTGTTACTAATATTATAAATAACAAGGTACTGTTTGTATTTAATGATCTATATGTTTTTACCTATGTACCTGTGGTTTACAAAAAAGTGAGAGAAATGAAAGATTTAATGTAAAATGACGAAGTATGTAATATCAATAATATACAGAATTAAATAACAAATAAAAATTACATGAAACAACTTTACAGATCAGTAATTAGTAAGCGAATAATATGACGTTTGAAAAATATAGTTTTCAGTTGGTGTTTTTGTTATATGACTATAACGTAAATATAAGGAGGTTGGTATCCTACATACCTATTTAAACGTTTTTAAACATAACCAGTTGTCCATTATTACTGTCCATTATTATAGTACTTTTGATTTGAGACTCGAAAGTGCTGTAATGTCTATTAAGCTTCTGTATTTATTAACCAAAGTGTATATTCCGTTCAAACAGTACGCGTTTACAAGTATTAATAAACACTGTTATCCACTGGCTAAAGATTATTTCTACTTGTTGTTAATATAATAATTACATTTTTGATATTTAATTTCGATTAGAAGTATATATTTTTTGTTTATCAGATATAATTTAATTGTAATTATTATGCACCTATTAATTCTAATATTGTTATAGAATAATATAATATGTAGGTATGGTATGTAGACTGCTTACTTACGAAATTAATAATTCATTTTTCACTTTCCCGACGCAGTCTATTTTTTTAACTAGAAAAAAAAATAGTTAACGGTCTATCACTTCGAGAAGTCTTTGTAGTGAGAGATTACAATTTTAACAAAGACTCAGTAGACAGTAAATATTACTATCATGCTACAAACAAAACAACTTGTTTATATTTTACTTGGTAATTTAAACACAAATAAATACAATAGACTGTTTTTCATTCAACTTTGTAAAGAATTTTAATTTTATAAATAGACTAGCTTCATCTACGTCGATGAGATACTTTGTTAATGAAATTTATAAATTATAATATACATAGTGAAAGGACATGGATAGTGTAAAATAAATTACTTTTGTTAATTTGTTAATTCACTTCAGTGTTTTTTATAATTCCTGTAATTTACTTGGTTAATAGTTGCAGATGCATATAAAAATATATAGTAGTGAAAATATAGAATATGTTATTTTTTATACCATTCTATTTTTTACATTACATACATTAGATTTGATTTCCTCAACAGTTGCTTGGTAAAAGGTTGCGATGTGGTAACACAATTACAAAGTATTGACGCATGATACGAGTATTTTAGTCCTTTGAAATAGCAACGCTTAGTAACACAGAGAACTTAATATTACATACTAGTACGTCATAATATAAAAAATCAGATAAATGAAAATAAACATTACTTTTACCGCATCCTGCGTAGGTGGGTAAAATAAAACCTTCTCAGTATTAAGTACTTGTGCAATCAGTGTTCCGTATTGTAACTCCATATTGAATTCAACAACAATCATAACGTAATACTGATATTTTTCTCTCCAATCTACGTTATATTATTTACGGCTATGATTTTTTTCCAATTTTTCACGAGGCCACGTTCTAAGGTAAAATTGGGACAATATTTTTTTCGATAAATTACAAAATGTAACTTCAGCGTTATTTATGAAATTACACTTTGAACAACATTAGAGAAACGTCTGCTTTGTCAATTTTTAGGCTTAGAAAACCTCATCTTTCTACCTTGTATTTATAGGCAGATACTATTGTAATACCTAACTACTACTAATAGGTAATACTATTAGGTAGGTATACTTATTAGGTAGATAATTTTTCCACAAAAATGACTATTTACACCTGAAGTGTTTTAATACAACTACAATGAAGATTACAATTAAAAATAAATTAATAAATATACCTCGCACTAGAAAGATTACGTTCGGCGTTCCATGTTCAAAAATATTAAATTTATCTCTGACTGACTGTTGCGATTGCAAACAAAGGATTTGGCTGAGGATGAACAATTACACGTTTTTTGACGTATAGATAAAAGAAGCAATATTAAGTATATGTAATATAACAAACCTATACAATGATTTGATGAATCTGTCTGTCATCTTTATAACTAACCGTATAAGTTGTTCAAGAAATAAACTATTGATTAACGAATTGTAATTTTAATATGTTACAGTAGATATATATAATGAATAATATATCAAGTTAAGTATGCAGATCTAAGGAACTCAATCTAAAAAACTAGTTAGTTTTGATGTTTTGTAATACGAATAAGAATGTCCACGCTATGATGTCTACGCCTAAAGAAATTTGGCTACGCACTGCGGAAAAAACTTATAGAATACATAAGTTTGGCGAACAAAATTCGCAATAAGGCTGAGATATTTTACGCCACGATGCGACTATAAACCAGGTTCTACTTATAACGGTTAGGCCAGCTATAAACGAATATTGGTAAACTCTACTGAACACATAGAGTGTGGGTATGGCCACTAGCTAGTTATGGTACACAAAATGTATGAAATAAAATTTTGTTACAGTTGAAACTATAGAGCTTTGCGGATTGGAGGTTTTTAAAAATAATCACAGACCGCCTAATCGACGTATTATGTGATCGCAGCCCTGTTATATTTGTATTTAATTCACTACTTAAATAATAATAATCGTAGACAATTCACACAGTGCCATGTAGTACGAAACCAAGCAGAGCTTGTATTATGAGAACTAGAGAACTGTTATAAGTACTTAAAGATATTTTTTGAACATATATAATATATATAAAAACCTCTTTCCAATAGGAGATATGATTGTTGTAATCAGACAAATATTTACAAAGATCGTGTAAACTGACAGGCAACCTTTGGAACCGAATTCTTGACCACTCAGGCCGTAAATCTTCTAAATTTATATAATGCAAATGAAAGTATATTATATCTATTTATTAGTCTGACCATAAAAAGTGGATCCATTGCCAGTCTTCAAGATGACCCCAACGACGACAACTTAGATTTATTGTTTATCGTAATTTCTTCAATATAATTTTCATTTAATTAAGATTCAAGGTTTTTTTGTAATTATTGAAAATAAACAAAGTTTTATTAATAATTTTCTTATACACCATTTAACAGAGATTTTCCGGGGCGTCTTTAATTTTAATCTTATTTTCCTGACAGTTATTTACGACGGAATAAATTCTATTATAACACGATGTCAAATATCTTCATATTGAATGAACATTTTATCAATAAGCTCCTCTTAATATTCTACGCAGTAGTCATTGTTTACTCTATTGAAATTGATATTTTAATAAATAATTACATTTAAACTCAAATCAAATATACGATGACCTTTGACGAACAGAAATGTGTTGATGGGATTTATTGAATGAAGGACTGAAGACTCCCTCTAGATCCTTAGAAATGCCCATGGGATCCTTCAGGTCCTTTAATGGTTATAACATAAGATACAATTAAAATTATTTATCTGAAATAGTGATTATAGATGTCCTAATTTGAATCATACATCTTTATAAATTTAGATTGAATTTGTATAAATTATTGTATGTCATGATATGCCAACATACAAGAATTTTTACATTGGTTAATAAACGAAATGTGAATTATAAAATGATGTCGCCGCCAATAGACACTGATTTAAGTAAAAGATTTATATATATTATATGTATGTTATAGTGTAGAACAAGCCGAGAAATTAAAATATCTGTAATGCATCCGTGCGAAGACGGGTCGCTAGTCGTATATAATAGTAGAAATAACTAAGTACTTTATGTGTAAGTATGTGATATTACGAAAAAAGTACGAAACTACTAATTAACTACTAAACCTCAATTGTAAAATAAATCTAAAAAAAAAATTACTGTAAACGTAAAAGGATATAAATTTTCGTAAAGACAAAATGGCGAGAACTTGATGATAAAATCAACCTAATTTATATCTATTTATTAGTGACATTTTATAATTTTCAGTCAATCAATGATCTAAACATATATTATAACTTGTACAAATATAAGCATTGCTTTATAAAACTAAAAATAAATCTCTAACGGTCAAACTCGATCGAGTGATCGTATATGTAGTGTTACGTACTGATGAATGTTTCTGTGTTTTCCTGGTCAATATTTTTGTGCTAAAGTTATTTATATATCGTGTACGTGTAAAAAAAACAAACAAGTCAAGGGCGCACTATTTTTGCCAGTTGACTACAGAACACTAAAAATGTTGTATCAATCAACGTATCTGCACTTATGTATCAAATTGAATCGGATCAACATCTAAATGCGGGTTAGGCTCTATGATAGAATCAGATAGAATTTCCCGTAACTCGCTAAAGTTTATCGAGATACGGGTATATAGTATATTTAATGGTAAATAAGTAAAACGTGTACCTAAAACTAGTTTTACGTGGTCTGTCAGCTTAGTTATTATTACAATTACTTGCATTTTGTGACGTCCGTGGTGCTTTATTAACAACTTCGATGTTTTAGCGGTTTAACGCTATATTTCGATAGTTACGTGTTCGATTTCTCACACGATACAAACGATATTCATGACTATGATTGTTTGTTTGCTACTGGTCTCGGTGTTTTCTATATACATTATTTATAATATATAAATAAATATATTTAAGTATTTATATCAGTTGTACCCATAATACAAGCTCTGCTTAGCTCGGGTCTAGATGGCCAGGAATATTATTATATACAGCTAGCTACATATAGCGTCACGAATATTATAAAATGTATTAAAACAGCTGTAGTAGTAGCACATAAGCATTGCTACCACTGATGTACCTTTCTTCTACATCATCTTATTGCAGTGCAGTATCCCTAGAAACAGGTGCAAGCTGTTGGTGTCAGATTTAGTTATGCCTGAGGTATCCACTTTAACGACTATGTACAAAGTCCCTCTAGTCTTAATGCGCAGTGCCGATATATTTGATAATACGTGATAATATGTACGTAAAATTAGGCAGGACAGTGGTATCTTCATAGTCAATTTTATACGTAGTCCATCTGGTTTTAACTATTACAACTATGTTAGAGAAACAAACGAAATTAAGTTGGAAATGTAATGTAATATTTACTTAAGAGAATCAGTATTTATATTTTATATTTGATGGCTTCGGTGGTCTAAGGCATACCGCCTTACTTCCGGTGCTCGCGGGTTCTCTCCGTTAAGATTTTGTATTCATGATTATTTGTATCGGTTTGGGTGTGGGTGCATGTATTGACGAAAAAAAAACATATATATCTTATGTATTTGTGTCAGTTATTTAGTATCCCTGACATAAGCTTTAGCTAGCTTAACTTGGCGCTGTTAGCGCTGTGTCAATAAAAAGTATTATCATACATAGTGACAACTTACCAGCTATAGCCAACTGCATTATGAAGAAATTCATTCTGCTTTTCCTCGCATTGGTACAAAGAAGAGCGGCGATGACTGAAGCATTGAGTACCACAATAGCAACGAACAACACCCACATTACAGTAAATTGGATAGTCTGAAATAAATAAAAAATATCTTTATTATTACATAATAATAAGGGTCCATTTTCAGACAATTTGTTATCTCATCACGATTTTATTATTCAGCAAAGAGGACTGTTTAACTATAAATAGGCCTGCCTATACGTAGCGTCTGTACTTATATTATACGTTTCATTCAAAACAATTACTAAGCCTACATCATAGAAATATATTATTGTACCTAAATCACAGTAATTTAAATTCTAATATAGAATGCCATAAGATCTCATTTGCCAAGTAAACATCACTCAAACTATTAAATGTATTATGTGATACGTTATACGCAAATGTAAGGTAAAGCTTTATTTATACCTTAATACTGGAAATGATTGTCTCACAGACTCATGTAATTTAAATATTTTATAGTAGACACTATCTTCATGTATTTTTTGAGCAAAATCCTGTATGTATTATTAATAAAAAATCAAAATCCCTCTTTCTTCCTATATAAGTTAAATAGGAAGAAAAAGGGATTTTGATTTTTTTTTGTATGGATGATAATAGAATGATGCCCCAGACTGCTCTAACGAGTAAGCCATCTCAACAAAGTCGTCAAGAATTTGTCACGATGGTTTCCAGGGAAAACCGCGTGGAGGTCAGCCCGTCAACAGCCCAGAACACTAATAATCCACTTTCCTCCTTATGGGATTTTGATATTACTAGTAACATATCAACCTCCACGCGGTGCCTTCGAAAACCATTGTGGTAAATTTATGAAAAATTTATGGGTGACTTTATTCTTATCTTATCATCCACTGTACTGTTAGCGTAGACGGGTGCATCTTTTCATGGTGATACATAAAAAAAAAACAATCCTACTGCCTACCCTAACTGAGCAAAACAAGCAAACTCCACAACAGTTCGCCAAGACTAAGGTGTTATTTAAATTACTGTAACAAGTAACTTCAATAGTCTTGAAGCTGGAATTAAAATTAGTTACTTGACTGATGGAATATATGAGAAAGAAGTGTTACAGGCCTGTGCAGATGCATTTTGGCTATATGACAGACTGTATAGTTATTTATTTCTACAGAGGCGCTAAACAAGTACCGACGAAACTATTTATATTCTATTTCTAACAACCAGAGGAGGTTAAAAATCTAGCCTATATCCTAAAAATAGACTATGTCACTACCACATTTTTATGTAATATGTAGTAATTGAATGAATCAACGTAATAGAGAGAGATTAATTTTCCATTGAGCGAGCGTTGTGACGTAGTAGTTAACTACCCTGAATTATTCCCAAGGTCGTGGTTTCAAATTGGGCTGATACCAAAAAAGCAATTCTTTGTATTGTAATTTATATTTCTCGCTAATTCTGCCGTGATAAAAACACATGTGGATCTTCATTTCAACAACTTCTCGAAACCAAAAATTTACCCGAGTGTTTCATATTTCATATTTATAATATTAGTATGGATTTCATTCTCTCAATTCACATTAATTTCACATTGGCAAACCAATGACATAAATTTATTTTGTGTACAAGTAGTTGGTCAAAATGAGAAGCATGAAAGCGAGTAAATCTTGTCACACCCACTACATTTCATGTGGATTACAGCTGTAATAAAAGCTGAAAGGTTTTAATCGTGTAATGGATATTTCGGTGCGCATGTTATCACGAGTGGCTGTCGCTGATAACGTTATCGATATTGTAGTGGTCATCTTCCGTTGTAGTCAGGCTTTCAATTTGGCTTTCAGTGGTAAAAAAGTTCATTAACACTTTATCGTAGTCTGACGTAAAATATGATAGCTTATTCCGTATTTAGAATAAAATAAAATAGTCAAACTACAGACAAACCCCGACAGAAGTTTTGCAATATAGAGATTGTAAATATTGTAAATTTGGAAAAATAGGCTTTTTATATGCCTCGGACAGCCTCGGCGGTCCAGTGGTTTGATACACCGCTTTACTATCCGATGGTCGTGGGTTCGATTCCTCGCATAGTACAAACATTTGTGTTCATGAGTATGATTGTTTGTATCGGTCTGGGTGTTTTCTATTTATAATATGTATTTATTTACAAAAAAAATGTATCCATGTATTTATATCAGTTGTCTAGTACCCATAACACAAGCTCTGCTTAGCTTGGGACTAGATGGCGCTGTGTAAATTGTCCTGAGATATCATTATTATTATAATTTTAAATCTTATCTATCTATTTTTGCGAATAAAACTGACTTGCACTCTAGTAACGGAAATATGGAGAACAAAATGAATTAGTATAAATATCAAAATGTAAGCGAAACGCAATCATGTTGCGTATTATATAATGACAACATCAACAGTTGACAATAACTCAGACTAACCCATCTGGGAATATAGTCATGAAGGTACAAGCGTATATTTATGAAAAAGTATTTATCTATAAAAGCTTTGTATGTATTTTATAGCAGAATGGAATAAGTTATTAGAATAACAGTTGCTTAATAGCATTTTAATGAATCTGCTCTCGTAGATGTATAATGTTGATTTTAAGCTGTGTTACGAGTTGTTTTTACAAGCAACTGTAGTACCTGCGGGATTTCACTCTGACTTTTGATAAATGCTCATTTTAGTTTGAATATTTTGTTTTTAGTAAGTGGTATCTCTCTTAATATATAATTCATCATATATGTAGTTCTAAAATTCTCATAAGTGGTAATCTATGTTTACACTAGTATGTTCTAAATATATAATAAACTTTAGTATGTTCTAAACATACTGTAATTCATAGATGTTTAAGAGCAATTTTTTTTATCATTATATCTTGCAAGATGCACATTAAGGTAAAAATAATGTTCATTAACTTTTTTAATCTGTATCATGTTTGGTAAATTTGATATATTTTTGCAAACAAACATTACGTTTCATAAGATTACCCCTTATGAGAATTAAATCTATGTAAAAGCCGGTAATTATTCTAAAATAATAAAGTTTGCACCATATGACACAAAAAATATTATATTTTATCGAGGGGGGCTTACATATTAGATATAGATATACATATTTCATATTAGATATGAAGGGTTTATATCCCTTTAAAATGAATTTATCCAAACAATTGCTTGTTGTACCTATGCCTTGCTGAGAAAAAAATGTTTTAACAGATTCATATAAAAAATATTTTGTTCCTAGTGACACAATCCTTGCGAGATATGCAGTTGCTGCCTTCATAATAACACCAATCTATTTAACAAAAAAAAAACATAACATTATCGCAACCCTATATTCGGCGGTCCATATTTAAAATTATTATTAAAAAAATATCAAACGTACATTATTTATTTACGTATTTAACCGTTAGTAACCAAAATTGAAAACGCTCGTTGGAAATAATCTGCACATATGATAATTTACCAATATGTATGAAATGTTTGATCATGGATAATCATGGAAATATCATGACAGTCAGTTTTAGCTTGGCTAGTATTATTAATTAACATAAATTAGTTTGTTTTTGCGTCATAATACTATATACTTCATGTTTACCATATTTACTACTTCTACTTTTTCTAGGCTAATTCTTCGCAATCAGGAGGACAAAGTCGCATGTATTACTTGTATAAACTATATTTTTTTCATTTTCCCTCACTGTAAGTATTAACAATATATAAAGCTACGGTATTAATCACGTTAGCGTCATGTAATAAATGTCGGTATGATTTTTCCTCGCAATTCGTTTCTTGTGCTTAATCTTTAGCCCCATGTATTGACATTAATCTTATAGGATTATCTACCGTGCCGTGCCGCTTCCTATTATTACTAGGTTATATTTATTTATTGAACTTTGACACATATATCTATATATAAATAGTAATGTTAGTATAGTGATCTTAACGCATAGTGACGGAAGCATAACATAATCCACGTGTAAATTAGTTAAGTATTTTTTGATTTTATTCGACCTCGTTCGTTTTTTTGTTACATTACGACCTAATTGAATTAATTTTGACTTGAAAATAAATTGTTATTTATTGTTACTAATAAAGCAGATGACATTCCGGGTATCAGTCAGTAGTGTATAATTAAAAAACCGCACCATAAGCACCTTTAAATAAACTAACATAAACACCTAAAAATAGTGAAAACTAATAAATTAGATATTGTTGCCTGAGAACTAATATGAGTGTACCAACATTTTTTATACAAAACATAAACAGCCAACTAGGTAGCGTCATATAAAATTTAGAGCAATCGATTATTTTAGATTCTAGGTGGAAACTAGTACTCACGTCATAAAAATAGTAGTAATTCAGGTCAACCTTCCCATCAGTGGCGTTGCTGTAATTTCTCCCGAAGTCTTGACTAAAATCATCCAAAGTGAACACAGTGGTAAAGGTTCGAGGAGTGGTCAGCTCGCCCATTTCTTCCATGAATTCCGGATCCATGATTCTGTAAAGAAGAATACAATTACTTAAAATATTATGTATGTAAATGTCGATTATTTATTTTTGACTAGATTTTACCAGCGGATTCGCTCTTCTATAATAATTTTGTCAGCCAATTCTGGTACATTATTCACAAATAAAGCCAAATGGCACACTGACACAACTACCTTATATTAAAATAATTTATTTTACTACCTATATTCCTGACATATTATAATTTGTTTATATTTATCCCCAGATGAGGCACCATGAGCTTTACCAAAATTTATTAATGAACAGATACTTCATATTTTTTTTTAATAAGTTAAATTATCAGAATTCGAATTATCTATACTACATTATAATAATTCAGTTAAATGGGGTTTGAAAGGAATATTTTTATTACTTTAAACTTACAACTGGAGTAACTCCGAAAGCCAATATTCCCTGTTACTCCAGTCAGCTAGTACCTACTATCCGTGGTCACGTGTCTAGTGCACCGAAACGTCGAGAGAGGTAAATATCTTTATTTAACTATATTAATATGTAAAAAATGATTACTATTAAGTATTACTTCTCTACAAGAGTTGTACATAATTATTATGTAATTAATATATTTACAAAACTTTGGGGATTAGAGTAACAAATAATATTTTCTTATGTTAGACCGTAATTTGAATACTTTATAATAGAAGTTTTCTCTTGTAAATGAAATACAAAATTTTATCTTATCTGTGATATAACATAACATAAGCACTGTAGAGCATAGTATCAACACGAAATAAATTATTCAAATTTTTCCCTTTACACTTTATCTAACCTCGGAAAGTATTACATGATATTTAGCGAGAAATTTTATCTTTATCCCATTCTTTGATCCTTTAATGCTGAAACGTCGACAATAGACATTCTAAGGACACAAGAAAGGAAAGAATTTGGCCTAAATCTCTACTGTGTCAATGTTTCCACTTGATCTCATCCGCAATAACCCGTCAGGATTGCAACAATTTAATCAGCATTTGTGCGGTCCTCCATTTTTGGTGAATTACTCTTAATTAAAGTGCGACTGTGTCCGACCACAGAAGATAAATTACGTTTGTTAGTCTGTCGTTATTTACTGAGCTACTTGATACATTTGGACCAACACTTTTGGTCAAACTCTCTCTAATGTCTTTCATTGTGCTGACAAATTGCATGGTATTATTGTGTCTTTATCAAATCAAATCAATACAAAACAAAAATCATTTATTCATATTAGCCGCTTATGAACGTCATATCTTTTATATTAATGTTATTTCCATAATACAGATTGAATTGAGAAGAACTGACAAGAAATTCAGTAGAATTTCATTTTTTTAAATCCACTTTATTTATAATGCGTATTTATGTAGGTGTCTATGTCTAACATTAAAGGAAAATTCCGTACATGAACAAGTATTACCACACACTTATGTTATTTAAGTAATCGTTTATTGAGTAATAGGCTTTGCTCAATATATATGATTTAACAGATATTTTAAATTTATTTAAAGATAATTCCAGGATGTCCTTAAATTCATGATTCAGATTCAGATTATTAATATCTTTCAGTAATTATTGAAAAAATAAAACTCATTTAAAGAATGCAATATAAATTACTTTAATTCACTATCATCTATTACTTATATGACCTCTGGCATGTACACTATTAGTGCAAAGAGCATTAGGTACTACTACAAGATTCTTAATTCAGTTGCGTCTAACATGCAAACCGAGTTATACTATTCTGAACTGCAGCTTCTGAATACTCTGTGCATAGTCGGTGTTCAATGTAGCTTCCTATTTCATTTACAAGTATGAATGAGCAAGTTTCTTGCTCATTCTTCTTGTGATGAGTCTGCGTTCCGAATAAAAATGTGATGTAAGTTTATCCGAATAAAAAATATTTCTATTTCTCTTTACATACAAAATAAACAACCGTATCGCGCGTAAATAGCTCTGACGAAATATAAAAATTGCGAGTTTTTAAGTGTACTGATGTATATATAAATGTAATTATCCTCCTTGGACCAATAATAATAAACCAGAAGACAATATCTTAAAATTGATAAAAGTCAAACAAAGAAATGATATTACCGCAGAGTTTGATTCACTCTCTCATTGCTTTTTTGTTACTTTTTTATGCTAAGTTTTTATTAACGAAATTGAAATGTCTTTTCAATGTCTCTTTTAACTTCCTACGAAGCATTACTTCCTATGGAACACTGTAAACTTTTCATTGCTTTACAAAAAAGTTTCGTGCAAACAACAAAGTCTCCAATTGTGTTCGATTGCTGGAAATTTTAAGCCGTAATTGTTATTACCATACTGATTTGAATTATCTATACCTTTTCTAAATTATATTATGAATGCCACTATGGTTTTTTTTATGATGAATGTAAGATTATGCAATTTTTTTTAAACTACGAAATTACGCATCAGTATCCCTGAATTCAAACATAAAGATTTGTTTATTCAATGCTGCCTCCAATATCTCTTTATGGTGGTGATTGGTGATGGCGATTCCTTCCACGGTACAAAATGTGTATTAATGAGTATAATTATTTGTATCAGTCTGGGTGTTTATTATATATATATATATATATAAATATATATATTGATATACATATACTATGTATGTATTTACAAAAATAATATATTGTATACATGTATTTGTATCAGTTGTCCAGTACCCAGAACACAAGTTTAACTTGCGACTGATTTAGATTGGGAATTGGATGATATGGTGGGAATGGTCCTGAGATAAAAAAAGAACAAATACACTTTAGTAGATAGATTATCGATCTATTAAAAAATGTTTTTTTTTCCAATTTATACAATGTTTACATTATTTCTCCTACAAAAGTTTCGCTCTTAGTTACTACGTATGTTATTTATAATGCACCCAAAAATATGTTATTCACTTTTGTATTTTACATACAAGAAAATAAAAAAAAGTAATATAGTTTTAATGTTTGTTGAATTTCTAGATTATTGTATATTTCTAATAATTACTTTCTTTCATCATCATCATCATCGTCGGCCACTGCAGGGCATTAGTTTCTGTAATTTACGACAAATAATTTGTATCTATTTAAATTCCTAATATCTTTTATTTTTAATAATTTCTTTAAATATTTAAGGCAATTTTAATTGTACTGATCCATAACAAAGATAACATAATATTACATATCTATAACAATTATTTAGATGAAAGTGTGCAGTGTCAAATTTGAATTGAAAATAAGAATGACATCAGTACCAAAACATCATAATTTGTGTTGTTTCGTGCATTTTTTTATTGATTCATTGTCAATCATTAATCGAATAATAAAAACGCCTTCGTCAAAAGTTACAAAGATCTATTTGATGTACACTTCATTCAAAGAAGGTTTCAGATTCACCCTCCAAATTACAAATGGCGCGGTCAGCTAAGATTACACGAAGATAAAGAAAAAACACTCTCCTCTCTCATAAATAAAATGGTAAGAGTTTGCGGCCCTCGCGGCCCCCAATTAATCTTAGCTAAGGAGCCTTTTACTCGATAGACTGTTTAATCATTAGAACACCAGGCTTAGATACAAATGGACTTTAACTTTATTATTATTAAAGTTTTATTTTAAGTAAATTTCAAACTGTTGTTATGGATAGTAATTGTTTTAAGCAAGACCCAATAAAAACCATGAGCCCATTGTTGTTAAACGTAAGTAGTAATTTAGTAATTTTACTATTTTATATTTTTAACTAAACTGTAATAACTATAGGCGATATGAAGGCAGAAGTCAATCTGGGTTGGTACATTATCAGGAACATTTATATTAATTTCTTTTACTGAGAATTCCAACCCTATGTTAGTAGCGTACAAGCACTGTCTTAGCATATGTTATCTGTGGTCTTAGAATTATTTTGGTATGAACGGAGCTTTCATATCTTTACGATATAATCTTACAAGTTGTTGTATCCACATTTACCTAAATTTGCACTCATTAATCAAACCATATTCAGTTCACGTCATAACGACTACTGTATCGGATACATAATTCGTCTAACGTAACAGTGTGCAAACAGATCATAATTATTTAGTACATAGTCCAATTAACCACCAACCGTGTAAAGCTCATGATCATTAGATATTTTTACTAACAATTCATTAAAAATTGTTTTACACTTTCTTCACAGTTGTTTACATTACTTACTTTTATCACAATTGTACGTATTACGAGTATGTAAATAGGATTACCGATATTTCGACACTGTTACCAAAAAGTCGACCCATGGTTCATAGACGACCATCCTGCTGGTGATCTACGGACGGTCATATTATTATGATCAAGGTATATAATGTATACAAATTTCTTAGCTTATTTATACTATGTAATATTCTCTTTTTAATAATTGTATAATATAATAATTAATAAGTTTATACTTTCACTAAAACAGATTTATACTACATCTATCAATATCATTTTTTGATCCCAATCATCTATATTAATATTATAAAGAGAAAAAATATTTCTTTTGTAAATAAATATCTAAATGTCCTAACATTTTTTAGATAAAATATACACTATTACCGTGCTTATGATACAATCTATCTCCATGCCAAATTCCATTCAGCTGTTTAGAGGTGACAGACAGTAAGACAAGACAAACTTTTTAATTTATAATATTAGCATAGATAAAAAGCCGAGTTATATCACCCAAGTACTAATGTTACATTCATTTGTAATGTTTAATGTATTCACTGAAATAAACATATTGACATCAAAGCAAAAAGATTATTACGACTATAAAAAATAAAAAATAAACTATAGAACGATTCTTTAATAACGTCATCCGGTTGTCAACAGAGATTTTACGTCAAAGCGAATTCTTTTTTATACAATCAGAACTTTAATAAAACTTGTTTTCAATAATAGCCCGCACTTTCCGCCATGACGTTATGGAATTTAATTAAAAAGGAAGGAAGTTCCACAAAGAGAGGTCATTAAATTTTGAAAGTAGTTCCATTGAAACGCTTTGGAAGTGTTTGCGAACTGTTGGAGACATGTTTTAATAGATTGTTACACTGACATATCTATTTGTAAAGTATATGCTTTATCAAAGAAAATGGAATTATATTTTAATAGAATAAAGTAGTTTTTTAAACACACTCTACTTTTTTGAGATAAAAAATAATTTAGGTTCATCCTCGTCGGTCTACACTCATGAAAAGTCAGAAATCGGAAGATAATAATCAGACAGTGAAATAGATAGACACGCTTTTGGATTTATAGTGTTAGTGTGGATTAAGAATTTCGTACATTATTTATCGGACTGCATCAACACTGTATTTTTTTACTCAGTAATTTTGAATTTCATTCGGAACGCAGACACATCACAAAAAGGATTATAAAAAAAACTTACGTGTTGTTCATTTAAGTAAATATTATTTATTCATTATGTGAGGATACAAACTTCAATTTTTAAATAAGTAGTAGTTACTTGTGTAACAAAATAAATCGGTCACACTTATCAGAATATACCAGTCCCTACAAGCAGCACCCGTTCATGAGTACAACGGGTGCACCAGCCATCATTGGACTCGACCATATTTTAGGAAGCCAATGACTCGTCTCACCACACCACAGCTTGTAATTTAAGTGAACAATACTAACTCATGTAACTCCACTACGTATATAATATCATACTATTTTAATTATTATTATTATTAGTTTATTTGTCCTCACCTTTTGATAATACTAATAATTACTTCTAATTTACTATTATTTGAAAGATGTGGCATTCTTACATAGTATGAAATATATTCGTGTTCATTGAAATGAACATTTCTTTTTATATGTTGAGCAAATTGTCGTCGATGGGACTCGCGAGCAATAAATAGCTATTTTTAGCAATAACTCATGTAGTGCTTCCAAATTTGTATAGAAAACTTATAAGTTCTTTATATGACGCAATGTGACATCTCATTAGGTTTATTATCTGTACATATAATCTACCTATATTTAAATATATCATTCTAATTTTTATCCTTTTGAAATGACAAAAAAACCACGACCATATCACTTTTCATTAGGTAGCCGTCAGATTTTTTGTCGCCATCTGCCCGATACAACAGAAATATGAAAAATCCACAGCACTTTGTGTGATATTACTATTAACTTCCTTCAAAGTAATTCAGGGATAAAAAAATGTCAATAATGATCTATTATACTTTAGCTGGTTTATATTGGATTTTTCATGGATAAGTACAAACATTCATTAGATACCTACTTAGCCTTGGTGAAAATATAGGCGTTGAATTGAAGATTCTTATAATTAAGGACAGAATCTACCACCATTTTTATTTTTTTCCCATTATTCAAATGTTTAACTGTACTTTCTACTCAACCGCATTGTTTGAACTTAGCTGTTTATTCATTGAATGGATTGAATAGTATATTCATTTCTGTAAAGTTTTTATGGAAGCCATCAACTACCAGTGAAATCAACGAATAATCAATCAAAAACAGTCAACTTGGGAAAACTGGTGTTTGTCCTGCCGCCTACTAATAACCGGACGTAAGCGGATATAACTGGATCTGTGGAGTAAAATATAGGTCACGATAAGGACGAAGTGGAGCGTCGTGGCTTTTGGTAGTGTAGTGAATTATCTGATAGCAAAAGTACACTGTGCAAAGAGTTGCAATTGATACGAAATATTTTATTTGTTAGAACCACTGACTTTCTTAGTATATTGGGCTGGTTTTTGGGTCAAGGAAAAGAGTTTTATATTCGATGTTCACTATTTATTTATTTTGAATAGTTTTATCTATACTAGCAACCAGATTCGTCTCTGTGTGTTTACATATTATTAGCTCAACATTTATGCAATGCAATACCAAAGTATAATGTAAAGATATTTATTACACATCGCTTAAAAAAATATACTTTTTTTTAAACATTATATTTATTTACGTATTTTTATTTAATCGATTATCTTTTCATCAACTTTCTTACAGGTTAGCAATAGGGAAATAAGAGATATATAGACTCTGTAGTGTATAGCTTTTGTTTTAACCATTTTCATATACCTCTTATATAGTATAAATAGTCTATCTTCTGTCTATCTCTGCTATTGAATGGTTTGTTCTTTATTATTTACAGACAGTATACTATTTACCTAATTATAAGGTTAGTCCAATAACCGTAACTGAATATTTCTACTATTACAGTGCCAATGGTTCATCTGATATTCTGAAGGGTTCGACAAACAATGTTTTCGCGTTTTTATACCTACAATTTCTTACAATCCAACTCGCTCTCTTATCGTATTACAACTGCGGTCAGTAAGTTTTAATCCGCAGATTCTGCGCCGTATTTACTTTACTTGCATTATCTTTCTCTCAAGTTAATTGTACTAATATTATAAATACGAATAGATATGCCTATGAATCGACGACTAAACGGCTGAACTGATCCTAATGAAGTTTGAGTTTACGATATATTGTATTATAATCGAACATAGGCTACATTTTGTCCCAAAAAGGTAGCTAAAATGAAGCTCTCTTTGGAATCTATATGAATAATATTAAAATGTTTGTTTGATTGGTTGAACTCACCAAACTCAGCAACTATTGGTTCGAATTTAAATTCTTTTTTAGTATTAAAAAGTCTATTAATTGAAGAAAGATATAGTGAATACATGTCACTCATTAATAGTGTAGCTTTTTATAGATATATTATTTAATTATCTTAATAGTATATTTTCTTATAAATTATTATATCGTATCGTTATTTTTATAATAATAGTTTAAAATACGTAATAGATTGATTTTTACATGTATTACAGTTCCATTTGCACCTTTTAATATAAAAAGATACGATTATTTAAGAGCTCTCGATATTTCGATGCTTTTACAAACACTCATATATATATCGTTTATAAATATTTGTATAACTTCAGTTGCCTAATAAAATAATTTTAACCTATATTCTATTTCATTTAAGGGTAAATTATACATCTGTTACAAGAATTACACCAAGAGTTCGGACTTCATCCATAAACTATGCAGAATTATCATTACCCCACCCGGTACAGAACTTCAGTCCTTGACCAGATCGCTCCCTGGCACGAACCCGGAATGACCGTAAAATTTACAATAAAAGGACGCTCGTCCCCTAACACGGGAGATCGCGAATATTAAATAAAGATTTAGACGGTATCAAATAATAATGATATAGATTTTATTGACCCCATAGAATTTTATTACATATTGATTTTCACGCCATCACATTCAATTTTGCGGCTAAAGGTAAAGACAAAATAATATTATGTCGACCCATCGTTTGAGACAATGAGTGTTCATTTCATTACACCTATGTTTATTTTTTAATATAATAATCTCAGGACAATTCACATAGCGCCATATAGACCCAAGTTAAGTTAGCTAAAGCTTGTGTTATGGGTACTACATAACTGATAGAAATACATTGATATTTATTTTTTCGTAAATACATACATATTATATATATAAAACACCCAGACCGACACAAACAATCATACTCATGAATACAAATTTTTGTGCCGTGCGAGGAATCGAACCCGCGACCATCGGACGTAAAGCGGTGTGCTAGACCGCTAGACCACCGAAGTCGTCAACAACAATACACGATGTTTGTTTAGTTGAACGCACTAAACTCAAAATTTTTTGAATCGCTTTATTGAGGAAGGCTGGCTATACTATATAATATCGTACTATAATAAATATGTAGAGGAAGAGCAATATTGAAATATATTGCACAAATGGGGAAAATTTATTCCTTTTGAGTTTCTTTATTCTTATATGACGCAGACGAAGTTGAACGGGTCAGATAGTCAATTTACAAGTTTCTAGTGTGACTGGAATAGCAAACACAATTGTCCATCCATTAATAACAAGTAACCATCACTTTTTATAGCTGGAAGTTTATAACTTGAATTATACTACAATTATCAAAAAATATATTAAGTTCGTTTTACATCTCATATGTCACTTTTATTGAGTGTGCTTTTATTTATTTCGATCAAACTTTATGTACACCGTACAGACTACCATATATAGTATATAATAATAATAAAAATTATTATTTCTGTGGTTACGACACTGTTCTCACGAGATTGCAGCATGAGGTTTTCAAAAAGGGTATATTTAGGTTTTGTTAATGGGTAGCATCGCGCACGTGACACCCCTGGTGTCATAGGCTAGTATAACAGTTTACCATCAGATGGGCCGTAAACTTTTTGTAAGATCATACTTTGTCCACTACATATACAGTAATAAATAGTTGACTAAATTAATAAACAAATAACTGACCATATTTTTTACTCTAAATTATAAACTACATCACATTTACGTAGATAAAAATTCGTATATTCCATACATACAGGTAGTACATAATTTACTTAAATCTATTTGACTTCCGGACCTTACCCTCGTAATTTAAAACGTTGCCATCGTAGGAAATAATATTTTAACAGTCTACCATCCATAACATAACACCTGAATTCCTCAAGCGTTAATAACCGCAGAGTTTGGGAAAATTCGCAAATTTTCGAGATTTATGTGAATGAACGCAAATGATTACCGGGCGGTATTCCCTCGTTCATTATGAACGCTTCTAGCTATGAAACCAAACATTTTCACTCTGTATTTCGCAGAATGATATATTTTGCTAAATTTAGACGTATTTTATGTAATCGATTAAAACTACCATACCTAATAATGAAAATGTCAAGGCTGAATCAGTGTACCTTGAATTATCTTATAATTCAAGGCACACTGAATATATTATAATATTCTTCTAACTATATATTCTAACGCCAGATACCTTACGGGCAGGCAGAGAAAACCGAGTGTCTAGTGCTGATATCCTTACACACAAATCTTAATGAAGTAAAATCTAACTCTTCTCATTCATGCGTCAGGTTATGACACTCTGTATAGGGGCTCTGTATCAGACAACATAGAATAAATATGACTATGATAGGACAGGGGCTCCTCTAGTAACTGCATTCAGGTATTTTCACATTCTATTCGTACATCTATTTCGTCAATCAGGCATTGTTATTATTTTAATTATCTGTTATATTTAACATCTCGTTATATTTATTGATGTACTCTTGTAATTTAGCCGCAACATTATTTTCAGATCTTGCCAATCTACTACTTCAATACTAATATTATAAATACGTAAATTTACATATAATATAATAAAGAGGAAAACTTTGTGAGGTTGTAGGGGATAATCTCTGGACCGACTGAACTGATTTTGTAAATTATTTTATTGTTCCATAGCTCATTTATCGAGGAATGTTATAATATCACTATATGACCAATAGTAACAAAGGTTAGCCCATCTTTGTATAATCAAGAGAGAAAAGGTAGCCAGTAATAATTTTAAATACAATATTATTGAAGTTTAGTACTATATCTCGTTTAATATACAAGTAACTGTATCTCAATAATGAAACTAAATATTCACATTTTACTTTCATCTGATTTCTTTATACCCATTGCTATTTTTTTCCTACTCTCTATCCTATTTCGCCAAGCTCCGTTGAATTCTCTTAACATATAAAATAAGTGAATTGAATACAATTTACCCTTGTAATCCAATTTTGTATATGTATCTAACCTATGTTCGAATATATGGCAAAGTAAAACTATTTGTAATCCAACATCACGATCGGGTTGAACTGAGATAGGGTTTTTCATTTAGTTCCTATTGAGGTTATTTACTTTAATGTACAGTCACAAACAATAATATGTCGCAATATTGGTTAAACTCAGTAGTATTGGTAACTTCAATCAATTTTATATTTTGTTATGAGATAATAACATACAATATATGTACCATAGCAAACTTTACGTTTTATTATGTGATCCTGAAAAACGAATAATATATATACTAGTACCATGGTAAGCACTACATACAAATATATGTATATATACACCGAATTTCAAGTTTTTAACTACAGTAAGCATGTAGTAAACTACTAAATTACACCCATATGAGGATGTGTATTTATATTTCTAACTCACTCGCCGATGAAAGAAGGTAGACTCACTAACTGCCAGATTTATATTCAAATATATCCAGCGTAATATGGGCATGACAAATGTTTGCATTCACCACAACATCGACAGTTTACAATGCTTCTCACTACCCCATGTAACGTTCGTGATGTTAGGTTTATCTGCAGTAGTTTAGTAAGTACCATAAATAAGATAATTAGTATGCTAGTAGTCAGTCGGTTGACACACTAGTAGCTATTCTTCTAAAACCATACAAACTTTCCGAATAAAACATAATCATAATTTTAACCTATAGCACAGGTGTAATACCTAGTTTAGGTAATCAGAGTCCTCATATTGTATTATACAACTTTCTACCATTGGATTACATAGTACCAACTTCAACTGATAAATATTGTTCCTTTTTTAATATTATAATTTCATCATATATACAAATAAAGTACTAATGTTATTATAAAATATTCTCAAAATATAAAACAACATAAATCAACCAAAACAAATATACATGCAAAACATTATATAAGTACATAAAGAAAAAATATTAGAGAGATGTCATTTGAATAAGGTATATTGATTCATAAATAACTTCGCCAGACTAGCTAGATATTAGACGAATTTCTGTTATAGCAAACAATATTGAGACTTTTTCATTATAACAGCACTCAATAAGCCGTTGGGTAAACACTGCCTTGACGATATTTTAAGACTCATTTAATTAGTTTTTTTTTTAACCAATGACTATTTTTAATCATTTTCATGTACTAAGTCAGGGTGTTGATAATTTTTTTTTGCACTGCTATATTATTTTTGTTACTAATACTATAAAGAGCAAATATTTAATTTATACTAGGTTTGTAATTAATAAAAGTTAATTTTTTTACTGATCGTAAAGGTTTTTTCACTGTTTCAATGGTACATTATACCACAGTGTCATTGGGTATAAATTACGTTAATATATATAAAACTCACTATTGTTATCTGTCAATATTTTATATTAGACTGTGTTCATTATACAAAAATATATAATAAAATTTTGAATAAAAATTACAATGTAAATATAAATTATAAAACTATACGGCCAGTACGTCTATATTCACAACATTGTGAGCTCCCGAGGAAAGTGGTGCCGAGCCACTAGTATGCAGTCAATTTATATTTTGCTATCATATATAGGCTGGATAGTGCTCCGAAACGCTCTTTGATAATTTCAGTCATATCCTCATTTATGGGTAATGAATGTATTTTTTTCCAGAAATTGGAATAGATAATAACTTGGCCCGCCTATTAGAAAGTGGTAACCATAGACATGAAATGCGTCACAAATGATACAAAATACATATCTTGATACCTCTCGTGCATTACTATTCCTGAGTACGAGGTTATGCTTCCTCGTTGCATTAACTTCTATATTTTCTCTTCTCTCTCTTCAAACTAGAGCATGGTTTGCTAAACTAGCTACTAGCGACAAATCAAGGTTAGACAGAGATGTTGTCTTTCTGAAAAGTATCCTTTTGTTGTATGTATATTTCTCCATACAGAACAATATTATGTTTTGAAGAAACTTACATATGCTTTTATAAAGCAAAATATCGGCAATTAAACTCGTGTTACAGTATAAGTATTCATGAGCAATGGTAGCAACTTTTCATAATACAATTAATTCTAAAAAAATATTAAAAATAAACTAGCTGTGTCCGCGTTACACCCGCGTGCAATTTATAGCCTATGCATCATTCGGATGTATAATTTATATTACTGTAAAATTTCGTCAAAATCCGTTCAGTAGTTTCTGTGTAAAAGAGTAACAAACATCCATCCATCCATATTGACACACTCGTACACATATATGACAGCCTCGGTGGTCTAGTGGTTTAGCACACCGCTTTACTATCCGATGGTCGTGGGTTCGATTCCTCGCACGGTACAAACATTTGTGTTCATGAGTATGATTGTTTGTATCGGTCTGGGTGTTTTCTATGTATAATATGTATTTATTAAAAAAAAAAAAATGTATCCATGTATTTATATCAGTTGTCTAGTACCCATAACACAAGTTCTGCTTAGCTTGGGACTAGATGGCGCTGTGTGAATTGTCCTGAAATATTATTATTATTATATTTACTGTCCCGTTTATAATATTAGTAAGATATGAAAATATTACATTTACGTTTGGCAGGCAGGGGCGGATGTAACTCATTCAAAACTACGCATCGTAAAGATATGGCATAATTTACGGCATCCGAGAAGACAAGTGCCGCTTAAAATATTCCGAAACAACTTTACCCGACCGACACCTTGTAATTATTGTGTTTCCCAACAATGTGGTCCAAACTAAATCTCTTTGAACTCCGAAGTAAACTCTTAACTAATTCTCTCTGTTCTTAAGTTGGTATAGATTTGAATTAGTAACTTTGCAAGTTGCTTGAGTATACTTAGGTTGATTTTATGGTTTATGGTTTGCTTGATAACAACAAGTTTGTTCCCAATAAAGGAGTATTTGCATCACGTTCATTTGATGGTCTCGCTGGTCTAGCGGTTTAGCACACCGCTTTACTTCCGATGGTCGCGGGTTCCATTCCTCGCACGGCACAAACATTGTATTCATGAATATGATTGTTCGTATCGGTCTGGGTGATGTCTATGTATATTATATATGTATTTACAAAAAAGTATCGAAGTATTTATATCAGTTTTCTTGTAGCCATAACACAAACTCTGGTTAGCTTGGGACTAGATGGATTGTTAATTGTCTAGGATTATTTATTTATTTATTATTATTCATCCCAAAAAATACTTATTATTATTACATTGTGCTATGAAAACAATGTAAATGTGTGTTTGAATATTTTCTTTTGTAATATATATTACTGTATTGTTTTATAAAATAATATACATATTGTTTTTAATATTTGTCATCATAGAGAATAAAGCTGTAATATTTTTTAATTATTTTACATCTACGCTAATGTAATGACTGCGTAAGTGAGTCCGTTCGTAATCTTATCATGGTTAAACGGCTGAATGGATCTCAATAAAATTTGACGTACCGAATCTATCTGCATATCACGAGGACGGATACGCAATTTTCTAACTCAAATAGGTAGACAAACTCGCTTAACACATTAGTATTATATATGTCATTCATCGTAGAGCAATAAACTATAGCCTCTCTAATTTTCTTCCAAGTTGTTTTATTGGATACAATATTATTTACATTATTAAATTCTTGCAAAGTTCATTAGCATCAATAGTCAATAAGTGTACGGATACCGTGAGTGATGTGTGTCATGAACTTTCGTTAAACGATCTAGTGACGGTAGATGAAAAAAAAAACTACTCTCACCTATCTACATTGACATCGCTGTTACTCCAGTCAGCTCGTGACCACGACTAGTGTAACCTAATCGAAACATCGAGAGAGGTAAATACCTTTTTTTGCCATAAATTAGTTCGTGTTAAGACCCGGTTAATAATATAAATAATGTATATTAAACATGAAAGCTTAAAAATAACAATTTAAAATATAAGAAAGAGATTAGTCCTATAGATATGTCGTAAATGTTTGCACAAAAATTCATGAATAAAAAATATCTATTATTAAAAACTAATTTTCGTAACAATTCATACCTAATAACAACCACAGGGCAAGTCAATTGTTAACATTAGAGTCTTTGTTAGAAAGTTTCCATTGTTAATTATGAATTAAATTATAATGTGAATTAACCACGATTAGTTAAGTAACCTTGTTTTCATCGTTTCTGTCATCCTAACCTTGTGTCACCCCCCTGGCATACCATTACAATATGTACAGTCAGCATTACATCACCAGACAAAAAAGAATATTCTAGTAGTTCTATGTTGGAGTGCGTATATAGTACTGGAATATTCTTTTTCCTCTTTACATAGTATAAAATGAAATCGTGGTATACTATTACAATATGTAAGCTCAGTATTCAAACAAAAAATAATGTTCCAATACTATACATGCACTCCTTCCTCTTTTGTATAGTATTAAATAATAATAATATACCTAGACAATTCACACGTCATCTAGTACCACGGTAAGCAGAGCTTGTGTTATGGGTACTAGACAACTGATATAAATGCATAGACGTATTTTTTTATATAAATACTTAAATAATATACATAGAAAACATCCAGAACGAACAGACAAGCATACTTATGAATGCAAATGCTTGATCCATGCGAATCGAACGCGCGACCACCGAAAGTAAAGGGTGGGCTATGTCCTCGGCCATGATCTAGCGGTAGCACATGCTTTACTTCGACGCCATCGAGGCCGTTGGAGTTTTTAGAAATAGACAGAGTAATTCAAGAGGAATGTTTATATGTATAGCGCGCTGTAACCTCCCCAGCTACATGTATACACATATGCGACGCCGGGGTGGTTAGCTAGTATTTAAATATAAAACTGAAACTCAATATAACTATGATGGAGTGGGTTTGTTAAACTTCTCATCTGACATATTCTTTGCAAGTATTGCAAGTTTGACTTACATAGCGCTATAAATCACACAACAAAACTTATCTGTCGATAGTAGAGTAACCATAAATTCTCAATGCTTCAATCTTGTCTTGAATATTTACAATAATTTACGATAACAATTTGCCAGATTCTTCTTGTAATAACTGGTAACTAGATTTGCTGTTAAATTAATATTCTATTGATTAATACAAAGTTTCGATATTGCGTACTTCATATAATTCTGATCCACATTAATGTAATTATTTAGATTCAATATGATTTTTTATTAACATTGTATACCACTGATAAGTATAGAACAATAATGATTTGCAATCTAATAATTATCATCTCACAAGAGCCATGTTTTTTAATTAAATCTTAATTAGTTTGGTGAAATACGTAACTTCACCAAACTCAAAGTCTATGCCTATAGTTATAGACTTAAATTTTTACAATTACAAAGATTAAATTACTTATACTAGTTATTATTTACAATTACAGTTTTACAATTACAATTAAATAAGGATTATCGTTTAAAGTTTTCAACTAATTTATTATCATATAAACTCATACACTAATCAACTAACTAAAGTTAAAGTAAATAAATATCTTAAGAAACGTGTGTGTAATGTGAACTCGCCCGACTGAAACGTGTTTCGTATGCAAACATGCATGTATCTAATCTCCCAGTGGATACCACAAACTATTTAACATAATTCCGCTATATTCACAAGCTACGATAACTAATTTGTGTTCGAATGGGAAATACTTACAGGAATTATACTGTCTCCACGGCGCACGTAATTTTAATATTAATGTATGTCTGTCTAGTTGCACAGACGGATAAATCTAACACCTGTCGGAAAGCGCTAAATCTCACATAGTATGTGATTTTTTAAATAAATTTAAATATCAAATAAGGTACCGATAAACACCTGATCATAAGCGGTAACCATCGTCTATATAAACTACGGTTATCACATTATCATGTGTCATTCGTGATTGCTAATAGTATTGTACTACTCATGCGTTAGTTTTCACTTCAGAGAACTTAGATGTCATGCCTCTTATCCTGTAATCTCACTGCCTATAGCTTTGCACCTTAACACGAAGCATTACAATAATAGGCTTTCTTACATAAAAATTGTTTAATATAAGATTTGAATTGCTGTCTGTCTGCAGATTCTGCAGTTTATTATAAAATCTTATGCAATTAAAGGTAAAATAAGCTCATTTATATTGCGTAAGTTTCTACTTGTACAGTGTCTCTAAGTTCTTCCGTGTCTGAAATAAGTTAAACGACTTATTTGACCCTACTTCTGATAAGTAATCCTTACTAATATTATAAATGCGAAATCAACTCTGTCCGTCTGTCGCACTTTCACTCCAAAACCTACTGAACTGATTTAGATTTAATTTATTACATATAGGTGAAGTATATTTAAATCCGTTACAGTAGAATTTTTTTTAGTAGTTCAGAGAGTTTAGATTCTGAGTTAGAATATAGACTTTATAATCCAAAAAACAGCTGTAAGAGGTCGAAAGGGGAGATGAAAGTCTGTATCATCATTATTTTCAAAGCTAGTAGCTAGAAACTTATTTTTTAGAATACTGATTAAATATAAATAAATGACATACAAAGTTTGTATGGAAATTAGTTATTCGTCGTCTATTCCATGCAGACAAGTAAAGTGATGTATGTTAATATAAAATATTGGTTAATCAACTCTATTAGTTATGAATAAACTTTTTTTACATGACTGATGTCCCATTTTAAGAGAAGTACTATACAGTACTTATAACTTAAACAATACAATGAACATCATATTGTTATAATTACTACCGTTTTTAAGAGAGGAAATGTTCATACAGAATCGCCCTTATGATGGAGTTCTGATACTTACGGATACTATGAAGACCAGATCCAAAAAACCTGTTGTCATATCTTAGTACATGAGCAAACTGCCAAATGCGCGAAGTTAAAATATGTCTTTAAGTTTCAGTTTCCCAATTTTCTATCTGTAAATCGATAAGTCGTTTTATACTTGTGGTTATGATTACATGGTTATAAGAGTTTATGGTTACAATATTATATTATATTTACATTACATTTATATATAGAGTCCAATATGCCATAGATATCATATACATACATACATATCCAACAGCATAACCCCTAGATAATGTTATGTACTCTGCGTGAACCCGGAACGTTGGGTTCAGTACAAATTAGGAAACAGATGGCGGTAACTGCAAATAATTTAAAAACTTTGGACAAATTATTAGAGTAATTTAAAAGTTGTGTAAATTTACTTACTAGAACTAAAAAATAATTAGTACAATTTATCCTAAAGGTTTTAAAATTGAATCATATTAGTAGGTACTTACGCGTATAAAAATAATTATTCACTAAAATTAAAAATTGAGATCTATTAACTTAAAATGTTTATTTATTGTTCAGGATTTCTTCAAGATATTTAGCAATAACAAAACTTTACAAGTAGTTCATAATATGTAATATTACGGATTACAAAAGTACTTTTGAAATAGGTATTAGGTATTTGTATGAAATATTGCCGATTAACGAATATGTAAAGTCACAGATTTGTATACAGAATATATAAATAAAATAATACAGTTTGTAAGAATTAATCAATTTTTTAGAAAAAATAATTCACAAAGTATATATAATTAAACGAAAAACTAGAATTCTTCCAATCTCTTTTTTAGGTACCTGGTATCTTTTTACTCTATTTATCAACAATACGTCTGAGTATATAAACAATTTACTGACCAATGCGTAGAGGTGAATAACCTCGTCTTCAAACATTTCCCCTCCCTGATGGTAAATAGAAACTGTTGTCTATCTACATGAACAGCATCACGAACCATTATCATATGATGCCCGTGAGGACTCAGGAGCACTAATATGGCATGCATCCATTACCTGTCTTATCTTATTCTTCAACCAAAACGCTACTTAATAGCTAAAATAAGTCTACACTTATGCAGAAGTAATTTACAAAGTCTATCTCAGTTGAAATTTATAATTAAAATTAATATTAAACAATTATCATAACAAACATGTGTATTATTATACTAAGTATTATATTTACATAAATCAACATTAGAAATTAAATACCACTTCAGCAGATTACAAGGATTCTTAAAACTTGTTTACTCTATGATTTATTTAAGCTCAAATTTCTCGGTATCACTCAATTTATATTGCTTATTAACTAACAAACTCCGATTGTACAAAATTTGCTATCTGAAGTCAATTTATTGGATAAATTAAGTAGTCGTTTCATTCCTCCGTGTACCGTTGCGCGCCGTCAATTAGTCTTGAAATTATTTCCAAACTGTAAACAATGGTAATTCGAAGGCACCCGTTGATCGTGCTCCATTATTAATTCATTAGCATTTAACAAATTTCTGAGCAAAGGATTTGCTAATTTATTGATGGTCATAAACTCGCTCTGAATTTGCAATAAACAGATTAATACGCTGAACCAATAATAAGTTTTATGCTGCCGGTGTCAGCTGAATTGGATTTCTGGGCAATTAGAGGGAAATCGATTTAACAAAATAATACTATCTAAAGGTTTCATATTTCTTTTTATGTAGAATAATATTTTATTACAGCGTATATGCATGTGATATGATTACTTCTTTGCATTATTCAATTTACTTTCAGTTAAAAAAGGAATGATGTCTTAAATAGTGTTTTCTTTTTAACACCATTATCTTTTTTTCATATTTATCCTGTTACTTGTTTTGAGTGAATATAATGACAATGATTTAATAAATAAATAATTATAATATTTTTTTTATAATTTTCTTTTAATAGAGTAGTAAAAACAAAATATGCAAATTACATATACAATGGTATTAAGTACATATACAAAATACAAAAGTTCAATTTACTCAAAATTATTTGAGACACTTTCAGGTATCACGTCAAGGAAATATAAAAAAAATATCTTTAAGTTTCATTTGCGGAAGTTAATCAAGTTCTTTGAAAATATTTCCCATTCCGGTACTAAGCTTGAATAATCAATTCATTAGATAGATGCTCGCCAATTGTTATCTCTTGGTGTTGAAATCGTGATTCCTTCTATTCATCTACCAAAGTCTCTGATTAGGAAGCTGGCTAAGTTTGACCAATCATTGTTGGTCTGCTTTTTGACGAGGAAGACTACGAAATGAAGGAAAAATACGAATCTATCAAGATGTAGAACTGAATACGTGCTGCAATAAAAAATGTATATTACAAAAAGGTTTGATTTTTAAACGTACTTGTTTGAGTTTACTTTCATAGATAAGTTGAAAAATCATTGGATTGAATTTAAAATTTTTAACAAGTAATAATCTTACAGTAGTTACTTGCGGTAAGAGGTTATGGAAAATGTTAGTGAATTTATTGACTAAATTTATTGAACTTTTATGTTTTACTCCTAATGAGGGTAAACTCCAATATCTGAGTATGACAACTGCGAGAATATCCCTTCATCTTCCTTCTATATATATTGATCAGTAACACGGTAATGTTATACAACTCTGAGATGCAAACAATTTCCATTTGGAATAGATTCAAATTGACAGTTTAATTATTACATATCTACCATTTGGCAGTTTCAGTTAAGATACTAGTAGCTCAGGGTTTACTAATTCAATTCAATTCAATTCAATTTATTTACTGGAACATGTGTACATAATGGTCTTAAGATTATAATAGTTCCAAACATGCCCTGCCGTTTCCGGCGTGTAAAATCTTACTACTACTACTACTGACTAAAGCTGTCAATCAAACCATAGATTATCGTTAAACATTCAATTTACATAAACTCTCAAAGAGAATTGTTAACAATGGTTACATAATCCAGTAAGAGATATATAACCTTTTAAATAATACTTAATTTTTAGTGGAGAGGCATTGTGGTTTACTACCCTAAATTACACCAAAGAGGTCGTATATATATATATATTGTTTTTTTGCGTTCCTCATTTTTAGATTTGGTCTGGAAACGGCAGACGGCATCGGTGGTCTAGCGGTTTAGCACTACGCTTTACTTTTTGGTTGAGGGTTCGAGCAAGTTGCAAACATTTGTACTATTTGTATCGGTCTGGATGTTTTATATTTATATTATGTACAGATGACAATGTTTTCTATATTACTATATTATCTAAGATAACAGTAGTACCGTTATGTTATCTTCTTATGTTACATCTGCTTGCAAAAGTTTAATAAATATTTTCGAAGTAAATAATTGTATATTATAAACAGCATGATGATGCATATCTACTTAATTATTTAGGTTATGAATTGTTTTAATTATTATAAATGAAACAAACAATCGAACAACGTTATTAAATACTTTATGAGAAAGGAAATTTAAATCAATTTCATAATGAAGATACTACAACCAAAACTTTACCTTTACTGTACGCAGCAATTACACCAATAGACAAAATACTTTAAAACATTATACTTACACTAATGTAGGTGTTATTTGGTTCGTTTTTTTCCTAATAGAGAGCACTCGGGGCATACTAATTAGGTTGATACATGTTACTAAGTGAATTTATAGTGCTATCAACCTTCTCGTGTCCGTTTTAGGGATTTGCAATTTAAATTGTTCGGGTTTTTACAAAATCTAATCTTTAACTAAATAATTCGACTATAGACTTCAAATGAAGTTGGCAACTTTCACATAATTATTATTCGATGGTTAATTTGTTGAATACGAGTTTGGTAAACAAATAACTTAATTACAATATATTGAGACATAATTTGAATGCTTTAAATGTATAAAGCAAGCTTATATTGAGAGCAACTTACTGTTCAAACCAGCTGCTGTAAGTGGTTCACCACTTTCAGGTGATTATATAAAAATTCTACTTATATTGTCATTATTGAAACTGATGTAGTTAGACGTTGAACATGTTTAGCTTACTTATTTCCGCAGAGAGCTTACTTTATAAACAATGTTCCGATTTGTAGGGTCAGTGATATATTAGTACGGCGAAATAGGGCCTAATGATGAGATGGGGCCTGCCCTACACCATCTATAGCGAGGGACAACGCCGCTGGAGTCGCGGTAGAATGCTAACAACGCCGCGACGTAGGGACTCCAGCAATGACGGTCGTAGGTACACCGTTTTCAGTGTATACCGTTTTCAGAATCTCATACACCCCTTCGTTACCCCCCTGGCGGGGAGAGGGGGGACGGTAATTTTAAGATTATTCACATTAAAAAAAATGTGTGTGATATGGTAGTAAAATTACAGATATGACACCTTAGTCTGCAGGAATAATAACGCTTGAAGAGTATTATATGTGTCATACAATCAAGGGTGCAGTATATAAGCGATACTTTCCATCTGAGGGGTGGTCAATTTGTTTGTCATTCCAGTTGCATAAAAAAAGGTAAAAATAAAGGTAAAGTTATATTAAATATTGTAATTGAATCTTCGTAAGCAAAGATTTTAAGTAGCCTGTTCTTATAAATTGTTATAGGCATTAAAGAAGTAGCACGTGTAACACGATATAAAATGTGCATAAAAATTACGTAAGTACAAGTAAGTTAAATATTACAAGGCATAAAGAAAAAATCTAAAAATATTTTCCAATATTCATAATGAAAATCAAACAGGGAAAATAATATAGGAGCTTTTCCCTGTAACACAATTAGTACTTAGTATAAATGTCAACAAAATTGAGACATCAAAATTAGAGTACTGTTATTTGCATGGAAATTGTGTTAGTAGGTAAGTAATTAAAAGAATGTGAATAATGTAGGATATTTTGCTGCTTAATAACTCTTGAGTAGATCTACGTAATATATAAAAGAAGATAAAACATCGTAAATAGTCTGTTAAATATACAATAAAAGATAAAAAAGTCGTAAATGGTCTACAATGCAAGAAATAGCCCATTGCTAGCATTGTAGCATATCTCATTGACATCCACGCGATACCTGCTGGAAATCATCATGATAAATTCCTCGTGACCTGACTTCGTGTTCATCATATCATCCCCCACTAGTGCCCCGCCAGCGTAAACCGTTAGTGCATACGGGCGCTCCACTCTACTGTCATTCATGAAAATTACAGGACGTTGGTAGAAATAAAGTTAATTCAAGTAGAAATAAAGTTTATATAGTCTTCTTTGAATGTGACCCGATTTTTACAATTTATTTCTCATTTTGACAGTCAAGCTGGTACTTACAGTAAGTCAACATAAGACGTAGCATAAAAAATTCAAAGCACGTGTCTCTTTATTGGGTGCTTAATGGCTCGTTGATGTATTTATTCTTATTTATTCTTTCCATTAAAATGTGGCGCGAATGAGTGAAACACTCGTTAACGAGAACTGCCGCTTGGGGTGTGGGTTCAGTATCAGCTATGAGGTAAATTTCATAAAAAATATTGTAAATCAAATAAACAGAGATGTTAATAACGCAGTGATAATATTTTCACTGAATATGTTTATTCATATACCTTTGCCTACACTTATTATCTATAGCTATAACGCTTATAAAACTCTAATGAACTCTCCTGAAATTTATCTATAAAAACGTACCTTAGAATATTCATATAAAATCTTAAATTTGTAAAGTTATATACATTTTTTAAAAAGTCCTCAAATTTCTCTATTTTTGCATGCATTGCATGTACCTACTGTATATAGCTTGTTAATAGATTAAAAAAATTGTTAAAATAAAATATTACAATACATACTATATCTATTATTATAAACATTAGTTTGTCATACTATCCGCGAAATCATATTTCATTCATTTTAGATTGATATAACATTCCAAAATTCTTAGAAAAATTCAACATAAAGTAGTTCGACAAAAACTGTCGCGCATTGACTTTTAAATATATTTAATGTTGGCCTCGGCATTCCAGCGGTTTAGCATGCCGCTTTACTTCCGATGGTCGCGGGTTCGATTCCTCGCACGGCACAAACATTTGTATTCATGAGTAGGATTGTTTGTATCGGTCTGGATGTTTTCTTTGTATAATATGTATGTATTTACAAATCTATATATTATTATTTGTATCAGTTATCTAGTACCCATAACTCAAGCTTTAGCCAGCTTAACTTCGGTCTAGATGGCACTATGTGATTTGTTCTAAGATTATTTATTTATTTATTTATATAATACCTACTTGTAATTACAATAAAATATCTAAAATCGCTAATACTGCTACTGACATCTCGCCTACAGTGTGGCCTTAAATAAACACATTTACATCATTCGAACGTCTGCGCCGAAGATTTATTTACATGTTTTCAGTTAAATTTTCTCTTTGTAATTCGCAAAGAAAACAACAGCCGGCTTGTTCTGTAAACTGTGAAGAATTTTAAGGACTTCCACATGATGAGTTCAATAATGCAGGCTTACATGTTTCTATTTATACTGCACTGTATTATATGAGTGGAATATTTACATTTTTTATTTGCAATTCGCATATGTGGTTATTTATAATTTGTGGAACCTTATTCAATAATATTATTTATTTATTAAAACTTCAATACACCAGTCCATGGTGGACTTAACACCTTGAGGTATTTTCTCCCAATACAATAGAGCAAACAGAGATTCACGTGGGTAGTACATTATCAAAATCAACAATGTAAAAGAAAATAGACATTAAATCTGATTAAATATACATATGTATACGAATATTCTTATACACACAATATATATAACATATAATATATATAAATATCAAATAATATACAGTAATAGTAGTGTCGATTTCAGAATCAATACCATGGGTATGGGAATGGTTCTTATCGATATATATACATAGGTACATAGAGTTACTAGTAGTCTGTAAGTAATAACACTAAAAGTACTGGTACAAATGAGTATTTAATTAATACACAGAATAACCTGCTTGCTATTATCATATAAACATTCAACAACACATATATAACCATACAAATATCCGGGAAATAGAAAACCTTGTTTGCCAAATGCGTTCGGAAGTGAAAAGTTACATTAGAGTACTACTTTCCCATTGGATCGTCACGCGCACACAAGCAACCCTAGAGGAATCAGGATGTTTGTAATGCAAATATTTGATAAGTATGTATTTGCACTTTCAATTCAGCAAGCAGAAAAAATACAAGCAACGGTGAATGTGTGATACAATTCGTGAACTAATAAATAATAAATTATGGGTTATTTACCGTGATTAGTTTTATTAGATACTTAATGTCGAATAGCGTCGAACTATCGGGAACATATAAAAAAATAACAAAAATCATAAATAATCTATTATATAATGTGTATAATTGTAATCTATGGAGAAAATAAAGAACATAATGAATAGTAAAATATTATAGTATGATAAATAAATTTCGGTAAAGTATTTATAAAAATGAGAGGAAAACGTTACTATACTTAATATATACTTGATTTGAAAAATAATATATAAATAATAAAAGATATACATGTTTTGCTCTAATATTTATGTTTTTTAGTCAGTATGTGTAAAAATATTTATTTTATCCTTTGGTTTACATATTTATACAAATACATCATGAAATCATGTAAAATCGTGACGAGTCAAATAGAAAACTGTCTGGTGATCTGTCCAGTCTGTTTTTTAAACTACTACTACAACTGTAGAATGAAATTGTCACAGTGGGTCAACATATAGACTAAAGAATTGTTTGAAATATAAAGCGGTAAATTAATTTGTTATTATTAATTTTCAATACGTGATAAACAGTATATGTTTTATGTTTGATTTCATTAATAGGTAGCGTTTATTTATTTATTTATAATTGCTCATGCATATACATAAATCTACATATAATAAATCAACAATACACACATGAGCTTTGTTTAACGAGTATATATAGCAATAGTAGTACTGTAGTGTCTGCTTAGCACTTACAGTATGTCTTTACGTTTACAAATGGACATGTCAACGAATCGCAAGCTCCCTCTACTTTAGAATAGAAATATAGCTTCTAACAACCATTGATACATAATATAAACACATTTTTTATACAAAATACGAGTACATACAATTTGACACTTCCAAATCAATTTAATGCGAAAATTAAGCGTTTTGGATCACGCGTAAATCTGTTTCCTCAAAGAATTTTCATTGAAAGCAATATATTTTACAGGAAAGAATGTTAAGCCCCAAATAAATAAATCTCGGGCTCGAAATTAATTGATATTCTCTTTAGAAATGATTGCTAGCCTTTTGGCCAATTTGTAAGGGAACGTTGTCGTTATGGCGGCACGGGAAAAAAAATGAAAATAATGAATTTGGCTGTAATCCCAGATGGGGACGTCTGAAGCGGTTTATCAACTGTTGTTATTTTTGTGAACTTATGAACTTATGGATATATTTCGTCAGAAAATAAAGAATCTGTGATATTTTAAAAGTGTATCTGAAATTAATGAAGGTTCTAAAAGTAACAAAGAATATAAAACAGGGTTCAAACTCACGGACAGTGTAGGAGTTAGAACCCTACACTTGTTTGATACGATGATAATGATGCTTTTGATATACGGAGATATTCAGTAATAAATAAAAGATACATCTTGTTGTGAGTACTTTTTGATTTAATGTGATTTCATAAATTTTTCTTTAGTAAAATTAATTACGATATATAATTCTACGATATTGTATGTTTCTATAATTTGCTTATACAGGAAAATGATATATATATATATATATATATATATATACATATATATCCTTTGTATTTTATACAAGCAGCGCCGCGGGATATACCTAATAAGTGACTAATGCAGGCAACGGTTAGCACTTCAATAAATTATAAGCACTTACATTCCAAGCTATTTCATAAAAAATGAGTCTGTTCTAAACATATATTTAAGAAATTTTGATGTAGTAAAAAATATAAAAAGATGATTAATTTCTGTACCAAATGTAGCTTTTGTAAAAATGAGTTCCCGAAAAAAGATTTATCTTCTCTATATCTAGTTATCCATTAGCTTAAGTGCTTTACGAATATCGCGCGAGAGTGAGAAAAATCCACAAAATTATTATAAACTGCTCCTATAGTCCAATATAGTTGATAATTATGTTATTATTATCCCTATCTTACACTTACAGATTATGTTTTAGGACATAATCTATACATATAAATAAAATTAGAGTATCTGCTTGTAATATTGAAATAACCGTTTTTTGCTACATGTATATGAATATAAATACGGTACATACACAAAATAACACTTTTTACAATTTTTGCCTGTCTCTCTGTTTATTCCGGCTAATCTCAGAAATGGCCGATTTTGACGAGACTTGGCAGGTAGCTGATGTAATTAGGAGTTACTTAGGCTACGTTTATTTTAGAAAAATAAAGTTAATTTCCTCGCGGACGAAGTCGCGGGTGCAGCTAGTTTATAATAAAGTTTAATATTTCATAAACTTATTGTTTACGAGAGTTGTCGGCGATTGATTCGCATCCTGTCCATACATGCATCCAGCGAATGATAATATCAAGTATTACGTTTGCCAAGATGTTAAAGGCTGACAGTACCCCTAACTATCCCATCTGGGATAGCGGTCGTGAAGCCATAATATATTTTTATAACTCACAATACTGTCATAATAATCATGGGATATTTCTGGCAAAACATTTATTGCGCTAACCCAAACAACAATAAACCAGTCTGAACAAACCGGCTACCATATAGTTTTGATGGCTTAGTAACCTTTTTGAAACCACTACATATGATAAATTAAGATGGACTTAGAAGACCACAGCTGCCAATATTGTAGCACATCGCCTTCAAAATAGTCATATCCACACCGCTCCAAAAACCTCCTAGAAATTCCTAAATTTCTCATAATCCTTCCCCAAAATACCAACGCACAGACTTCTCAAAATCTTCAAATAAACTGCTCCAAACAAATTACCAAACGTTAATTATAAACAAGAACGGCTGTGATTCACTGGTCTTTTTTGTTTCATAATTAGGTTTATTATCTGTATACACCGTTAACACAGCTCGTTTCACGCAATTGAATAATGAATAAACAGCTCAGTGTAGGGAACACGTTTGACTGAGCCTCACATTACATACGTAACCTTACTGTCCAATAAATCCTGAAATAAACAGACATTGTTCAACATTCTTATGGATTAGTTTTCACTATAAGATATTCAACATTGCAGACTCTATGTTATATAATTTTTTTAATAATGCATTTCAGAATCACAAAAAATATTACAATTACCTTATAACAGTCGCATATATACATGACCAGCACTACAATAATCACGTTATCATATCTCAACACCACCATCTATGGACCATTACAGAGGACTAAGATATTATGACGCTAATCCTGTAATTTTACAGTTTAATACGCCGAACCCAATAACAGAAAAACAGTTTACAACGGCAGATCTGACGTACCTATACTTTTTACAATCTACTTCTAGTAAATGTGTAATAATCACGCCTTATGATTTTTCTCCGGGATAAAATCCATACCGATATTACCATTTTTCTAATTGTATGTTTGGTTTCATCTGCTCACAATTCTAGTTTAAATTAATTTAAATTGGCTATAATAATATGACATACTAAGATTTCATTGGTCAGATAAATAAAATAAATATTTCTATGAGATATGATACCGTATTTTTCCGCTCTACTACATGTAAAACGTTGCAAATATTTTCACTAATCACAATAGCTTATTGACAGGACATGAAAAGAAAATATAATTTAGTCTTGGAACTTTTTTTGGCAACCAAAACATGTTTACTTAGTAGTGAGATCTTTTGAAATTTAATCTACCGAATCTCACATAAAAGTAATAAAAACTGATGAAAATCAAGGATGTAACCATTGCTGGACATTATACTATTCGGCCTAAAAAAATATAATATCGCGGTCAAGTGTGAGATAAACGGTAAAGTAGACCTATAAATAGTTAATGTATGTTTTGACATAGTGCTTTATAAAGAATTCTTTACAATATAGATATGAACTAAAGAAGTATCGTTATAAAACTGTTTCTTTATAAATATATAATTATACTATAAGAATTGCATAGTGATGAATATATAAGTAATGAAAGCAAAATAACATAATTGAGATATTTTTATTGTGAAGCTAATTTATGTTACTTTTACAGGACACAATCTTTAAATAAAGTCCGAGACATTATTGTATTGTTTATACAAAAAGATATTTTAGGTATCGGTGAAACTCCAAGGGAAAATGACCTCTATTGCGGTATACTTAAAGGGTAGTAAATTACAAAGGTATAATACTACTAGTATAAAATACACGCACTAGTTTTCATATAGAATCAATAAAATGATTTCATATCATAACTTCCAGCAGAGCTGACCTCGACACTTCATTACTATTGGAAGTGATCAATTTCAGAGGCTGTAACATCTTACAGTTGCCCTTAGTTTTGTCATAAACCTTTTAATAAAGAGCCCAGTTACTATGAAAGACCGCGATAAAAGCAAGCACTTATACGTAATCCATAAAATACATCAATTAGGTCTAGCTCCGTATTTATTCTGGATATGACGGAATGGAATGTGATTTGGTAATTAGCCAATGAACCATGTAAGGAGATATAAATTACGTATAAAATGTACCAAACAAACGAATGATACTCAGCAACTATATACATACATATACTAAAGATTATGGCTTTTAGTTTATGTACATGATATTTACATTATAATGCATACATTGTAAGTTACAAATATTATAATATGTTTGTAAAATTTAGACTTCAATAAATACTTTATCATTGTACATTAATGTACATACGATGTAGAAAAACAATTCAAAGTTTAACATCAAAGGTTGTATCTTGTAAAACATATCTACTGAACCAATACACTTATTAATCAGTAGTCTAGTTATTTGATGTACAATAAATAGAATACAAAATAAGTATTTTTTCTATTCAAATAAACTTTATATTAACATTTTTGAAGTCTTTTTATATGAATTTGCCAAATTAGAGCAGTTTTTTTAATGCTAACATACTTTCAACTCTATATATATCATCGGTGGCAATCAAGTCTAAGACCTATTTTATGGTAAATGGTTATCGTAGCCTATGGACGCCTAAAAAACCAAGGGTGTCATGAGCGAGTAGCTTACCATTATGAAACTGTAATGTACCCTTCTCGTAGTCTACCCTTCGTGTAGTCTCTAAAGAAATCCTCGGCAGGTAGTGCATTCTCCTTTTTAAGATCAATGTAAACACAACCTACCAAATAATCAGAATTAAATATATTAATATATATTAGAAAAACTATAGATAAGTATATGTATAGGTATTTAATTTACATTTAATGTTTTAATATGTGTATGTAAATATTATAATAAAATACCATTTATAAAATAATATACTTACATTTTTATTCACTTAACAATATCCACAAGAATTAAATTATTAAAAAAAAGCGGACCCAACCTTTCTAATTTTACAATTTGTTAAGGTCTGCAAAATTTTTATGCTGCATGATTAATTTCTAAATTTAGTCAACATCTGATACTTGGATCGATCGTTACTTTACGGCCATTTTATTACATGTAGGTGTGAACTTTACTTTTATCCCTAATCAAAATGACACTGAAACCACACGTGGTACTTATCGTAAACCACGTAATCACCCTTGACACTGAGCATTAATCTATTGTCACGTAGTTCTAATTATATATGTCTACAATTGTTTTTAATCTTAGATTTATTAAGGGACTTTTTTATGACAATATGATATATCTAGTCCCATCGTATCTTATTATTAATCTTATTTTCTACTATACAATGAAAATATACCGTGGTACATATCAACATCAAGCTGATTCAGTCCAAGTTTTTTACATGTAATTCCCTTTTAATACTTTATTATTATATACATTATTTACGTTGGTATACTTTGTAGGACATCGACTGCGTGGGTACCTCAGTCTCACCTATTTCTATCGCCAAGCTTTGTAAGATCTGTTTCGATTGAAGGATAAGGTAAAGACACGGCATCTTAACCCAATGGAATGACAACCCATGTATCAGAGGCAAGCATGTGATTGACGATGACAGTCACCATTTGCCATCAATTTGGCTTTCAGCTTTGTTATTTTCATATTATATTCTGGACTAGACCGTGATAAAACTCTCTGATGAGTTTGTGGAGAATTTGTAATTTATGAACGACATTGTAACTATAAAAATTTAATTTCAACATCTTTTTACAATTATTTATAAAATGTAGTCCATCTCTAAATTAAAACCAATTTCTTTATTCTTTAGAAAAGGAAAATTCACAAAAGTATACCATACCAGATTTATTTACTTACTTTTTCAACAACATTCGTGGAGCGGCTATTTTACACCATTACTTATCTCGTTTCCGGATTATTAAGACGAGACCACGGTCCCAACATAAGTAGGGCCCCTACTTACGATGACACATAAACTCCCTGCCCTTCTTAACACAACCCAACTCTAACTTGAACTAGTGATGTGAAAATATATGTATATATGTCGGTAGATTTCTATCACGACTCTATGATTCCGACTGTGGGTATTCGTGGTTGGTAGATACAGTTTTTAGTGCGATAAAAATCCCGAACACCAGCCCTTTCTCTAGATGTGAAAATATAATCATTACAGAATAAAATATTTTCCTTCCTAAAAATTTCTCCTTCCTACAATTTTTTTTATACGACCTCTGATCTAGAAGTAATAAGTGTTTACAGGTAAAATCAATACTTACAATTGAAAAAGTAATACTAATACTTATAAAATATATACGTGATCTAAATAAACAACTACACTGACAAGCCATCTATACATACTCGAATATTTTTTTTCTTAAATTCGATTAATTAACAAGACTTTTTTTACGAGTATATAGTAGGTATATCACATCCCTAACTTGAACTAAGTAGAACAATAAGAGCATTATCCACATTAGAAGTCCTCAGTGTCAAGTTTAATGTTATTTATACCTCCCGTTGAGGACTCTTGAGTATTAGACCCTGCATTATTACTACTTTATACTTCTTTCTAACGGTTCATTTTCGTGAAGATATATTACTGTTTATACGCCTGCTTGAATTAATACGCACTTTATTGGGCATAACATTAGAGTTATTATTATTTGATATATGAGATGAAAATTTATTTTTACAGTCTTCTACTAGCAAATTTGTTTGCGTAACCATTATTGACGGTGGTATAAGGAAGCCTATTTACTTTTATGTATCTAAAATGACAAAAAACCTTACAGTCCATCTATATGTTTAAAGAGTGCCCTGGACATCATCATCATCATGTGGATCTCGTGAGTTGCCATTCCGAAGGCCTAAGATGTCACGTGTCCGTCGGTCTGTTGTAATAATAGATTAAATAAACAATTTAATCTTTAACCTTTTGTCAAAAATAAATAGCATTAGCCAGTCGTCACTACATTCTCCCCAATTGAATTTAAAAATTAATGTGTTTTTTTACAATCATGTACATTTGAAAAGAATAAGAGCAATTTGTGTCGAGAGAGATAAATACCTTTATTTACCATAAAATTATTAAAAGTTGTTTAACTCTATTTATAAATAGCTGAGTTTCTTGTCAGTTCTTCTTAGACCGAAAGCTATCAGAACTACCGGTAAATTTGACATATCATAAGAGTCTGTAATAGACCTACATTAATAAAAATGTTGTGATTTTGATCTGCACCGTAATTATATATACGAAATATAACCTACAAGAAACTGCTTTGTGGTTGTTATTATAGACGAATTAAGAACACCCGCTATTCCTTTTTATATAAAATTCTTAAACGTTCAAAGGAATTTCTTTAAAACCTACATTAGCATTAGCAAACGAGGTTTTGAATTAGCCTTCATTTTACGAAATTAACTTACTCTTTTTTACAATATTAGTTTTTTTTTTCGAATGGAAAACAGCAATAATGACGGCCCAACTCATGACAAATAGTAACCGTCGCCTATTAAATGACATACGAACAACAAGTTATCATGTGACTCATGAACACAAAGCGTACAAAGCAAGCTGCTTAGCGGCTGAAATATGTAAGATTAAGGTACCCAATCTAACGACTTCTTACAAAGTCTACCTTAGTCAAATATAGTACAGGGGTAGACTTACTATAATAATAATAATAATCTAAGGACAATTCACACAGCACCATATAGTCCCAACTTATATTATGAGTACTAGATAACTAATACAAATACATAGATATTTTTTTTTACATATTATACGTAGAAAACACCCAGACCAATACAAACTATGAAATACCATTGCATACGCATATGAATACAAAATGTTTGTACCGTGTAAGAAATCGAACCCGCGACCATCTGGAGTAAGGCGGTGTGCTTAACCGCTAGACCACGGAAGCCGTCGATTATGTTATAAATTCTATATCAATATTTTTGTCGTTTCCAGCAAACATCCGTAATGGACCATAGTATCGTTTTATAGTCATAAATCTGGATAATGGAGTCATTCATAATTTCAATCGTGCTACTGAAAATATCTAACCTATTTCGGTAATAGATATTTCCTTCATTCTTCTTTATTTATGCCTTCCTATTTATATAAATTTTAACGGATATGAATTTAAGTGAAGTTTATCGTAATAATTTAGGGAAAGCCACAAACTATTTTTGAGATTAGAGCTCACAAATAGATGGACAAAAATCTAACAATTATTATTTTGGATTCTGTTAGGTTGTTAAAGCCTTTCAATAATAGTGTCTCTTATATATCTTCCATGTATAGACAGCGAGCAGTTACATTTTAATTTAAATAGACCTGATAACTGTTACCTGCATCTTGTCTGCGTTGAAATAAAATAAATAATATTTCTGAAATGAAAGTAGCCGAAGTTACCCGTTATAACATTAGTCATCAGCGAGTGAAAGTTCCGTCAAAATCAGTCCATCCGTTTCAGAGATTAACAAAAACAAATACTGACCGACAATTTTTTTTAAAATTAATTTTCATATAATGTACTTATTCATATGCTTTTAATAAAAAGTTATGAGTTTAGATTTACAGCCATTTCAATTTGATTTATTTGTATATCATAGGTATACTGGTGTTTGTTTCTGTAAATATAGGTTTAGTGAAGGCATATACATACATATATACGTAAGAATCAGACAACAAAGAAGGAAAGTCACGAATCCAGCACAATAATTTTTCTTGCGTACTTAGTAATCAAATAATAAGAAAAAGTTTTATGTGAATCTCCGTAATTTATGGAAAAGAAAGATAACTGGTTCTGTGATAACAGAAAGAGATATGTAGAATAGAATTTTCGTGACTTTTTCTATATTTATCCAGTTCTTGGTATTTATCAAGCAGTAATAATTATTTTTCTTATTTGATTTATGTTATTTCTTCTCGTATACTTTTATGGATTCATAAAAGCAATGCGTGGGAATGCGAATAAAAATTAAATCTTTTTGGAATTGGAGTCTTTTTGGAAATAAATATTTACATAATATTGAAAATATGAATCTTTGTTGTTTTAAATTATATTGGCTGCTTATTTACCATTCCGTTAATTTTCTATAGGATTATGTAAATAAATATAGGTGTGTAATTTATATTTATACTTATTACTTGTGATTATCATGTAGGTTCAGATACACAAAGAAAAGTTATGTCATAGAGATATCTTAGTAGACGAAATCCTTTATTACATTAAGAAAATTTAATAAGCAAAGGACATTTTATATATTTATTTATTTTGTTTAAATGTGACAGCATGAAATTTTCTGTGAGATTTCTGCTTCACCGTACTGTCTCAAATTCAGCTACCTTACAACTTTCTTGCATAACATTATGTTACTAAGTACTGTGATTGTGGGTCACCCATAATGTATATTTGCGTGCGCAATAATATGTCTAATCTTCTAAACTATTTCAATTAATTTATTTTAGAACTTAAAATTAAACTTAGAACTAAAAAAAACATTAAAATCATCCACAAGGTATGTTAACTGATCGTCCTGTAATCCACATAATTAAACCGAACTGACAATAACGCAAACATTTACTTTAAATGTAATCTGTTTACCACATCTTCAAACATTGTATTTTGAACTGCAAGATGAGGAATTCATCAAAACGATGCGTCATTGTTGATATGTATACGAGGAAGATATAAAAAATTATAAAGATACTTTGTAGGATTTGAAAAGTTTTATTCATAATAATCTTTAACAGTTGTGAAGTAACTAATGTTTATTAGACTATATACAAAACAAAGTCAGGCTAGTTACATCATTTATTAGTATATAACGTGCCCGATGTAATATAACTATTCCAGTTGAGTAACTATTAAAGTTTGGCATAAATTCACCTAATATATATTTTTTATTAACTTAAATTATTTAATTACAATTCACGAATGTAATTTTATATAAACAATATTATCGAGTATATATGATAACTATCAATGACAAATCTCTCGATCATTCCAAATTGTTCCAGACTTGTCAGTCAATAAGTCATCCCTACAGTATTTAAGTGGCGAAAGTCTAATTCTTTTTTGTTTCAAACAAGAAACAAAAAAGAATTAAAAGAAGTCATACAACAGTATGGACTTCTTTTCAAAAAGCACTCATGTTTTTGTAGTTGTTTTGTTCATTGTATAACATATAACGTTAACATAATCCAAAATTTATATCCGCAAAAAGATAATACCTACATTTTATTTTTTGTTAAGTGGTACAAAATTCGCCTAGTCAGCAAGATACATAGTTTTTTAAACATTCTTTCGGCTATAAATACGGCCAAGAATAATGTTAAAAGTACCTTCTTTGAGCATCTATATCTCTACAACAAGATATCTTGAGTACAATTTTCACTTCATTCCAAGTTTAATCAACCAAATGCCATTACGCATGACATTTCTACGTGTAAGCGTCAAAGATCCTTGACGCAGCCTTGAGGGGGCTATCATTAACGGTGTTATGTGTAGCAATCATTACATACATTAAAAGGATACCATCATTTGATTACATGCTTTATTATGCAATTTAATGAACGGCAAATAAAATTAAGGCAATAATGAAATATTTTTTTATTATAATGAAATAGAAAACAATCTAATAGCTCGATTGTTGGAAAGTGATCACAGTTGCCTGTAACCAGTACTAGGTTTTTATCAAATACTAAAAACTAAATCATGCATGCCTGATTTTAATGTAATTGGAATGGCGAGCTTATGATTTATCTGGTAGTAGGTGGCAACAGCTTCTTGTACAATGAAGAGCACTACGAATATCACGTCTATGCATATGACGTCTCTAGTACCATCTTTTGTTGCCAACTCTGAGGATACTATTATTTACTGTTGATAACTAAAACATTATGGATTTGTATCCAATATTTTCACACAAAAGCAGTCATTACAAATCCTTTAAGTAAAAACAGTTATTGAGTTAACTGCTTTTACTTAAAGGATTTGAAATGACTGCTTTTTGAACTGATGAACATAAAACAAACCGTTATATCTACAAATCATATATCTCATGAAAATTAATTGCAATATTAAAATCTTACCATATTTTTCATTGCTTGGCCTTTCCTTTAATAAAACTGATTACTCTTCTACCTGATGGATTGTTGACCGTGAAAGAATAATGTGCCTACAATTTTCCAATGCCTAATAATGATAACGGAATTTTGTCACCCAGACTAAGGCGATCATAATGGATGACTTTGATTGATGACGTATCTAATGAAATGATAACTATTCAGCCTTTTTCATCAAATATAAATCAGTCTCAGTAGACAAAGAAATCAAGACAAAAAATCCGTAATGGGGTAGACAGAAGCTTATTACCGGTCGACGTTTTGTCGAACTCGATACGTGTCTACATTCCGGTGGTGTAGTGGTTTAGGTGGTGTGCCTTACTTCCGATAGACGCGGGTTTATTTTCTCGCACGATACAAACATTGTATTCATGAGTAAGAGTTTTTGTTCTGGGAGTTCTCTATTTTAAATGTAATTATATCAATTGTCCAATACCTATAAAATAAGCTCTACTTAGACTTGGATCTAGATGGCTCTGTGAAAACTGTCCTGAGATAAAAAAAATATATTTTAACCTGAAGATAAATTATGTTACGAGAACTGACATAGGTTATCTTTTCTTTAATAAATAACAATGTCGCGAATAACGGCTATTGTAAAGTAAAGAAACTGTAATTACCGTTTAATACTTTAATAACATCACAATTTCTTGCACACCTACACTTCGATTTTAATTCCCCAAGTAATATTACGGGAGATTCCACGGGCACGAGTTGATAATAAAAATTTAATGAACATAATACGAACACGTTGGTATTTCAATAACTGAAAGCAATATCTATGCGTGTCTTTAACCGGGATCTCTATTTAAAGATCGGCACTCGGTATTTTTTTAGACACAAAACTGGAATTCTTTCTATTCCCTGTTTATATATAGTTTCAACTAAGAATAAATGTACCACATTTTATTTTGACACAGTTCTGTTTGTGCTGTCAAATTCTAGTAGTTATATTTATTTAGTACCAACAGAACATCAATGCGTATATAGCAAACTTCAAAAATATATTATACTGATTTATTAGTATCAACTCACGTATCTATATTTTTATTATTTTTTAATGGTTGATAATGGAATGGTCCACCCGCCTGCTTTAACGGTTTACCTGGCGGGGGATCAGTGTAGGATATAAACATAAGGTTACTTCAGTTTTCCCATTGTGACAAATTCACCAGGAATTTAGCGATAGTTTCCAAGGAGAACCACATGGAGATCAGCCTAACATAGTACATTGCTTGCAATAAACATTACTAACAATTCTTCTTTCTCCTCGTAATATACATATTTATTATATAACTCTTGTGAAAAGGTGTCATTTGGTAGTATATATTCTAAATAAATTTTACTGAAGTTGTATCCTTCAGGCAGGAGTTCGCCTTGGTCGCTCCATGTGTCCTTCCGCGTGTTTGGAGTGCCCTCATTTTTGTCCGATAAAGCTGTAAAGGACAGCTACAGGCAATAGCAATTGAAATAAAAAAGATTTTTAAATGTAAAGTTGAACAACATTTCATTGTAAGAGTAATAGGCAAATTTCATACTTATTGTCATGCTGAGTCCGCTGTGCTATTGTGTGGTAGAATAAAAAAAATATTATTCAAAAGTGCTTTTATGAAGTTTATTTCAATAAAGATTTTTATATATTTTAAAGATATTTATAACATTTTCTTCAATTACTTCTATAGTAGGTATCTACAAATCTTAAGGGAATTAATAAACCAATTATTAGGTCTCTAGAATCAATTTAAATTATCAAAATAATACGAAACTGAAGGCAACTAAATTGAAAATAATCCAGCAAAAAGTAAATTGGTAAGTAGAAAATTATTTATAGCATTATATAAACGGCGTGGTCACTTGTTTAATGTTTAAAAAGTTAAAAATATATTTTCAGAACTCCACTATATTGCCTGAGGTAGAGTGTGAAAATTCGTCTGCGTAAGTATCTCAGTCTCACATATTTCAGCTCCCAAGCAGCTTGCTTAGTAAGCTATGTTTTGGTTGTTGGTTACGATTTGATTGTATGCTATAAGGTAGTAAATTACAGAAGTCATGATACGATATGTGACACTAATGCCACATGACAACGTGATATCTTAAGCGCTGGTTATCTATATAGGCAACGGTCACCGCTTACAAATCAGCCATTGTTGTTCTTGTTGGAAAAAATTACATTTAATAAATCCATATTATATTATTATCCTATATATATAAGGATTAAACACTTTTTTTTTAAATACTATTACAGACCAGGGAATTATGAACTTTATGAAAGGGACGGTCAAGTGACAACCGTTTATCCCACGAACCGTACTTAGAAAGGACGAAATCGTGGTGTCAACTAAATGCAAATGTTGAGAGACTTCCAGCACTCACGTATTCAAGGACGCTGTGTGAGTAAGTAATAATTTACAAACGGAAAAGAGATGTTATTTTATGTTAAATGTCCTAAGCTACTTGGGAGAAAATTGAATCGGCATGAAATCTGAATTACGTTGAATTATCATTTTAGACATTTAATCGAGTTCTTTATTTGAGTTTCAGAACTGTCGAGTAACTATAGTACTACGTTTGTTGACTTTGTAGTTTTTCATGCGTTACCTAGCTACATGTCTTAGCCGTCAAGCAGCGTGCTTTGTAAAGCTGTATTTCGAAGGTGGGATTAGACAGTGAAATTACAGGAAAGGTCACATCTTTGTCCTTCAGATTAGCAACGCATGAGTAGCAGAAGGGGCATCACATGCAAACTTGGTATCTTAGTACTGTACACTTATATAGTTTCAGCAACGTTAGCTTGTTTAGTATTAAAATTACATAAAAAAATCACGTACCTAATGTAGACAAACAAAATAGATGAGTACTAACGCCAGACCTTTGCCACGTGACACGAGAAGGAAAAATAAAATTGAAAATCTTTTCGTGTTTCCTAAAACTATTACACAAAAGGAATGACCCGTGAACTATTAAAATAAATAAAATGTTTATCTCTTTAGATATGGTAAATATATAGCATTGTTTACATTTAGTTTAATATAATATCTCTGAAGAAATATTTATTCTACAGAGAAAATTACAGTTTAAACTTTCTATTATGCGTTATACATAACAATTGTACCTATAAGTTTTTATATTCGTACAAAATTAAAGTTGCTTCTTAAAACAACGCAAAATTATTACACGTAGCTGTAGTACAATAACATTCTTGTGTATGCGAAATGTTTTTTATTCTTTGATCTATGATATTTCTTCTTCTGAATATAAAAAGGGACTTTATGAAATATATTTTTTACTTCTTTGTAGAAAAATAAAAATATACATATTTAAGATTTAGTATCAATAACGGGTACGAATTACAACTAAAGATAAAATACAAGAGTGAAACAGACAGGCTGTTAAAAAATATCTTTAGTAGAGTGATAAAAATATTGTTACTGAGGTAGACTATTACGAAGATGTCTATCCCGTCTAAATATTTCAGTCATTCATTCATTCATAACCTAAGCGCTCTTAAATGCGCTTGTTGGTGAAACTCTTGCCACTTTTCACGATCTTCCAACATACTCTTTAAACCTTGATCCGTCACGACTCCATTTCTGTCTTTAATTTGCTTGATGTAGATTTGCCTTGGTCTTCCTCTCCCCCTCTTTCCTGCTATCTTTCCCTTAATAATGTCTTTCATAAATTCATCGTGCCGTATCAAGTGATCTATCATTTTTACCCTTTATAATAAAGAAGTAATATTTACTTTATCTTTCCATCCTTCGCCAGCACTACATTACAAAAGCTTCCAGTTTGTCCCTTTCTTTTTGAGTAAATGTCCACGTGTCACATTCATACAAAGGTATACTCCAGATATGTATTTCAGTCACCGCATCTAAATACTAGAGTAATAAATAAGTGCTTACACATTATATTCCAAATACAATTACAAGTACAGAAACAAATTCGAAGCAATTCAATTAATTATGTTCATCTGTTGTACAAATTGACTAAGTATATATGTAACTAGTTTAACACTTTGTCTCAATAAATTACGTTCGCCGCCAACACAATTAATCGAAACAAACCCCAAATGTTTGCAATTGTGTCCGTTTGTTCATTGCCAATACCTGTATGTTATGTTTTACGTACAGACATATACCTACATAGATATTAAATGGTCGCTGTACCTATATAACAAAAATGTGAGAAAAAAATGAGCCACCCAGCATTACAAGGACATACAATATTAGCGACAGAGGATGTATCTATAACTATATGCATGTAATATAATTACGGATTTAATAAGAGAAAATGAAATTAAATGGATAAATGAAAGTAATTTATTTCTGTATATTGTTAACAGATCAGATACAAAGAAAAAACAAAATAAGAATATTTAAAAAAATAGGACTATAACTCTTTTTGTTTGTAAAGTTACAAACAAAGAGGTTCAACTTTCAATATAATGATAGTGAAAACCGCATAAAAATGCAGTACGATATAATTTATAACTATGTGGTAAAGAGAAAGATACAAGATGTAGGTATGTAACAGAAAACGATTCGTATTTTCACTATTTTTCTAACTTTACAAATGATCAAAGCAAAAGGACATCGAATTAATAAATCGTAAACGAACGAATATATTACGCGATTAACAGCTGTTTAACGATAACATTTTATTCACATCGTATGTATGTATGAAAACATCATACGATAATATCGCATCGGTTGATCGTGCGCCTTCGCGAGGTAAACCGTCAAAAGATGTTGCAAACATTGAAAAAAAACCATCTCAATTCCGCTTTGTGTATATATATTATACATACATAATTTCAATTTTTACTCCGTAAAATTTTCCCCGATCAGAACGATATGAAAATATTTTCACTTTGCTTTCAATAAACAAAATATCGAATAATGTATGAGTAAGAAATGTTTTACCTTTTAACCATAATATTTACTTTATATCCGAATGAAAACAAAAAAGAAATACGTTCAAAGCGAAGTATAATATGGTTTCCGAATGTGTGACTTCTTGAGCTTTCAATAAACGGATTATTTGTAACATCTCTCTGTTTCTATTGAAACCAATAGTACCAGACATTAAGTATCAAAGTACACGCGTCAGTAAATAGAAGCTTAATAAAGTCTAGACACGTAAATTTGACTGATAGTTCTTTATATCTCTAATACTATTCAAATATATGCCTGAAATACCATCAATTGGTTTTCGTATACCCTTAGTGATTCTAAGTTTAGAACTTACGATCACAAGAGGACGAAAGTCTGGACAAATCTACTTATGTAGGAAAATAAACCGATTATTTTTGTAAGACGCCATTTTATTATGCTTCTTTCTAGATTTATTTATCGCAGAATCAATAACTTTGAATCGTAGTAAAATATGCTATAAGTATATGTTTGGAAAGATATAATAGACTACAAACAAAGTACAACACAGTACAAACTTAAAAATTAATTTAAACTATCGTCGAATTTTACGAGTGTACATACTCTATGCTACGATATCACTCTTAATTTACAAAAATATCGATTTTGTGGACATTGTTTTAAGGTACCTTGAACAAAAAACTCAATTAAAAATTATAATAATTTATGGTCAGAATGCATCAACAAATATTTAAATCTATGTAATGCGATGATTCGCATTCGATAAGTGATGATGATCATCACTCATTAAATTCACAAACAGTCTGTTTCGTGGGAGCACCGTTTTAAGATAAGGAAGTAAACAAAAGGTATTGTCTTTAAAATTATAAGGTGCTTTATATCACAAACTGCTGGGATATCACGACTCACAGAGTATTGTTCGAGCACATGCCGACGTAATGAGTTACGGCTGTAATAAAATTGTCGTAAAACGCATTTTACCACAACGCAAATACAAAGTGTGTCCTTTTGTTGCGCCAAGGTTCTGAGAGTTTAGATTGCGATATTTATTTCAAATACATCATTATTACATGTTGTAAAGATTTTTTATTGCGGTACCTAATCGAATTAAGTATAAAAATGGCCCTAATACTATAATATAAAACTATTTATGTATATAATAATAATAAGCATCATCATCTTTGTTTGTAGCAAAAAAAACTATTACAATTGCAGATTATAATAAAATTAAAAGGTATTAACCGAGACAAAACGGTCTATAATTCAGAGGAGTCAGTGTGTCTACCCTCTTTTCTATTCTATCATAGCCTTTATATATTACTAAATTAATACAATAAAAAACAACTACGACGATAGCATTTAAGTTCAAAACTATTCTCTAATAACAAAGTAAACACAAAATTTCGACTCTAACAAAATTAAATAAAAAGTATAAATTAGTCAGGATTATTTTAAGTGGTAACCGTCACCTATATATACGTAAAGAGTACTACGGACATTACAACATCATTGTTTGCCATTCTGAATGAATAATATATCATGCAACTCGATCTTAGGAAATCTCTGCGATATCTCTTTCATACCAACTAAGAATGATTTCAGAATTGTTTGTTTTTTTATTGACTGATTTTAATTACTTTCATATGAGTTTTTATATAAGAATACTCAATTATGAACATTTTACATAAATTGAAGTGCAACTTAGATTGAACGACCAAAGAGATGGATGGATTGTGTGAAAGATGATATGAATAGTGTATACTCTCTATCAGCTGTTATATCTGAATATACACATGAAGGAGTATATACTCAGATATAACAGCTGATAGAGATCAATGAAAGAAGATGACATACTGCGCCGACCACAAATAATGGGATAGGCAATGGATGGATTGGAATATCTAGGTAATTGTATTCCGTAATTAACATTGAAATTCGATTTGTCCATTTACTTGCTTTATTTCCCACTAAAATTGTTATAAATGATGGACTTATATTATATGAAGATTATAGAATTATGTATATAATTGTCAATCTACTAAATTTCATATTATACGTTTAAATTCTACTTAAGAGTAGTAGAATTATACTCAACGCAATAACTCTTGTAGTTTGTAATAACTCGAAGCTTTGTACACTCACAGCCGTATTGCGTTGCAAAGGCGAGTACATTCACTTCCCTTTTAATTAAATAGATATTGCTTTCCTGATATACTTATGTACATGTACTTATATATAGTATTATGTCATATACTACTCAATGTTTTCCCGTACCTGATCAAATAGTACAGGCGTCAATAGGTACTGTCTGACACGCGTGTAAGCACCCTTTGTCCAGAAATCAGGGTCGATTACCCTAATAAGGGTTGCCATCATTGAGTAAACGTTAAGAATAACTGAATATTATTTACTTACAATAGTAGCCGTTTTAGTTTTATTTATATAAATATAATACAAAGTAAATAATAATAACATCTCAGGACAACTCACACAGCACTACATAGTCCTAAGCTAAGAAAAGAAAGAAAGAAAGAAAAATATTTTATTCATTATTTTTAGGCAGAGCATGTGTTATGGCTACTAAGACATCTGATAAAAGTTATCTATTTAAATTAGATACATTATACAACTTAAAACCGGAGCACTTTGTATCACCTACAACATGTTTATTAGATTTGTTTAACTGGAATGTGGTAAAACGGTATGAACGGTTACGGTCTCTAAAAGCTTCCAATTTAATCTTGAAAATTGAAACTTAAATGTCATCTATAGCCTAGTAAAAGACTATAATTAATCTAGAATAATACCCATTCTCTTCCCACCTTTATACGTCCTTTTTCTCATTGTACTCCTTACAATGAAATAAGTCTTAATGTAGAAATTCATTATATTTGAACATTAAATTTATATTATATATATATTATTATTAAACTAATTTAAAATAATGTATTATTTATAGCATTAGGATAATTGAAATATTTATATAGCTTTAATTTTTTACTTAAATAAGTGACGCTAATCATTAATTTATATGAAAGTTTAAAACAAAATTTTATTTGTCATGATATATTATTTTATTATTTTATATATTAAACAATTCACAATAGTGGCAACCCTAAGGTAATAGACGGCGTTTACATGATGGCCCATCGATAGACCGCCCTCAATCGAAGCTATTACCCTAACTCTCTATAGGCGAAATTCTCTGATAGTACTTTGAGAAGTACATGTAAGAGATTACAATGATTTGGTCTCGCATCCGTTATCAAGAATAACACGTGTAACGTAAAAAATGCTTAGTATATTACTTTCGCTCGAAATCATAAGATCATCAAAGAAGGTCAATGATACTATCATCATTATTATCATCTGCAAATAATTGTGTCGTGTAAAATATTTTTCTCTACCATTTTTCAATGATATTTTCTATATAATAAAGATAACTTCACTTTTGTATTGACACATTTTCAATCGGAATTAGAAAGAACGCCTAACACACATCAAAGAATTTTGAACATATATCTGATAAAAAAACGCAGATCTTTTTATAAAGGTACAGCAAACAAGATGACGGTACATCTGATAGTAAGTGGTCACTGTCGCTTATATATATGAAACAACACGGACATAACGTTTTCCGCATTATTACTCTATACTTTGTAATTTAGCGACCTGTAGCTTTATATTGTTTCTAATAAGGTAGAAGAGTAAAATAAGGCAGTGTCCATATCTCACTTGATCGAAACGCAATTCACAATGCAAGTTAATTGACTGAAGTAGGAGGAATAGAGGAACTAACGCACTCTGGATGAAATCGATCAATTGAGATAAGTTCGCCATTGTACTATTTCTTTCTTAAGATCGTTGTATCCTGACATTTTATATGTTTATACTGTAGAGCCTCTTCAAAAAAACAATCAAAATTTTACTAACTCTATCTCGATAATTACTGTCTCATCATACAATACAAAACTAAGCTCTAAATATAAATAGTAATTTATTACCAAAGGTATATTAATAACTACGTATATAATTAACTATATAATATAACTCTTTGCAGAAATAACATTAATCCACCTCAAGAGATAAAAGATAAAAATAACACATGTCTGTGATCATTGAACTTGAAAATAACTTTCGTACAATATTTTCCTAACGCTACAATGGTAAGGAGAACGAACTCAGCTCAATAAACAGAAGCCGAGATTGTTTACAAAGGTGTTATATTGATAAGCCTATATTTTCTTCCTCTTATTAGGTTACCCCCAATCCATTATGGTGAGAGCAACGAAGACATTGCACTTCGTAAAAGTATGGCTTTATTTTATACATAATCCTCATGTATATTTGAACAAAATCCCAAATGCCTTTATCGACATGTAAGGCAGAGTTAGGTTGCGTTTGATTAAAATTATAGTAGAAAATGATTTCATAGAAGTCTAGTTGTGTTTTTTATAGATTTTAGTAAAGAGTATTAATTCAATAAAAATGCGCAATATACAAAGTCATTAGTTTCTATTCAAATTCAAAATTCTATTATGGCCGCTTATACATATTTTTCATTATTAGCCTTACCTTCCATTATATATTTCACGGAAATTTATATATATATGATACTAATATATATTTGTGTATATATACACTATTTTATTAAAAATAGCGATTGTAAATTTATTTAAAATCGTTAATTTTATATAGAATACCGAGATCTGTCGATATGTGACTCATATATGTGAACTATGATGTTGACATTCGTATCTCCTCTGAGCTATTTTACCCAGTGCACTTTTGCGCTTGTGAATTTTTCGTATTGGATTCACCTTACCTAGAATATTACGATGCGCTGCAATATCTGTCTATTTTGAAAGCAGAATTTATCATACAGGCGAAATGTTTGGTAGAAAAAATAGATTATACTAAAATACGCATATAATCATTGTACAAAATACATCTCTGGCAATATATAACTAAATTATGTCCGTACCTTATATAACAACAAATTTTTGATAATCTTACTTCTTATAGAGTATAGGAATGCAAGCTATTTGGCTGAAGTATGAGGGATAGAGCAACCAACGCACTCTAGAACAAATGCACAATTGGGATAAGTTCGCCATTGTACAATTTCTTTCTTAAGATCGTTGTATCGTGTTATTTTGTATGTTTGTACTGTGTAGTGTAGTAAAACGTCTCCAAAAGGACAAACAGAATTTTACTAACACAAGGTTAGTACCTTAAGTTAGTACTTTTACTTAAGGTAGGGTGGCCTAACAGTTTAGCACACTATATACCTTACTTAATGGTCGCGGCTTTCGTTCTAGCAAGATACAAACATTTGTATTCATGAGTATGACTGTTTGTATTGGTCTTAGTGTTTTCTATGTATATCATGCATCTATTTAAAAATAATGTATTTAAATATTTTTATACTTTGTTTAGTGACCATACTATAATATACTATCTCTAATTAGTTTAGAACTAGATAGAGCTGTGTGAATTATTCTAGTTTATACTGAGTTATTATTATTTATTACAACGTGAACAATAGATATCTTTGTTTATCCCATATGTACTTATAGAGGTGAGGATATTATTACTTTCATGTAGGCATTGGATCAATGGTAAGAATTCCCCCGATAAATTACACAAGCACGAGGCTGTTCCTTCCCCTTTAGGATTGATTATTATCATAGATCTGAGAGATGGTATTTACTTTGGAGATGAGAAAATAAATTGTTATCTTACATGCGTTTTCATAAAGATGCAAATAGAAAAAAACATAGAAAAAGGTATTGTATCTTTAATACAATATTTTTATTTATATACATACGTTACTCAGTTTCTAACTAGTTTTAAAAAAGAGTTGGATATTCTAAATTCGGTTGTACTTACATATTAGTTAGATCAGAACTTCGTTATTTATAAACCCTAAAATTTAATAATTTAGACCGCGTATTAATTTAAAGACAATAGTAATTTAATTTTTATATCACTTATTACTTTTTAACCCCTCATACAACGATGGTGATTTCAGTTTAATGTATCTGTATGGCTGCCTGTAACGAATGAATCAATTATATTTTTTAAAATTACTTTATTGAGCAATAAAATATACAAAAGGTGGGTTTAATCCCATAGCATCTCTCCCAGTCAAACTGTGGGAAGTACAGAGTCACAGGATTGCATCTTAACAAAAATATGTATATTATTTACAAATATAATGCGTTTATTTAATTTAAAATTTGAAGTTATTCAGATGGTTATCAACTACTACTTTTATTTTTAATCAGAATTTATTCATTTTTATATATTTTATTTATTAATTTTTATATTTTATAATTATTATGCTAGCAACGTTTATGATCACTATAATAGATTTTATCATCAGATGAATTATGGTGATGACACCATACGTTTGGTACTGAGACTCCATTATAAAGAAATGAAAGAGCCGTATTTGTTCAGTTATTTCGGTTCCTAAATTAATATTATTTCAACATTTTGTATTTACGTTAAGATATTGCCTTATTTATGGCAGAAACAGCAAAGGCATATTTATTGCTGATCTTTCAGATTCAGAACTACATTTATTTTATAAATGAAATCTTCACGAATGTAGAAAATATACAAATTCAAACATCTCCAGACGTTCAATGTAAGAAACTAAAAATGTGGTTGAGAATACAAAATTTATTTTTTATACGCAAAATATAATATTTGCTCTTTATTGTATATTATTCCTGCGATATATTATATAAATATAATATTTGGCAGATCAATTGCGCTGAAAACGTAAATATAGTACTCCCTGTAGACGATTTCGTACTCGCATTATAATAATATATAAATTGTATACATGTATTTGTATATACATTATCTTGCAGGTACGTATGTACCTGTGCACTGCATGTGTAACTTGGTTACATATGTGGACAGTCATAATCAAAACTGCTGAAGAGAACAGAACCTACACGCTCCGAGGAATGAAAGCGGTGAAATCACTATTTAAATGTAGTATATATACATCTTTAATTGGAATATTGTTAATTTCATATTAAATCTATAAAACGCTGACTATGTTGTTGTGGCAACTATGGATTGCGACTTCTAAGGTACATTCGTTTTAGCATCGAACGGTGTCACATATTTTTCATTCATAGTGAGTAAAATGTAGTATTTCTTTAGTAAATTAAATGTAAGTAAAAAGAACCAAATCATTTTATGATTTAGTTTTTTATTCCTGCTTGATGTGACTTCCGTAATTCGCATCAGATATGTTTCTCAAACTGTTTAATGCGTGTATTTTAGTTCGCAGATGATTTTCCTTTCTTTGTTTATTTTTAGAATGTGAGAATCGCAGTAGATATCATATTATATTATTTCTATTATATCTTACTCCAAGTGCCTTCACGATGGCTCTACTCATTACTGTTTACTTGTTCAAGTGAGTACGTTCACATAGAACCGCATAAGGAGAAATACCGTAGGATTTTTAGTTTATAGAAATCACTACTAGTAGTATCCACTAGTCCAAGCCATGATAAAATTTAAACGAACGAACGAACAAATGAACGCTAAAAAATGTGACTTAGTTAAATGTGAAAGATAGAAAATATTTATTACCAACCATTACATTATTGCACACATATACATATAAACGTTTACTAAATTCAATTATTATAACTACTTCATATTACATTTTAAATCCTCGCCTATATTGATTAACTAAAAAATTATTAAGATAAAATACTCTTGCAAATATTTATTGTTACATGGATCTAATACGAATAACCAATGTTTTCATTTCTCAACGAAATAAATATACGAAAACATTCAAAGTATTTTGTGCGGTCACCCATCCAAGAAATGACAACAATCCAAGTTGTTTTCCTTTTAGCTTGATCGTTGTAGGAATAAAGGAACGTCATCTTGATTTGAAATATCAAAGCTATGAATTGAAACAGAAGTTACACATTTCCATTTTTACATTTTTCTTATTATCATCTTTATGTAATGCGATGCAGGTAAAAATATAATATTAATAGCTGACGTTAAGACTGATTTATACTAGTTCTACTCGCGACTTCATCTGCATTTTTGATACGGAAGACTATATCGTATGTATATATATCTTCGTATAAACAGACGGCCTTGGTGGTCTAGTGGTGGTTTAGTACACCGCCTTATTTCCGAAGGTCACGGGTTCAATTCTTCGCACAATACAAACATTTATTCATGAGTATGACATTTTTGTATCGGTTGGACGTTTTCTATGTTTATTAGGTATATATTTAAAAAAAATGTATATACGAGCTCTGCTTGACTTGAGACTATATTGTTTTGGTTTATATAATGTTCCCAATAATAGTTTTTTCTTAAATAAATAAAAAATAAAATAAATGTCATGTACAGACAACAATGAGTTATATTTTTATTATATGTTTAGTCTTAATAGTCTCTAAATTTAATATCCTCTTCACTCATTTTCAATTCCGTGTAAAAACGCAGGTGTAATGGTTTCAGTTTGTGACGTCACACCTGGCGCCACCTATATATATTGTAGGTATACGACAGAATGTAATAATGTACTCTGTGGTTATTAATGTAGGTGCACAATTTAGGAGAATGACAGCTTTTCCACTAGATTAATAGGTGTGACGTAATGTGCGTTTCAAGAGACAGATAGCTATGCTGTGGCGTTTTATTGTATTAAAAGTAATAAATATCCCGCTATTGTTTTATAAACTGAAACATAAATATTATTTCGGTCTTCATTTAGTTTAGTCCGACGACCTCAGCGGAGTAGTGGTGTAGCACCGATTTACATCTGATGATTGCAGGTTCGGTACCTCGCAAAGATGCAGACATGTGTATTCGTGAGTATGGTTGTTTTGTATCAGTCTGGGTAGGTATGTATTCAAATAAAGTATTACATATATCAGTTGTTTAATATCCATAACAAGCTCTGCTTAGTTTAGGACTATAACACTAGACTATTTACATATATAGCGTCATCTGCTATATAAACTGTCTAGTGTTATTGGTAGTAATTGGTACACTACTGCACTTTCCAAAGATAGCAGGTTCTATGCCCGCGCTATGCAACTATTATATTAATGATTATTGCTCTTTGTGTTGGTATGCGCCATCTAGTCTCAAACAAAGCAGAGCTTGTGTTATAGGTACTAGACAACTGATATAAATACATGGATACATTGCTTTTTGTAAATAAATAGATATCTATGTACATAGATAACACCCAGACCGAAACAAACAGTCACACTCATGAATAAAAATGTATGTACCATGCGAGGAATCGAACCCGCGACCATCGGATAGTAAAGCGGTATGCTATACCACTAGACCACCGAGGTTGTCAAAAATTTATATATATTTTTTAATTATTTCTTTGTTACAGTCATCATATGTGTTTTCTCTTGATTTGACACATATAATCTATTTAGCGACGCCTATGTTGATGGTATCTGTGACAAATTGCTAAATGTATATTGTCTAGACTCGCATAAAATAAAGCGTGGAGTTCAATTACATTTGGCACTGTAAAATCTGACATCGCAAGTTTGTGTCTGGAATATTTTATTTCCTGAATATAAACATTATGTTTCAATGTAAAATGCAATCTTAATAAAAGTAGGGAACTATCACAGCAGGAAATCTTTTGAATTATTAGTTATTGTTATTGTGTGTTTATTTATTTAAAATAACATTAATTCAAAGGAGCAACTCGCAAGTCTCTTGCAAGTTTTTCTAGTGGCGAGTCTGCGTTCCGAATGAGTGATAGAATAAAAAATATGACTATTCAAAAGTGCTTATATTGAGTTTATTTGAATAAAGATTTTTTCTATTTCTATTATATACAGGAATAAATATATTTATTATTAGATGTGCCCGCGTGAAATTTATAACCTATATGTTATTCTAATGTATAATCTATATCACTATAAAGTTTCAACAAAATCCGTTCAGTAGTTTCCGTACGAAAGAGTGACAAACATCCATCCATACTCACAAACTGTCGCATGTATAATATTATAATAAAATCACCTAGAAAAGTTCTGGGACAGCAAACACAAAAATACAGTCGCATTAAGAATCAGTTTTTTTTTAAGTTGGTATTAACACAAATGTAAAAGAGTATAATAACAGTGTATTCGTACAAGCGATTCGGATAATATGAAGGCTTCAGTATGTGATACTACAAAAGATGTAGCAGGTATCAAATAAAAAAAGAATTATCAAAATTAATTAACCTAGAAAAAGTTATACAAACACAAAAATGCAGTCGCATAAAGAACCTCTTTTTTTAAGTTACTTATAACACAAACGAAGACACGGTTATCATTCGTATAAGCGATCCGGATAAAACGAAGGCTTAATGAGGGTAACATAATTGATGAGTATTATGCAGGCTGCCGGATGCCCGGAAAGTAAATATTGTATTAATGGCGATTTAGACGTCTTTTTTATTTTTTATGCGACAAAGTACCAGTTGCTATCTCTAATGGAATGGTGGAATAAAATAACTAATTACATTCTAATGAAAATGACGGCGACCTCCGAATGCTTTCATTATTTAATAGTATCGTAGTACTTTAATTCCCTGGCTTATTAATCAGAACGAATCTTTTTGTCAGTTTATATTTTTGTCGGATCCTCGGATGATGTTAATATCTGCAAACGAACCGGTAAGTTTTTTGAAATTATGGTAATTTCTAAAAACTTACCGAAATGCAGACATTTCGAGTGTTACCTTCAGCGCAGTGTTCAGAATTCATAATATTTCTAACTACCCCAAACCTTATAATAATAGTACATTATAATAATTCATTAATTAATAAAAGAATAAATTTGTAAAAACTAGCTGGTGCCCGTGACTTCGAATGCTTTTTTGACGTAAAAGTTCCACATCAAATGAAATGAATATGTATGTGTTTTGTTGTATTTTTGTAATACAACAATATTGAGAGACATACCTACGATTATTATTTTTAATTTTTTTACAGTTCGAATAATTGTATAGAAAAATTATATTTTCCTTAAATAGTCTTTAAATGATAGCTATCTAAACTGCCATACAGTATACATTTCTCTTATGTAAGTCTAATCGACACATTGGTGTGTATAGTCTATCATTAGGTGACAATCACAAGTGAAATCTGTGACAAATAGTCCATTTTGGGGAAGGGAATGGTAATGGAGATTTTTACGGAATGGCCAGGAACATACCCTGTCCGATTGTTCTTCATGCGATTTCCCCTGTTAATTCACCATTTAAGCTGACTGACCTTCATCCTCATCATACTCATCACTATCCTCCACTGGTATACATTGTCATACAATAAAATAAACAATAGTCCATTTAATCTGAAATACAAATTGTACATAGCTACATTCACTGTCAATATTTGCGAGTGGAAATACAAGAGGAAACGAGATTTGGTCGCATTATTGTACATACATATATATATATATATATATATAAACAGGGCAATTTGCCCGATGTCCACCCGGGATATTTAGTAATTGCTAATAAAGGAGTACTTGATTAAACTTTCGCTATACTAACCATTGTATTACCAAAGCCAGAAATACTGTTTGTGTTTGGTTGGCCTTTGGCGCAGATGGAACGGGAATGGATTAAGAACTGGATCTGTTATCCCTATTGCTAGCAATGTACCTACCTAGGTAATTATAATCAAAATCTACATGCAAGATTTTTGGATATTATCGCATACAAGCAGCAACATAACGCACCACAAAGGGAGCGTTCTGATTGGAGCGCACACCCATCCAATTTAAATTCGCAACTTAACGTAACAGACTTTAAAAATCTATTCGATAGATCTAACGTATATTTGTTCACTCATCCATAACTTGTAATTAATAGTATATTTACAATTAAATTTAAGATAGTAAGCAATTTCTATCATTTTCTACAACCCGGTAATCTGCTGAAGCCGATATCACCTACCATCTGAGCATCGAGCCGCATAATCATGTTCCAGATGTCATTGTCTTAATACTGAAGTAAAATTGACTATTTTATGACGATCTTTTTGCTACAAACTGGTTAAGAATATGAGTATCATTCTGAAGTTTCTTCCGCTATTACTATTATTCCTAAATGTATCTCCGAAGAAACGAACTTCTTAGGATTTTATAGACTTATCGTACGGGTTCCAGATCCAACGCATGTCAGAGAAGGAAACTCCGACCAGTACCCGGGACTTGTGACATGAGTGTAGGTTTAAGGGGCCCCTTTGTTAAGTTAAGTGTTGATGTACGTCGGGTACATCAACGCTTAACTTCACCGCTCGTTTCTGTTCCTGTGTAGTCAAATCTGGTAGGAGCCTGATAGTGCTGCTTTAGATACATGTTCCGGTACAAAACGTACTGTAGTTCTAGTTAGGCCAATATCTTTACTCTTAGAAGGGTTTAGAGAGATTTCGCTCTTATACCTCTCGCATCCGCTTCGACGGAATATAAAATAACCACATAGCCATTTTTAGTTAATTCATTTATTAATTATATATTAACCTTTAAGAATCTGTAATAAACATTACCGAAAATCCCTTTTTTTATTCAAATTTTTATAATAATATTCATATCTATAATTAATCTTCAATAGATGATTTGTATGCCATCAACTTACTGAACATTTTAATTGGTAATAAAAACGCTGTAAAATCGTATTATATTGTAAATGCGAAAGTTTGTAACTATGGATATTTGCTACTCTTTCACGCAAAAACTACTTAACGGATTTTGATGAAACTTTATAGTAATATAGCTTATGCATCAGAATAAAACATAGGCTACCTTTTTTTATTGAGTTTTATATGTTGAAATTTAACGCAGGTGAAACCGCGGGCACAGCTAGTATTATATAAACTGATAGTAAATGTATGAGTGTAAATAACTATCGATGCTCGTAATTTCCGTATAGAGCTGCATTTGTATTCTGTAAGCTGTTTATCAACTCATTTCACTCATCGCTTTACTCAAAGCACTCGTATCCATTTGCAAATATAAAGTTCCTTCTGAGCTATAGATTTGCCCATATTTCTAAAAAACCTCCATCCCGCTCTCGATCGTGTGGCACTGCAGTCGTTATCGAGTTTTACAGGATACCAATGTATTTTGTACATCTCACTGCGAATTTCGCTTTCGAATTAGTAAGTGATGCTTACAGAATAGCTCTGCTGTACACAAAAAGTTTAGCTATAACTGTCCTCACAGTAGACCAGTGTATATTACGGAGGAAGTCTTGAAGTTGAGCGAAACAACAATTTGACCGAGGTCATTGAGCGGTACGCGATAAAAGCCCCTAAATATAGTTATTTATTGCGTCACATTGTAGCCTTTTTTCAGGGCAAAGATATATAAATTTCACATAGCAGTGACCACAAAAAGTAAACAGTTGTTAGTAAATGTAATTAATGGTTTGTAAGAAATGGGAATTAACGTAATCTTGCAATTAAAAGAAATAATTGGTCGCCTAAACTTTGTGGGAAGTTTATCTAACACTAAAAAACTATTAGTTGTATTAGTAAATTCAAAGTAAAAGTCGTACTTATAAGTTTTGATATCCTGTGGTACCTATATTAATTAGGACTATTAAAATATTAATTGACTTGGAGTATTTTTTTAATTTGTGTAAATTATTAAAAAGCATTGCGAGATTACAATTAAGAATTAAACTATTATTTTAAAAATAACACTTAGTAGATAAATAAATCTTCTAATTTAAATTAATAACTAGTAAGTAGTACGTCCCAAAACATATTTTTAATATGAAGAAATAAGATATACTGAAATCAATCTAATTGTTTATGTAGGGCGCATGTAATATGTCCCTACACGAACTGCACGCAATATATATATGTATATTTCTCACAGCTATTCAACTTTTAGAAAATGTCGAATTCGCAATTTATGTTCTCGTAATACATATAACACAAATTGAGATCGTCGTCTATGAAGGTTGAAATCAAAAACTATTTTTATGGATATCTAAAATTAGCACGAACTCTAGCTCATTCTACTATTATTTGTTATTGATAATATGTCGAACACTGTTCAAAGCTATCAGTCAAGCTAAAAATATAGTGCGATTCGTAGTGCATAAAGCGTTTCATATTCTGTTAGATATTTTTGTTTCAAACTGAACTGAAAAATGAAGTTTACGTAGGTATACAAGAATAGAGGCATATGTTTTAAAATAAAAAAATAAGTACTCCGCGATTTGGTACTTACATAGCTGATTTAATACTCGTTGAGATTGCTTGCGCGATAAAAACATTAGATATTGTACTATTCAACACTGTTTATTTATTTTTCTGATAATACTTTCTGTGAAAAATAATAAGACTGCATAAATCAAACAACTGAGCAGAACTCGTAATATGAGTAATGAACAACTGATCGAAATATTATACTAAATTATTTATTTATAATTGTATTATGTATGCCTATACAAAGAAAACACGCGGACCAATACAAATTATTATACTCATTAATACAATGTTAGAATGTTTGTATTGTTAGAGGAAACGAACCTTGGACCATCGGATGTAAGGAGGTCATCTAAACTGCTAAAACAAAATATGGTCGCTATAAAAAGGATATATATGTACTCGTATACATAATATTAAAATAGCATACAACTTAACATTTTTTTCTAAGCTAAAATTTAGACTACGACAAAGGAAGATTAGCAAATGTGGCCTGACATTAGGTCTTATATTACGAGAATAGGAAACTGCTCACGGAGTGGTAATCACTGCTCTCATCTAAAGGAAGTTGTAAAGAGGCAACAGGGGAAATAAGGAAAAAAGAATAATATACCAGGGGGCGTATTATGAACTCTTTAAAATCCAATCAGTTTCCAGGCAGTTCAGTTTAAGCCGTAAACTGCCTGGGAATAAGAGTTTATAATACGCCCGCAGTAATAATAATACATCAAAAAGAGAAGGCACAAAAGGTACCAAACTACTAGGCCAGCATAGTAATATATATGCTAATATCATGCACAAATCAGGAGAGGGCAGTATCCACCGATGAGACATTATTGACCTATTTTTGAAATATCGGAATGGCAAGCAAGTTGAAAGCACACTTATGGCAAGTTGCTCAATCCTCCATTACCAATAAAATTTCATAAGAAAAAGCAAAAAGTGATATTGGAAAGGGGTCTCTTAACAGTTTCTTTGCTTGATAAAATCCGAAACGAACATATTAATTAATCGATATACCCCGAAACATTAATAAAATAAACAATTGGCCAGCTTCTAAAAGTAACGAATTATTAGGTAAAAAGTTTCTCGTGTGGCAACCCCTTATAGACTACTGGGAAGTCTGTAAAGACTATTATTATTTAACTTAAGTATATTTATTTAATGAATTTTCTAGGTATAGGGTTGAAAAGAGAGACTGAAAGATAAAATTCCAATAATCTTCGTATAATGTTATAGCTACATCTACTAAAGAAAATGTTAAAATTATGAATGAGTAATATAGGATTTAAAAATAAAAATTGTTTCTTATGAAGATCACACTAATAGGAGCATAGTTTGCCCGTTTTATTATTAGGGAGATAAATATGTTATCGTTTTATAAGTGTGTGCTAATATACATTGTTTTCTTTTGTTTACTGTTTTATGTGGTTGCATCGTAATTCCTTGACCTTGATATTGTATTGCTATAATTTATATAACTATGATACTGTTGAACTGCCCCGGTTTCAGCCGAGTGTTCCCGAGTTTGAATATAACCTATAAAATCTATTATAATAAACATATAGCTTATGTTAATCTGGAATAATGTACCTAATGGATACGGACTTCACTTTCCTCATAAAATTTTCTCCATGTATTTATTTACAATATTAATACAGATAAGTGATAAAAGTACTATGTCTCGCGGTTTTTTGTTAAATGATGGATCTGGATGGAGGCTGAGAAAACTGCTGGCATATACTGAAATTAAACCACGGCAGTCGGTTTGTGACCACGACTAGGGCAAACTTGTAGCACATAACATAACATAATATTACATACTTGTAGTATAAAAGTTGAATGAGTGAAATATCTTTATTTATGCTTAAATATGTGTAACAATGTATATATTTATGCTGATTTATTTAATTTATACGGCAGAAATTACAATATGATTTACGTAACGCAATCAATTTATTATTTAAATTAAGACTCCACTTATTTTTTTAAATTCATTTCTTGTAACTAATATAATCTAAAAACGATACTTACTAACCAAGTTCTATAGTATATCAAAACTAATACATTCGGCAATTGGAAGTATAACTTTAACTACGTAAGATATCGCAGGTGTCTACTTTTATAACTGAAACTTTAATTCCTGAAATGTCATACAATTAGGTACTTTGTTTGAAAAGAAAAAATTGTAGATGTCTTTGTTTTTTTTTTAGAATTGACTATATTACAAGTATAAATGACACAGATGTTAAAAAAATATATAAAATCGTAATTCAACGTTTATATTACCGAATTGTTTGTCTTCGGTGACAATACATTTGTCGTGAGAAGGCAAGCGTGGGAGAATTAGGGTCTACAGGGCAATTCCCACCCACTTCGTCTTTTACACTGACGGTTACTTCCGCAATTCTCGCAGGGTTACTTAAAAAAATACTCCTTTCAACATTTACAAAAACTCTTTTGGAATAAGCCTCTTAATGACTGCCTCGATGATCTAGCGGTTTTACATACCGCTTTACTTCTGATGGACGTGGGTTTGATTCCGCGCACGTTACAAACATTTGTATTATATGTATTATTTCATAATAGTTGTTTAGTATTCACAACAAAGTTTTGACTTAGCCTTATACTAGATGGCGTTGTGTGAATTGTCCTGAGGTATTATTGTTATTTACATTGCGGTCAAGGAATGGAACAGCATCTGTGTTTCTCGTCTCGCATAACATTATTAGTAATCTGTTTCAAGTGAGAATTTTGGCAACTGCCTTATATAATTAAGGTCCAGAACTAATAGATGATATATTCAATTGTCAACCCACTTACATAACTGTACCTAATTTTAGCTCAATTGGACAAAAGCATCTATTAGTAAAGATATATTATAAAACGAAATCCACTGCGTCTGCCTTATCATGAACATACAGGCAGACGTTGTATTTTATTGTATGTTCATGATATTCATCGAAGATTATCATGAACATACAGACATATAAAATTTTGGAATTGCTGAATAAATTTTCATGCGATTTTCGTCCATTAACAAACTGATTTCAGATGTAGGATTAGGTGAATACATTAAGGTTTTGTGTAAATGATAATATTTGGTCGCTTATTGTATATAATAACTGCTAATATACCTACTAATTATAATCTCTATGCTTAATCATATGTCCTACCGATAGTTGAGATACATATTCTACATATAAACTTTCATTATATATGAGTATATTTATTGAAATCTATATATCTAATAAAAGTTACCGCCTCATTAAATAATTACTTTAACGACAAATGTGCATAGCGATAGCTGTTCATACACGGGACTTTCGTTTAATGTTTGACAATAAATAAGTAATACTTTAACGAAAATTGTCTCTTAAAAAAAACAAATTCAGTTCCGTGCCATAATTTCTCAATTGAATCTAGTAATCGAAAATCTAGACTAGAAATTTCTCAATAGACTGAACAGATGGTAGGCAAAAAATGTTAATGAAATATAATTTATTAATTTAAAAAACAATTGGAATTAAAATATATTCTTATATTTGAATCATCTGTCGTCGTAGTGAAAGTAAAGGATTATTGAAATGAAATCTGTCAATGCCATTGCGAATGAAAACCGTTTTGTAGTAGGTCTCGCCGTATCATTGGAGTCCATTGTTAGAAGTGCCCTACGTACCTTTATCGATCAATTACTGTCAGACCCTCCAAATGTGCTACAATAGCAGTCGATTGAAAAACAATTTTGCAAACTTGATTGCATAATAACTCTCCGAGATTTTTTTTGCATTTATAAATTTTTAGAATCTAGCTGGCGTAGTGATTTAACTAACACTTTTCGATGGTCTTGGGTTCGGGGAAATCGACTGACGAACATTATTAAGAAAACTTAGTTTTATTCTGATTATATATTATTACATAAATAATAAAACAATTGAAAATATAAAACTACAAAAAAACTGACTACATTGAAAAGGTAGCACAGACAATCATAAATTACAAGTCACAACATTAGGATGACGCTAGGTTTCAATTAAAAGAAAACGCTTCAAAATAGTAGGTACATTCGTTTAGGAATTACTATGCTACAAACAGACAGATACACAGGCATGTGAAACTTATATCACCTCCTTGTTTGCATCAGGGGTTTATAAAATATACCCCACGAAAAATCTCACACAGTATAATTATATAATTTAATATTAATTTATTGTCAAAGTGTTGTTGATTCTCTTTAAAAACTTGTTGAAAAGGAAATGTGAGAGATAGGTCGCTCCTATAATTCCCAAAGCTCGTGTTTCATTCAATTTAGAAAAGAAATGTGAACCTTTTCATGTAATTTTCGTTTCACGTTTGGTTTTTCAAGTTCATTCAATAAGTTACGTATACATAATGCAATTTCAAATAGTCTCTTTTAAATTCTTCGTCCACTTTCAAGATGGAGTTAGAAGTAATACAATATAAATAATTCAATTCTTTAGTGAATGGAATAGGTTTGTACTTAGATTAAATTATACATAATTAAATAAGCCATATAAACCATATACCAGCGTTAATTCTTGGTGCTACAAGTGAATTCAAGTAAAAAGTGTCCAATATCAAATTCTAGGATAAAGATGTCTTTGTTTGTACCAATTTTATTGGACTAAACTAGACATTTTAAGGTGACTAAGTATTAAATTAAATTAAATTTCTTTTTGCATTACGCTTCTACAATACAATTGGTTGTGGGTATACCAGTCCTCATTAAGAAGGGACAGTCGCCTCTACTCTGACCGTTGGGATGCGTAATCAAGGTCTGCCCTGGCAGCGATGGAGTCACAAGCTGATTTAAAGTCGAAAGGGACTTTGCTAAGAACATTCAATTACCTCTACCGTCTACCTTCCCAATTAAAAGCTTCAACCCAGGGAGACTGTTTAAATATCTCGACGACTGAAGTCTGTTAGCCATGCTGCAGGGCGCGGCTTGACGAGGGTGCGAAAAGCACCAAACCGGTCGCCCACACTTTTCATCTCGCCACCAAGAACGACTCGCGCTTCAATTATTATTTATTTCTTATCTATATGACATAATCGTATTTCATTTGAAATCCTTAGCTTAGGTTTGTACTACTTATTTTCAAATGAAAGAAGTGGCGTGTAGATGTAACATTATATAATCACAACAATGTGTATGACTCAATGTCTTATATATAAGACCGATTACACTGTCATAGGATCATATGATGGAGTCATAAATAGATACAGACTGGAAACACAAACTGATCTCACAAAATTATTCGTAAAATAAATAAGATGATATTGATAGATTGGTATAGATAAATTCTTACAGAATAATAGCTATACCTGCAAATAAGTATGTGTATACAGTTAAATAATAATATTATGTATACATAAATGAGTAACATTTATCAACAAAGTGTTAAAATTGTTTAATAGGTTTTAACTTCTGTATATATTTTAGTCTAGTGTGTAGGTCGTTTTTATCAAGTACCTACTCTACATGTACATACATAAAAACTATAACAGATTAAACCTTTCCTAGAGATATTGCCTTGAATATATTTTAAAGGTGTATTTTTAAAATTTATTGCATAACTAAACTTCAAAAAACCATTGACTTACTTACTTCTGAAGCAGAACGGATTTCGCGAGGTCAACTAATAATGCTATAAAAATAGTTTTTAGTTATGCCATATTCTGAAAGTTACGAACGTCAAATTTTTATATCACTGTCCCTACTGTCCAGTTTGAATAGCTATTATTTCAGTTGAGAAAAATTTTCAAGAAAATCAACTTATGTAAAATGTCGATACTATATTTAAATATAAAAACCGGCTTATTATAGTGAATAGGAGTTAAACCACAAATTGACAGAGTTCCGAGCTTGTTACTGGCAAATTTATAGTAATGAATTTGTAATGGGAACAGAACTCTTCAAGATTTCTTAACAATAAATGTATTAACATGACACCTAGTATTGTTGACGAGTGCCAAATGTTAAAATGAACTGTCCGATGACACAAATAAGACACCCAGTTCTTTGTTACAAGAATTTATTTAACGAAAAATCGTAATGTAGGCCAAACTTGTTATAGTACTAATAAACGTATTTTATGTTATACCTACACAAAATAAACTATTATTAATAATTTAAGATATTGTTCTATAAATTAACGTTCTTAAATCGAGATACTTTTAATATGCGTATATTTGGTATAATTTAAATTTATTTCTAAATTAAAAAAAGGTATTTGATAAATACAAATATAAAATGAATGGAAGTTGTCTATTGTGTTCACATAGTATTGATTAAGCTAATATATTTGAATGTATTTTTTTAATAAATCCACTTACTAACGGAATATGCCAGCGGGTCAACAGATGAGAATGATAGAATGATCATGAAGTCAGATCAGTTAGCTCATAGTGGAAAATTAAATAGGAATTAACAATGAAAATATATATGTAACAATAGGGCACCAGTCATTATTATTTCAAAACTTACCCCCTTATGTGAATATATTGGTACTTTGCTTATGAACCATACATAAGACATAAATGTTATTGAATTGTACATACGTAATGTCATCACGGTTTCATACAAATATACATAAGTAATTATAAGTATTATCTATGTATGAAGAATACGTAATAAAAAAAATAGTGATAAAAAAATTAAACAAGTATTTAAAAAAGAAATTGTATTTAATTTTTATAATATTTAATTATTGAAATATTTAGGTTTGAATATATTTACTGAATTAAAGCTTCAAAATTTTAAGAGTGATTGTCCCATCAGACAAGTATGGGTGTGGGACTACAGCATTCACGGTAGATTCATCATGTAATAACCGTAAGATTGAATTTTCCGCCCTACAGTGAGCTAGTATGCACAGTCCCTTCTTATTCGATTTTTTTTTTAATCAAACATCTAGAATTTTCATATAATTTATGCAAAAATGATTTATTTCTTAGTTAGTTATAATAAAATTTCATAGAAAGATATAAATATTATTAATATTAATATATCGAGGTTACTTCGCTAGTATACCTTCAACTAGCTAAGAATTTATTAGGAAAAGAAAAGAACAGAAATAATATTAGTAGCTTTAAAAATTGTATAAAATGTATAGGTATATGACTAAGAAACATTTTTTGGAGCCACTCATTCGGAAAGCAGACTCATCACAAGAAGAACGTGAAATAAATTTAGTAAATAATAATAATGTAGTGCTCCTTTAAATTAATACTCCACTTTTAAGACTTTTGGCCCGGCTTGTACACAGCACTATGGATGAAAGCTAATTTTTACAAGTTGGTTACATTATTTTATTATGATTATAAATTAGAATAATCTCGACTAAAACTTTAATAATGTAAGCAAATTATAAAATACAACATTCATCCCTTATGATGTGTATATGGACAGGCACTAAGATGGAAAATACTTGTGCTATGTAAGTGGACATGCAATAAGTCTGGACGGGACGCTAGTAGGTATGTTATATACGTACGTAATATTCTTCAGCGTCAATCAGTGACTTATCAACGGTTTTATATAAAAACATTTTTGGCAATGTATACATTTGTTTGATACGCTAAAAAGGCACTTGAGATTCCAGAGCACAGAGGCGCCGCGCCGGCCGCATTCTATAGCATTCACACTCGAGTATTATGCGAGCACTTTTTAAATTCATCATAGGCTAGTCTAATATTAGACAAGTTAAATTAAATAAAAAACCCAAACATAAAAAGTTGGTAAACTTCTTTCGTCAATAATAAAATGCGTTGATATGAGACGTCTACAATCACTAAAACCGATTTTAATAATTTAAAGTTTATCAATAAAAAAATCTACATTAAAATTGATTCATTCGTTTATGAGTTAATTTGCCACATACAGTCAAACAGATAAAAACGTAAAACTTGCAACACACCTATTTTTCATAGGATGTTAAAGAAAGAAACAAGTATATTTTATTTGTAATACTTTAATATTTTTAAGGTTATAGAAAAAATACATTATGATCCCCGTAATGCAGCAGATAAGAAAAAAAATTAAATGTCATTAGCTATATTAGCTATTTATAAAAAAAAATATTAGTACAATAAAATGGATTTTCCTTAAGATAGTTAACAGAACTCCCTGGGGCAGTCATTTCCTTGATTAACTAGACGCAATATATTTTGAGAATTTTCTCTACCGGAGTATCGCAATGTTTGTTTTATCTCTCATATTACATAAGTATTAAAAAGTATATATAATTGAAAAATAAATTAAAAAGTTTTTGATTAAAGAATTGAAATGTTTTAATTTATTACTCTTACAATCAAATCAAATTTATTATTACAATCAAAATTCAATTTCAAAAAAGAAATATATATATTTTTTTTTAATATACTAAAAGGTTTACGAAAATTCAATAAGTACAGTTACGTATATACGATACGAAAGTTTTCGCCATGTCAAGTTAATGTATGTTTATATGAATAATGACAAGTAGTACATAGTTTTTTTTTATTGTTTTTGTTTAAGGTATTGTCAAACAAGTCTGTTAAGAGAAATTGCTGTATCTTCCAAATGTGTATTGTAGGCGTTTAAAATTAAATCCTAATTTCAAAGCTCTTAATTACTTCCTCTATTTACCGTAAGAATATCTAAGAATACCTTTAAGAGTAGAACAGAAATTTATTTTACATAATATAATGTTCGTAACAATATTAACAGCATGCTATATGTGTCATAACACAATCTCACATAAAAACTAAACCGAGATCTCTTATGCGCCATAATTTTGGTTTTAGTATGCCCCTATCTAGCTTCCTTTACGAATAAAGAGATATACTATGTATCGTGATGTTGTTTTTCTTCGGAATATACGATTATGTTTTAGAGATAAATACGTTTAGTGAGATTCATCCGCGTTTATGTATCGCTTTTTAGGTCAAAGATTTGTAAATCATCTTAGATAATATGCTACAGTTTTGTAGTATATCACCCATTTCATGTTATATATATATATATATATATTTCCTATGTATATTATGTATACTAATATTCTAAAGAGGTAAAGATTGTGAGGTTTGGAAGGGGGAGATTTGAGAGGGATTACGTTCTGGAGCTACTGAACCGATTTAGAAAATTCTTTTACTAATTGAAAGCCTCGTTATTTATGAGTGTCATAGATAATATAATTTCACGCTACGACTAAAGGAGCAGAGTTGTAATGAAGAATGTTGAAAAAATGGGGAAGATGTGACGTCTTCTAAGTTGCACGGGTCAGCCGGTAAATAATAATAGGGTAATTAGTCAGCTAATCAGTAATATTGTCAGCAGCATTTATTATGGATGATAATAAAAACTCCTCCCGCATGCACCTACGCTATAGACTGCCACTATAACAGTGGAGGATGATAGAAAAAATGTGATGTCAGTCACCTCATTGTAGCGAATTCACTTGTAATTATTATTTATTTGGATGGTTTCCTACGTGAAAAGCTTGAAGGTCGACGTGATATAGTACAATATTACGTTGTTAAGTTGTCATAATGAGAGTGAGAATAGCGAAAAACATCACCCTTCTCTTGGACAGTAGGATAAAAATAACACAGAATTACCTTTTTCTTTCATCATTTTCTTGCCTTTATTCCATTATTTGAGGTCGGCGCAGTATGTCTTCCTTCCACTAATCTCTTATCGGCCGTTATCAGAGCATACTCTTCTTTTATACATATCATCTTTCGCACAATCCATCCATCTTTTTTTCTATCATCCTTTCCCTTTCCATCCATCCACGTTCATGTTATATACTTTCCTTAATAAATGATTCTCGTCCTTTTTCTTCGAAAATGAATAAAAAAAATACACGTATGTAAATAAAATTACTCTACACGTACCGAACGAATCCAAATAACTTGGGAGTAGGACAAATATACGGCAATATACGTCAACTAACTCTTTTATAGACGAGAGAATGTACGTCCGATTCAATAAAACGTTTACTACCCTTCTTAATTGCAATAAAACTAGTGTTGCACTGCACGAGCTTTTCTCTCTTAAGTAGTTAACAATGTTAAACTACGTGATAATAAATGTGCTCAATAAAATATTTTACACAACAAAACAACGTAACGTATGAATAAAAACTCTTTATTGATGATCTCAAAGAAAGGCTTAAAATTGCATAAATGCATAGTCGAATTAAAATAATGGTTAGAAGTCACAGAGAATTAAAGTTGTTATGAATATAAAAAAAAATCTCACTACTTCTTATTATTTTTAATTATATATTATAATATACATAACAATTAATAGATCTAATATATGCATGAAATTGAACGTAAAGGTAATGAAGAGAATGTAGAGGATGTATATAAATATAAACAACCTTCTTATATAATAATAATAAAATTTATAAATAAGAAACTTAAAACAGCATTCTAATATGTTTTGCTAGAAAGGTTTCTTCTAATTGACTATATACTTTGCGTGCGAAATTATTAACCCGAGTTTTGTCTAAATAGCGCCCAAGTAACTTGGCTTCACCGTCATAATCTACATCATTATAAACGCGAAAGGCTACTAGGTACTAGACAACTGATATAAATACATAGGTACTGTTTTTTGTAAATACATACAAAATATAGATAGAAAACACTTAGACCGATACAAACAATCATATTCATGAAAAATGTTTGTATCATGCGGGGAATCAAACTCGCGTCCATCGTAAGTAAAGCGGTATGCTAAACTGCTAGACCACTGAGGCCGTCAAAATGTTATTTGTGACTGGCCTTTTGTAATACTGTGAATAGAGATTATGCGGAAGATTGTATCACATTTTGTATTTGTTACAAGGACATGTTTCCTCAGACGTCCTGTTTCTACACCTTAAAGATGTGTACCTGCGTTTAATTTAAGAGCAAGCTTCAAGTTCCTTAATAAAGTAGGTAGCTTAAGTTCTGAGTCTCAATAAAGTGTCGTTTCGTGAGATGATACTTTGACAACCTTATTAAAGTAATTATAATTCATAGATTTGCTAGACTAATTAAGCGAAGGAACCCTTAATCTTGGAATCGTTAATATAGGTCTGAATAATTGGAGCTACTAAATTCATAATAGGAGTTTATGTATTAATTACATTCAATTAAATGAATATAATTTATTTAGTATTTTATTCGGAAATAGATCCGTAGTAATAGGTATATGTCGAATAATTAATGTACTTAATAAAGAAAATATTTTATGATCTATATTTTAAGTTCCTATTTAACAAATATTCGACTAGATCAATTCCCATAAGAAAAATTATGATATCTGAGAATATAATTTCGTCTCTAAATTCTTTCTAACCAAACGTAAATATTATTTACGTTTGGTTTTATTGTTATAGACATTTTGAATAGTTTCGAATATATTGTATGACCAACGAAGATATATAAATTCTATGCAGCTGTATTTTAGTGGAATTTCCAGGGAATACTTCCTCTTAAATGCCTTTTTTCTCTACTCACTGTATAATACTGCCATTTACAAACGCACGCACGTACAGATGTAGGGCACGGTACCAGGGAACACTCTTTACCCTGGCTTTACTCTAGTTAGCGAGTGGACAGGAGTTATGACAATAATAAGTTGATGGAAATAACTTATTACCCCAAAAGAATAGAAATATAACGGATATAACCTTGATACTGTAAAACTTCATATAAAACATTAAATTAAAAAGCTTCTATTTAGGTGAGTTTTTTTTGCTGATAGCTTGATGAAACCTATTTTAACAACTTTGATTAATTCGTTTGTCATTTAATAATTAACAAATTATGTGACGTAGCATAGATATATTTTTGAGATTATATAGTTTGAACAATGTTGGAAGTCTAACAGAAAAAGGATTATTATAGTTTAATATAAAAAAAAAATATTTTAATTGATTAAAATAAACTTAATATAAGCGCTTTTGAATAGTCTGTTTTATTCTCCCACCATTCGGAACGCAGACTCATCACAAGAAGAACAAGCAAGAAACTTGCGTGTTGCACTTTCTAATAAACATTATTTTAAATAAAATAATAATAATAATAAATAAATATACAATAATAAGTCGCATGCCTCGTGCATGCGATCAATATAGAAAGCGCTACGCACTCATTTACTTTATGCACTCAGATAATAATAAAATAACGTAAAGAATTTGTCATTAGTCATTTATTTTTTCTTTATAAAAGTGATATTTTATTAATCAAGCAATGATACATCGTATTTACACTCTAATAAGGTATACTAATCTATTT